>NC_064642.1:565161239-565482906 GCF_023864345.2 Schistocerca serialis cubense | reverse complement strand
AATTGGAAAATTCATATTTTGGATCTCCTAAAGAGACTAGTTTCAGCAACTTTTGCAATCAGAATAATTGCTAATTTTGAGGATACAGAAATTAGGAAGCTAACATACTTCGCATACTTTCACTCTCTGATATCATACGGAATAATATTATGGAGTAACTCAACACTTAGGCAAAAAGTATTCACTGCTGAAAAGAAAGTGGTTAGAATAATGTGCAGGGCTCATAGTCGCACATCTTGTAGGCATCTGTTTAAAATGTGAGGAATTCTTGTAACAGCCTCCCAGTACATTTACTCAGTAATGAAATTTGTTCTCAGCAACATGGACCAGTTTAAAAACAACAGTCACTCATGATTATAATATCTGAAGGCAGAAAGATTTACACCATCCTCTACTTAACCTATCTTTGGCACAGAAAGGGGTAAAATATGCTGCTATAAAACTTTTCGATAAATTACCAGATGAAATAAAATGTCTGAGAGACAAAATAAATTGAAATCATATCTCCCTGACAACTCCTTCTATACCATAGATGAATTCTTGAATAGGAATAAATAAATCTATAGGTATAATATATGCATTTTGTGCCATTTAAGGGAATGGGGTAGCTTATAAAAATTTTGGGCTTTTTTTTAAAAGAAACCTTGACTCATGTGTGCATTTCTTATGCATTTGACACGTTCCACATCATAACGGTTTCCGTGAGACTGATCAATGGAACACGCAACTAACTAACTAACTTACTTACTAACTTACTAACTACCACAGATCACTTTCAATTCACGTTTTGTTAGACAGTGTTTGGGGTTTGTGATGGCGGGGCGGGAGGGAGACGGTGTTAGCAAGCTTATGAATCCCTGCAACTCTTGTTCGTCGCATCGCTGCACTGCTGTTGCCAGCTGAATTCAATGTTGCCAGATAGACACAGGTTTCGTACGCAATATGTGGCCATTCTTAAGACTGGCGGGAATTTTAAATCAAACACTGGATTTTTTATAGCAATTTCGAGTAAAAGACAACCGTGAATTTTGGAGGCAATTTTTCGAAAACAGTGCGTCTTTTAGTCCGTAAGATACGGTAATTGAGGACGTCGAGGATGTAGGCGAACAAATAAAATTCCGTCTTTCTACATTTCCAGGGGAGCTTCAGCGCTGTGAACTATATATTTATATTTTCTTCCCTTCTACGCTATCAAGTCGAAGAATCAACGATGGACAGTTCCGGTAGGTTATTTTCGTTTGCAAATGTTCTTCAAGCAGCAAACTGTTTACGACAAGAAGATTTATAACATTTTTCAAGGGCAGAATGGTTATGCCGATTCCAGACCACTTCGACCATTGCCCGTTGAGTTGCCTACACGCAGGGGGTCATGACGTCACGTCATAGTCCGAATTATTCCTGTATCGTTAGCATCTGTCGCCAGCACGCATATTGTGCAGTCCTTCTGCCGGCTCTTAATCACAAATTCAGTCGTCTCATAAACTGCTTCTTATAGATGCATGTTTTGCTTGATACTTTCCGTCGTGTAAGTCTTTTCACTGTTAACTCAGAATTTCGCAGAAAATTTTCTGTCTTAGCACTTATGAGAGCTACAAAAGATTACACCTATTCCAAGTAGGTAGTTATTCGATAACTTAAGATATTTCTAGATTTATCGTCTTAAGTAACACACAGCTATGGAGAGTTTGTAGACACGTCTTCAGATCCATTAATGTTAATGTATAGTGCAGTTTCGTGGGGCATAAGAATATATGATTCCTTTTGTCTTGATATTCGGCAACAAAGCTCTTCTTACTACACTGAGAACAATAAATTGGTCTTCGTGGCATTTATGTATGGAAAGTAACTTTGAAGTACTTCGATTTTCATCGTTTCTTTTTTACCAATGTAATTTTATAGTTTAGCTCCTAGCATATAAAACAGCATTATATAAAGGTTACATAACAATCCTAGCCTATGGTGATACCACGCCGTGTACACTAAGCTCACGTGACATATTCTAGCGGACATTATTTCAAATGGTTCAAATGGCTCTGAGCACTATGGGACTTAACATCTGAGGTCATCAGTCCCCTAGACTTAGAACTACTTAAACCTAACTAACCTAAGGACATCACACACATCCATGCCCGGGGCAGGATTCGAACCTGCGACCGTAGCAGCAGCGCGGTTCCGGACTGAAGCGCCTAGCGAACATTACTAAATCAGTATTATCGCTTCTTCATTATGGCCTAAACATTATCTCGCACTATGGGGCAGTTTTTTCGATATAAATTCAGAATTTCAGAGGAAATTTTCCTTGTTTATCACGTATGAGAGCTGCAAATGACAGACTTAAGGACGGAAAAATCACGAGAGCCGACAGCATTACATAGAGATACAACGTTTCATCTACTTAAAAACAGTTTCTCACACTTTCTTTGGAAAACTGTGTAATGTCTTTTGGGCACAAACAGAATGTAAGTAGATATCGCATGTTTAACTACCGTGTATGAGTCATGATGAAATTTTTTCCAAGTCGGTAGTTAGTCGATAATTGTTAAGATATATCTCAATCCATGACATCAAGAGCTTACAAATAGTATCACGAGACGCAGTTCAAGAAGCATGCATTTCAACTACCCATCACAGTTTATGAGGCCTGTTGAAAAATAAAGCGAATGCTGATGTTTAGAAAATACGTAGTACAAACGTGTCTTCTCCACAACAGCTATCACAAACAGGCGATGGAGACCAATGCATTTGGCTCTTGGCTCAGGGCAAAATTCCGACTCTTTAGGAATGATTATTATTATTATTATTATTATTATTGGATTGTGGGACGCTCAACTGCGCGGTTATCAGCGCCTGTACAAATTCCCAATCTCGCCACTTGACATGATGAGGACAACACAAACACCCAGTCATCTGACTCCTTAGGTATCAGCGTGTCTAAATGCATTTCTTTACCAGCCGCAGCATGTCTGGACTTGTCGACTTGGTGAACTTTGAAACTGATTCACTGGCAAGCCTGAACTCATTGACCATGCATTTGACAAGCCCAACTTGTCTCGAGCCATTGAAATATGAAACTGATGCATAAGCAAATCTGAACTCGCATATTATCCATTTTGCAAGTCCCAACTTGTCAAGTTAACTGACATGTTCCACATCTTTATGAAATATCTTACGCGTGGTCTATTGAACAAGTATCAATGTAATGTAATGTCTTACTGAGTCTGTGAAACATGAAACTGCATCACTGTGCAAGTGCAGATGACATTAACTGCTGACTCAGCCAGAAGGGAGTGTAAAACTGGAAGCATCAAGTCGAGGAAGGAATTGATCTCATAACATTTTTTTGTTCTTAGAACACATGAGCAAATCTCCAAAAAATGTAAGTCTAATATATATACAGAGTGTTACAAAATGATCTTCACAACTTTGATAACGTATATTTCGGAAACGGCGATAGCTAGAAAGGAAAGATTTGCATCATCATATTCACACGCACCTAAGCTTTTTTTGTTTTGTTTTTGCGGGTTAGTTACTGATGAAAATGCCCTCCCCCCATGAGATGGAACAGTATGTAAAATGATTGATATGGACCAAATCTGACATCCAGACCTACTGTATTCCCATTAGATTTTCTTTGGAGCTCTGTGAAGGATGCTGCTTAACAGATCCCAGCGCGGGACCTGCAGGAGCTGCGAGGTTGCATCAGAGCATGAGGTGTCCCGTCCCGATATAAGCCTCAGTTATGTACTCCGATGGCTGTGGTCTCTATCACTTGGTGTAATATGGATAATTACATGCTTTCCTATCTTCAGTGTCCCATGGATTTGAGCGTCCGTCACTGCATTAATGCCGATGAAGTGAGCAGAGTTCCCCATGAAATAAATACGAGCTGTATTCTTGCTTTGGATGTATTAGAAAACAGAATCCTTCAGCTAGCTTCTTTTGTAGATGTAAGTATCCATATTACTAGGCGGCGCTGCAGCCCCTATGAATATTTCTTCATATTCATTTTATGTTTTTCTTAATGGAAAATTGATTGCTGTCTCTTCTTATGGGACTGCTTCTAAAACTTCAAGTAAATCGCCGCAGTAATCCAACAAATATCTTAGCTGTTTCACAAAAAAATGACGTGCTACGTTGCAAACTGCGATAGGTCACAGGTTCTACATTCTAAGCCTAACAAACAACGCACCCCGCAGGAGTTATGCAAACTAATAAATGTACAGGTACGGACAATGCAAAATGGTAACTTCGATAGCCGATAGATGAGAGAGCGACGCTGGATGAATAGTAAACAGGGGCAGTAGTAAATAGACTTTAGTCTTCCGTGAATTTCATTCTGTGTTCTCAGCTGGACAGCAACTAAGCCTCGCAGGCAGGTGCGTGGTTAGGTTAGGTTAGTGTTTAACGTCCCGTCGACAACGAGGTCATTAGAGACGGAGCGCAAGCTCAGGTTAGGGAAGGATTGGGAAGGAAATCGGCCGTGCCCTTTCAAAGGAACCATCCCGGCATTTGCCTGAAACGATTTAGGGAAATCACGGAAAACCTAAATCAGGATGGCTGGAGACGGGATTGAACCGTCGTCCTCCCGAATGCGAGTCCAGTGCGCAGGTGCGTGAACAATATACACAGACGTCAGCCTTTGACAGAGGACGTGAATTTGAGCTCAAAGAAAACAGTCTGAGTAATCACCGAAGAGCTCGACATTTGAGTAGGAGTGAGAGGTGGCATGAGCCCCCTCTCATATTTCTATCTTATGATTTTCCTCTCTAATTGCATGTGGTAAAAAGTTGCTATTCCTTCACACGCAGAATTCCCACGCAGCGTCTCTCGTCACCCAGGTGGTCCGGTGACAGGCGGGCTCTGCTGATCTTGAAAGGGTAAGCCGACGGGTGTGAGGGAGTCGAGTGAATGCTTTCCAGACGCCGACATTGTCAAAAGACACGCCCGGAGGGGCCTGAAGTAGCGGCTGGGCTAGAGGTTCCGTTACTTTGCAGAAACTTAGCGAAAACACTTTCTGGCGGGCTACCAGCGAGGTGTGGGAATGACTTGTGTACCCAGGCAGTTGTGGTGGGAAAATTCCCGCGCTTTCTGCAAAATAGTAACTCTGATTGGCTTGCTCAGGGCATAGCTCCGTGACGTAGCAAAATCAGCGCAGAAATTGGCGCCAAGAATCTCCATTGGTGGAATGGTTGTGCTCCGGCAATAGAGTGGAATTTTCCGCCAGTTTTCGAGTTGCTGATTGGAATGTTTAACCACGGCCTCTTTCGTGGGGGCGGGAATGTTCTGTGTTTGGCCTGTACGGGTGCTCTAGAGGAGTCGGCTCTCGCCTGTCGGTCGGGGTAGGTTACAAGACTGAGCTCTCGCTGCTCTGGACAGCCTGCCTTCCGTTGGCTGTCTAATATACTTTTATTTAATTGTAACTGTTTGACGAAGTTGCTGAAGTTTCGACTTCAACGTAACTTTCTGAGTACAGTTGGCAATTGAGCGTTCTGCGTACAAGCGGCCTATGTTGTCTGTCTTGAGCAGTTTTGGCTAAAGTTGACTGTATCGGAGTTACAGTGTGACTTCGCTTGTTAAAATCAATCACTGTACCATCAGTGATTGTGTGGCGAGCCTTCTTCGTCTCCCTCAGAGGCGCATTTGTATTGCTAGGAAGTCTTTAGTCTGGAACAACCAGACCAGGATAATTAGTTTTGGGCTATACTCGCGACATTATCATCACCACGATGGGACGCAGAAGCAACCAGCCATCGCCTCCGGTACGCCAGATCGTGTTCTTGCAGTTAAGAAGATAGTTTGGTAATGTATGTCCGCAGCACCGGCAGATAGGGATTTTCCTAGGTGATAATCAGAGCTAAGCAGAGCGCGCCTGTTCGTCTTTTTCTAACTTTGTTCTGTCTTGGGTGTTCATTGTCTGAATTCTCACTACTGTAGCAGCAATTAATGTTGGGTTGGCTGTGTGTTTCTCTTAAGATTTGAGTTGCAAGGAATTGGCTCCACATACCACTTCGTCATAAATGTCACAATCTAGTTTAGGGACAACTTCACCTACACAGCATTTATTTGAGTATCCAATTTGAGCCAATTTGATTTATTGTAAAATGTTTCATGTGTTTTGTTTATTATTTTGATTTTAGTCATAATAAATCATGTTGTTATTTTGGACAGAACTTTCGTTCTGTTAATCGGTAGAGCAACCCTTTCATTTCTCACTACGTTAATGAAACTTTCCTTTATTTAACTTATTTATCAAATTAAATTATTGCAGGTGCCACACTCTTTTCTACTCCACTTGCAGGGTCGATTACAGTCAGTTCGCGTTTCTTTTTAATCCATGTGCAACAGCAATAGTCGGAGTTGGAATAGGGGGGGCTTAGGGCATACTTTATATATGAAGATTCTAGAAGAATTTAGTGTTAAATACACTGCTAGCCCCGGCACCTCGCATAAAATGGCGACCCTTAGCCTCGGATCTTTCCTGCGAATCACTGATAAGCTAACAGTATTCTTAGTAGGAACATTCAAATTCTTTTTCTCTATTTTTTTAATAATTAATACCTAAGTTCTTTTTCTTGTAGGTCCGCGATTAGTTGTTAAGTAGCGGCGCATGATTACAGTTTTTGTTTTCAGTGTATACATTTTTTTGTTCATTGGTTTTTGTGTTTCGTTAATGTGGTGTCCGTACCACATCGCACTTTGTCGGATTTGTGTGCTGTTTCTGTACCACATCAAATTGTGCTTGTAATTACAGCATTGGAACAGCGTTGTTGAAATGTTATGTCTATGTGTAAAAATACAGGGAGTAGATTATTTTTATTGTGTATTTTAGATAAATTTTGTTTCTCATGAATGATCACGAGAAGTAAGGCACGACTATTAGTGAGCGAAGCTAAAACAAAAGTGGATACTATAATGGATAAGTGGCAGTTTACTGATGGGGATAGGTTCGGAAAGGAGATGGGCACATTTTTAGCAGGACAGGACGACAGGGTCACTGATGAGGAAGGTGATTGGGACGCGATCTTAGAGCAACGTCGCGGCCGTGATTATGATAGTGAGGTAGAGGATGAAACAGAGACAGGCACACAGGTCGAATTTGGCACTAATCCCTCAGAAGGACATCCAACAACTCTATCGAATAATGTCATGCCGAATAACTGCCTGCATGAGGGGCCAGATGTGTACCATCGCGTTATTGTCCTGCTCGGTCTGTCAAGCTCTTTCTCTTGAATAAATCATCCAATTTTTCTGAAATTGCAATCATTTGTTTCTCTGTACAGGTACGTCACATACCGATTTCCGTCCGTGGTGTGGCGGTTTTTCTTTTGTGAGTGTATTTGAGTGTGCTGCTGTGTAATTTAAATGTATCGTTTCAAACTGTTTTTTCTATCAAAATTTCAATTGATACAGGTGATGAGAATGCAAGATTTGTTGTTCTTCAAAGTTATTTTGTTCACTTAAACATCGAACCCATATTAATCTGAAACAATTATTGAGAAATTACCACAGATTCTATGGCTTCAGACAAAGTTCGCGTAACCGATACGTTCTGGTATTAACACTTGAGTTACCACTAAAGTTAAATTTCAACTCAAGGAATTAACTGAAACTATTTCAAGGGATTGATCGCAGTTAATCACTTTAAAGAACTTAAAGTAGCCTTCTTTCTATTTTTCCAGAATTATGATTCAAGCAATTTTTCTCAAATTAGTTCCTTCTGTCTTACTGTTCATAGTTTCAACTTGCAGCTCTGTTCCAACATGCCTAATATTTTCCAAAATAGGCAGCTCGCTAATAACTTCCAAAGGGGCGTCAACTGCTCAACAAAAGTCAAAATAAAAGCCATTTCCTTTAGATATATATGTTACTCATAGGCTTTTCACTATTACTCAAAATTCAGTAAAACTGAAAAAGATCTGCCTTTCTTGTTGGTAGGATAACTGCACTACTCAACATATGCAGTCAACACACATTTAAATTAACACATTTTCATTAATATCACATTGATACAACAAACAGTGGTCATTACACGTACAAGACCTTTTGTGAACTGATACATCGTACATAAATTTCAAACACTTAATAAGAATGCCCAGAGAATATCTAGCAATGATGGCAGTCACGTAACATCGGCAACCCTTTTGTTTAGTGATCTGCACTGCCGACTGCTGCGTCAGTAGAACACCATTGGATCACTTTGCCAGCATCTTCCACGTGCGACACGAAACAAACAGGAAAAACACATTTTAGTACACACATCGTACGCAAAATACTTAAATAATCCACTTTTATGGCCTACCTCATGTCGTTCAAGCGGAAGCTAAGGACAGTGCTGCTCACTAAAATCTGGAGGTCTACAAGCAGCAATAGGACATATTAACGAGGACACGCTAGGCTGGACATGGGAGAAACTGGAATATCGCTTACACATCCTGTGTGCTACGGATGGTGCACATACTGGATTCTACGGCTACTAAAACCTTAGCTACGTGTGAACACAAGCCGCACCTTGCTACCTATCCCCATTTCTGGAATATACGTGATCAAAGTCGCAAAGATCATTTTGGAACACGCTGTATTACTACAAGCAATCTTACATCTTTTCAACTATTAATTACTTGCTTTAATTCAGGCACGCTTTTTGTCATGTTGCAGAATCTGCAAGCTGCTGGAAGGCGAGAGAGCAGTGGCTGTCGACATAATACCGCAGAACTTGGGCCACATGGTATCTCTCCAAAGATGTAAGTGACACCTTTCATCTACTGATTCTACTTCTTCCTGAAAAGTTTACGCTTATGCACATAGTTCATAAAGCTTCTTCCAATCTTCTCTTTTCTCTTCCAGCCATGTTTCCGACCTTGCCAAATCTATGAATACAACTACGTTGTCTTTCCTGTTGCATGCTTTTCTCTCATTCATTGTCACGGTATCTGCAAGCAGCAGTGACTCGAAAATGCAGCCCATCGGTCAATGGATTGCAGAGAGTCTGCAGTAGCTAGTACCCGTTTGGGGAAGAAGGCTATCGACAAAAAAGTCTTTCGGTAAAATGAACATCGTGAGCATCGTCGTTGCCAACTTTGAGACTAATCTAGTAACATTATTTTGTAAGCAATAGTGGGTGAACCAGCACCAAATTGCCTTAAATTAGATGATCTTGAATGAGGTTTTGTATCTGCATTTAGTAGTCGAATATGTACGGGTGTGATACATAATACACTTAGTTTAACGAGTCTAAACATTTCTTGGCTGCCTGTTTTCGTGTTTGCAAGAGCAAAATCCATTTAATTAACTAACCACTTAACATCACTTATTCACTAGTCTGCAACTTTCACTTGCCCAAGTCAGGCAAAGAAAATCAGATATATCTCAATACATGAAAGGGAGTTCAATGGCATCCGAAATTAGTGATGATTTTTAATCGATTAATGCTATTAATAATCTGTTAAATAAACTTCAGAGTTTTGAAGAGAGAACTTCTGGCTGGGCGTTGAGAAAAATAGTTCAACTGTGTGTTAAAGTGAACGGAAATAGTTTTAAGCAGGAGTACACGCAGTATTGCCCAAGATAATAGCAAACAGAACAGCAGTAACAAACGTTAAGTCAAAGTACCATGCATGTTTAAGTGGTCAGTGTTACCAGGCTTATATCCCACAAATCAGCGTGTAGACCAAGAGCCTAATTATTGGCGATATGAAAAACAACTCCGTCAACATCCCAATCTCTGCAGAGCTGAAGCATATTTACGGTATCAAAAACTAAAACGAAGACGTCTTTTTAAAATGTGTATGGCATCCGAATTCAAATTATGACTGAATGACTGTGGAAGAGAAATAACTGCGAGTTGCACTGCTACATATCACAAAACACTGTTGCAAGGCACATGAAAATATATTAATGTTGCACATTGCTAATACAGACATGTCATTTCTGTTGTATTAAAAACTTACCAGGGCTCATAAGTAGAAGCATTACTGGTCATCAGCATTCACTTATGGTAAGTGGATACTCTCTGTGTTACTTTCATTCCCAGGAACGATTAGATACATATTTAGTTGACTGTGCACGCTAAACCAGCTAACAGTGTCATGCCCAGTGACAAGGACCAGTTTATAAAATTTAGCAAGTTTAGGAACAAATTGAAGCTGCCATTTGTAATTCATGCTGGTACAGAATGAGTAAAACGAGTTGATACTTGCAGCCATAGTGGTGACTGGTTAAAAGTATCACCTTTGTAACTGATATGAAATCACATACTGCTTCTTCATGTTCTCGCTGTCCTAATGTACATTTTTCTATAGAAATTTAATTATTCGTTGTAACTGCTCAGATAGTAATTGTGTAAGACGTATTGTGTGTAAAAACATTGAATGAGAAAGCACTGAATGTAAAAATTTTGTATATACTGACATTGCATATATGAAAAAACATTGTATGAAAATATTATAATGAACTTTATGTTTATGGTATTTTTTGTATGGGTTTTTCCCTTCCCATTCCCTCATAAATGTGGTGTTTGTGCTTTAGTGCGTGTACATATGCGTGCACATGCGCATTACTCATGGCAAAATTTTAGCACTTATATCTTTAACTAACACAACAGAATGTACTAGCTGTCAGCTACAGGGATGTCACTTACTAGGGTAGGTGTTGGCTACTGGGGGTATTATATCTTAGGCCATTTTAGTTATATATCTTTTTACTTTCATGTGAATGTTACAGAAATAATGGATATCTTAGAATACGACCATTTTTGCGCGACTGACTGTATTATTTTAATATTATGCTGATGAAATACAGAAGTATGTATGTGTACCCTATTTTACGCAAATATCTTTGATTTTCTAGTGAATTTTTAGGAAATAATATGTGTCTTCGAACTTGAGGCCAGTAGCTTGCATCTACATTCTGACTACTTGCCTCATTTTTATACTAACTGTGATAGGCTGGAGAGAGGAGGGCAGAAAGAGGAAGAGGGAGAGGATGGAGGTTCAAATCACAACTGGGTTAGTTCTACTGTTCTTTGTTTTAACGTCCACCTAGCCCAACTGAGCTGTTCCACATCTTGGATTTTGATTGGTTGGAGAGAGGGCAGGGGGCTGGGAGGGGTTACATGATAAGGGAGGCATGCCTTGTCACATGAAGCATAAGGGCATGTGGCAGCTGTCATATTGCATTGTGACAGCAATGCCCCTTTACAGTAGTAAGCCTCTGTGTTTGTAAATAGTAAAGAAATATATTTCAGTATTATGCCAGCTTACTTTTGTTAGAAAATAATGTAAGTTGTTATGTAATAACATATCATTCAGACAGTCACTTCGTTGAATATAACAATCACAGACAGTAAAAATTATCATTAAATGTTCAAAAGTACCATTATAGAGATAGTGAAATAATTTAAATTCAGTAATACAGATAAACTAAAACTTAGAATTTTTCATTTCATGATTGATGTGATTGTTTTGGGAAAGTGCGTTCTATTGCTTGCTTGGTTGTTTGTATATGGCATCACATTTATGTTGAATTTTGATTAATATTATTCCAAAATTATTTAACACAGTGAAATTATATAATATTTATTTATGCAGTTGATTTTTGGATGTGCAGGTAAATGTTATTGCCAAGTAATGCAATTTTGACTGTAATATAGAGTGTTCACCATTTAACCATTTCTGCAACGATTGTTTGAGGTCTTCCCAAATTATTACATTTAATTTTCTCTAGTATTTTGAAACCATAATTAACATTTCTCACATTTCGCTTTATTATCTTATAAAACACTTCTGCTGGTTTTGTGGTTTTATATATGAACTATGTATTCCCTTAACATGCATTTATTCATATAAGTTACATAATAATAATTAGTCTCATGATAAATTGATTAATGAATAGAGTTTATCCAGTTGGACTGGCGGCCGAATTTTTATACAACTTCATCGATTTGCAAGGGTTACTCAAAATTTCGTGGTAGTTTTTGTTGTTTTTGTTTTGTGTGATTTTCACTACTTTATAATAACCATTCAAAATTTACTTAAGAATAATATGGAGTTAGGTATATATTCCACAAATCGCTTGAACGATTCTTTTAGTGGAATTATGTGGAACGAGTCAGTTTACAAGATATGCACACACGTCTAGTGTAAATATTAATGAACATATTTATCAGCCCTACTCATCCAACTGCACATAAAAACTAGAATTTTTCAGGCCATCGGTTTTTAAATAAAAATTCATCTATGGAATAGAAGGAGTTGTTCAGGAGAGATGACTTTACGTTAGATGCAAAACTTAATTGCTTTGTTACTTGTCAGACATCTTATGTTACCGAGCAAATGAGCAAACATTTTTGTTTCTGCATACTGAACTCATTTTTGAACCCTTGACAACTTTAGTAATGGATAATAACGGTATTTTCTTCACCTAGCGCTGTGTGTGTATGTGTGTGTGTGTGTGTGTGTGTGTGTGTGTGTTGTGCCAGTGCAGCTAACAGCCTAATCCCATGAAGAGGTACCTACATGATAACTATGGGCGAATATCACATTACTATTATCAGGCTATACCAACAAGTTATTGAAACTACTGAATGGCAAACGCAAGTCAAGAGGTTGATTTGAAGATTAGTAATTACATAAAGAGCAAAAGTATCTTAACTTAACTGTCTGAGCAGCTCATTAATGCATTTCTTCAAGTTCAAATTTTCATCAATATGTATACCCGAAAACACATTCTCACAGCATCAGTAACTTGTAACATCTTTGAAAATGTTGTTTACATTACTCATGTGAAACTAAGCCCTTCTATGTAAATGTTTATCTAATGTGCTGCCAGTAAACAGAGAATCTAGAAGTGTAAAGTGTTTTCCAGTGAGTTAAACAGCACTCACATAGTGCATCTCCCTAAACGTGTCGAGTTTAAAATTCATAAGTAAAACACAAGGCGATTTCGTCAAGCAGAATCATACGCCACCAACTTTTCATCATATTTCACGTTTTAATAGCTTTGAATCTTTTCATAAACATTTTGAGAAAGGTTGAAAGAACTAAATCTCTAATAAATTTTACCGGACAGTGGAAAAAACTTTATCTATCCTAGTGCAACAAAGCAATAATGTATACAAAACGAGGTGCCAGCAAGAAAGCAACGAAACATGTAACAAGCATCTGAAGATGATAAATCCAAAAGCAGCCACGCTTTGATTCAAATAAAAGTTTTCAAACCATCTCATGGCTGGTTGATGTTTCAATTGTAAACCTTACAGTATTACAGACACAGTTTTCAAAATGTCGATTTTCGACAAAGCAGCATTATGATTAAAACGTTTTGTGTATAAAGCCATCGGTCCCGAAAACTTAAAAAAGTGTGACCTGATGTACAGCATCAAATGTCTTGGAAATAGCACAAAAAATATAAAATTGCGATATTTTGTCTTTTAAGGCTTGGAATACTGAGTGAATTTGCAAGTAGCGCTGTCAGTCAAATAACCCTTCTGGTATCCAAACTGTAATGCTCTAAGTGAATTGTTTCTGCTTAAATTTTAGACTACTCTTAAGTACATTAACACTTAGAAAAGTCTGGAAAAAGAAATTAACGATTTTGGACAATGATTATTTAAGCCTTTCTTGTCATCTTGACACCTTGTCACCTTGAG
This sequence comes from Schistocerca serialis cubense, assembly GCF_023864345.2. Taxonomy (NCBI): domain Eukaryota; kingdom Metazoa; phylum Arthropoda; class Insecta; order Orthoptera; family Acrididae; genus Schistocerca; species Schistocerca serialis. Next base: position 565,469,261 of record NC_064642.1, on the reverse strand, counting down.
GTTGAAGAATTCAGTATTTTAATCTGCATAGAAAAATCACTGTGACAGTGTGGCATTCTAAAAGGTGCTTCAGGAGGAATGGTAAATATTTTAGGAGGTGGTAGTACTCAAATTTTTATTGATTACAGAGATACAGCTGAGGTCAATTCGTTTTCGTTTCGTGTGTTGGTACACAGGTTGCTATGGACGTCTTTACCAAATGTCAACAACAAAGTGTTGATGTTCAAGTTTTGAAGTTGAACTTTAGATTACATGAAGTTTTCATTGTGATTTGTTAGCCAAGTCTGCCCTACTGTAGCGTGAAACGCGCTGCACATATTTACACATGTGGAGTATGCCAATATGATATTTGTGTATCGGTTTTGTAATGGAAACGCTGCTGCTGCTTGTAGAGAATATGCCATTCGATTTCCTAACCGCAGGCGACCATTTTCAAGAGTGTTTACTCGTGTGTTCAATACACTACGTGACACTGGTACAATGTTCAGCACTCATATTGCATCTGCGGGTGTAAATGAACAGACTGTGAATGAAGTAGAAGACATTATTCAGTCGGTAGAACGTAGTCTTTCAACAAGCACTTGTAGAATTTCTGCACGTATTACAAGAGCATGGTGAACATTAGGTATGCACAAGTTCCATCCATATCATTTACAGCTCATTCAACAACTTCGAGCAGGAGATGATGAACCATTGGAATTTTGTTATTGGACACCTGAAAATCGCCAGGTAACCCCATTTTTACTCTTCACTGATGAAGCAACTTTAGCTCGTGACAGCATCAATAACACACGTAATTCCCATCAGTGATCTAGAGAAAATCCACATACCATTGTAGAGACATTTTCATGAATGTTTCTCTGTAAATGTGTGGTGTTGTTTGGTAGATAATCAGCTAATTGGGCCTGTTGTGTTACCGCATCGTCTTACAGGACCCCATTATCCACACTTTCTCGAAAATGAGCTTCCAGCATTATTTGAAGACATTCGCTTGGCTACAAGAATGCGTATGTTTATCCAGCATGATGGGGATCCTGCACACTGTAGTCGTAATATGACATTATCTAAACCTAACATTCCCGAGAAGATGGGTTGGTAGATATGGGCCCTTTTCTTTGGCCATCAAGATCCCCCGACCTTACCCCTTTGTATTTTTGTCTGTGGGGATGGTTGAAACGCGAAGTCTACAAGAAAAAATAACCGCAAGAGCCTATTTGATCGTTCGCACTATGAGTAACGCAGATCTCATAAAGAAAACAAAGACGACCTCAGAAGAGCTACACATGGTGTTATAAAGAGGAGTCAAAAGACATTGAAGTTGGAGATGCAGTTTTTGAAAACCAACTGTGAACGTCCTCATTTGCCTTTGCTTTAAGTTTGTTTGGGTTACATACTATATCTTTCTACTCAGTAAAAACTGAACACATGTTACATGGCATTTTTTATTAAAATTCGTCTACACTACCACCTCCAAAAATGTTTACTATTCCTCCTAAAACACCCTGTATGTATGTCATGGAGGACATTAGTTACTAAGTTAGCCAATCAAGCTATTGTGCATGCAAATTCAGTTCCGAAGAGTTGTTCTAACTTCATTGCTAATTAACTCAGAAATGGCTCAGCATACGGAATTGTTTCTTAACAATTATTTCTCAGCACAATCTATCGACCTTATAAGCTTTTCGGACTCTTTCTGACCACTCTACAGCATGTAATGGGTATAAGTGCACATATTTCTGTTAGTTACTGAGGACAGTGTACTAAACAACATTACATCAGTATTTACATCACTTGCACACTAGTGATTATAGCTATTACAACTTGTATGTTTCTAGGTTGGGTAGTACCTACAAGGACATGGGACAAGAGCAAGCGATTAATGCTAATTATCCCTTGGGCAGGAGGTTAGATATTGAAGTGTTGTTGTGTGGACGCAAAATGGTCACTTTTCACTGACAGGCGTCGTTTACTTCGCAGCCCATACAAGGTAATGCAGAAAACATCATGCTATAAAGTTCGTGATGTGTTTGCAGGAAGACTGTCCGACGCAAAGAAAAAACAAGCAATACGCTGATACGTGTACATATCAAGGTATGACGTATAAAAGTATGTGATTATACTTATTACACCCTGTATGTAGTTTACCATTACTTAATCCTTACACTATGTGATCAAAAGTATCCGGATAGCTGGCTGAAAACGACTTACAAGTTTGTGGCGCCTTCCATCGATAATGCTGGAATTCAATATGGTGCTGGCCCACTCTTAGCCTTGATGACAGCTTCCATTCTCGCAGGCGCAGCCATACGTTCAATCAGGTGCTGTAAGGTTTATTGGGGAATGGTAGCCCATTCTTCACGGAGTGCTGCACTCAGGAGACGTATCGACGTCGGTCGGTGAGGCCTGGCACGAAGTCGGCGTTCCAAGACATAGGATTCAGGATTCAGGACAGGACTTTGTGCAGGCCAGTCCATTACAGGGATGTTATTATCATATAACCACTCCGTCACAGGCCGTGCATTATGAACAGGTGCTCGATCGTGTTGGAAGATGCAATCGCCATCCCCGAATTGCTCTTCAACAATGGGAAGCAAGAAGGTGCTTAAAACATCAATGTAGGCCTGTGCGTGATAGTGCAACGCAAAACAACAAGGGGTGCAAGGCCCCTCCATGAAAAACACGACCACTCCATAACACCACCACCTCAGAATTTTACTGTTGGCACTACACACGCTGGCAGATGACTGACGTTCACTGGTCATTCGCCATTCCCACACCCTGCCATCGGATCGCCACGATGTGTACCGTGATTCGTCACTCCACACAATGGTTTTCCACTCTTGAATCGTTCAATGTTTACGTTCGTTACACCAAGCAAGGTGTTGTTTGGCATTTAATGGCGTGATGTGTGACTTATGAGCAGCCGCTCGACCATGAAATCCAAGTTTTCTGACCTCCCGCCTAACTGTCATAGAACTTGCAGTGGATCCTGATGCAGTTTGGAATTCCTGTGTGATGGTTTAGATAGATGTCTGCCTGTTACACATTACAACCCTCTTCTACTGTCGGCGGTCTTTGTCACTCAACAGACGAGGTCGGCCAGTAGGCTTTTGTGCTGTACGTGTCCCTTCACGATTCCACTTCACTGTCACATTGGAAACAGTCGACCTAGGGATGTTTAGAAGTGTGGAAATGTCGCCTACAGACGTATGACACAAGCGACACCCAATTACCCTACCACATTCGAAGTCCGTGAGTTCCGCAGAGAACCCCATTCTGCTCTCTCACGATGTCTAATGACTACTGAGGTCACTGATATGGAGTACCTGGCAGTAGGTGGCAGCACAATGCACCTAATATGAAAAACGTATGTTTTTGGGGTTGTCCGGATACTTTTTGTGGTGTCACCGCCAGACACCACACTTGCTAGGTGGTAGCCTTTAAATCGGCCGCGGTCCGGTAGTATACGTCGGACCCGCGTGTCACCACTATCAGTGATTGCAGACCGAGCGCCGCCACACGGCAGGTCTAGAGAGACGTCTTAGCACTCGCCCCAGTTGTACAGCCGACTTTGCTAGCGATGGCTCACTGACAAATTACGCTCTCATTTGCCGAGACGATAGTTAGCATAGCCTTCAGCTACGTCATCTGCTACGACCTAGCAAGGCGCCATTATCATTTGCTATTTATCTTGTGATGCATGTACCGTCAGACCGATGTTCACCAATTATGGATTAAAGTTAAATATTCCAACAGCTACGCACTTTATTTGCTAGACTCAAATCCTTTAACTGTTCCAGACCTCACGCCAGCCTGCGTGAGCTTAAACGCGTGCCTTTCGGCTTCACCTCCTAGTGGCTTGGCTGTCTTGCCAAGTCACAACACTTTTGATCACATAGTGTATTTAATAACAGCGTCAGCAGCTCTAAAGGAAACAATAAAATAAATAAATAAATATCCTTTGCCGTAGTATCGCACTTGCAATATATCGACGACGATCACGTTAGCTGCACAAGTTGAGATCGCAAGCTTAGAAGAAGCTGTCCTGCCGGCCCACACTGCGGTTCTTCGGCGGAGCAGGGAGCGGTCGACAGCTCTCTTGGGAGTGCACAAGCGGAAAGAAATTGACTCTCGAGAGCCGGCGAACTCCTGCTACCTCTCGGCGATCGCCCACCCATGCCCCACCGCCCGCCACCACGCTCTGCTCGCACAGAGTGGATTACAAGGCGACTCAGGAGACATAACCGCTCTTTGCACTCTTGGTTCATAGGGGCATACACTAACCATTTGGTTTGCCCAGGAATTGGGTGCCAGCAAGAGTCGGTTTGAGGCAGAGCATCCACGTGTAATCCAATAGGACAAAGAGTGCCAGCCACCGGCAACACAGACAGCAATAGATAGGCGCTCGCTGGCTAGCCAGAATGAGTGCAACTCTTAGCCCACTTCACTGCGCTGCGCTGACAGCAGCGTGCGCTTGCTGCTGCTCTGCAGTCTTTCACAAACAATTTTAAAGAAACTGTTCGGAAAAATAATTCTTTTGTTGCATCTTATGGCCTCATTCACAAGCTTGAAAGCTGCTACTACCTGTTATGTTAAACCTAGGTGGTTAGCAAGTTACAACACCGGTATTAACGCCGTCAGATTATTACCTTTTGAATAGACTATGACCCATGAATAAACAACAACGCCATCTGACAACAATCTTCTATATGCAATCATTATGAAAACATTTTTGAAGATAAATACCGGATGATCAAAAAGTCAGTATAAATTTAAAAAATGAATAAATCACGGAAAAATGTAGATAGAGAAGTACAAATTGACACTCATGCTTGGAAAGACATGGGGTTTTATTAGAACCAAAAAATGTCCCACAGATGGCGCTTCATCTGATCAGAATAGCAATAATTAGCATAAGAAAGTGAGACAAAGCAAAGATGATGATCTTTACAGGAAATGCTCAATATGTCCACCATCATTCCTCAACAACAGCTGTAGTCGAGGAATAACGTTGTGAACAGCATTGTAAAGCATGTCCGGAGTTATGGTGAGGCATTGGCGTCGGATGTTGTCTTTCAGCTTCCCTAGAGGTGTCGGTCGATCACGATACACTTGCGACTTCAGGCAATCCCATAGCCAGTAATCGCACGGACTGAGGTCTGGGGACCTGGGAGGTCAAGCATGACGAAAGTGGTGACTGAGCACACGATCATCACCAAACGACGCGCGCAAGAGATCTTTCACGCGTCTAGCAATATGGGGTGGAGCGCCATTCTGCATAAACATCGTACGTTCCAGGCACGTGTTCATCAGCCAGGCTGAGGATGATGCGATTCTGTAACATATCGACGTACCTCTCACCCGTCACGGTAGCAGTTACAAAACCAGAATCACGCATTCCCTCGAAGAAAAAAGGCCAGATAACGGTAGATGTGGTAAATCCAACTCACACTGTGACTTTCTCGTCGTGCAATGGAGTTTCCACGACAGTTCTAGGATTTTCGGTAGCCCAAATTCTGCAGTTGTGGGCGTTGACAGACCCTTGGAGCGTGAAATGAGCTTCGTCGGTACACAACACGTTACTCGACCAATCGTCATCTTTCGCCATCTTTTGAAACGCCCACACCGCAAATGCCCTCCGCTTCACTAAATCGCCAGGTAACAGTTCATGATGCCGATGGATTTTGTACGGATAGCATCGGAGGGTACGCCTGATTCTCTCTTTCATTACAGCTCCTTTTATACACCATTGTCATGCGTAGTCACTGACGTTTTGCTGTCCAGCGCCATCTGTCGGACATTTTGTGAACTTTTTTTTTTTTTTTTTTTTTTTTTTTTTTTTTTTTTTTTGATAAAACCCCATGTTATTCCAAGCATGTGTGTCAACTTTTACCTCTCTATCTTTCCGTGGTTTATAAAGTTTTCAAATTTATACTGACTTTTTCATCACCCGGTATACGAAAATCTGTATTTGGCTTCTCTGTTATGAATAATATTTCACTGTTTCTGCATATTCAACCTCCAAGAGGGTGAAATAGTGGGTAAAAAATTTAAGAAAGTATTTCGCTATATTAAAAAAAAATTTAAAGCTAAATCAATAGAAATTGTAAATTCACTTGTTGGTTAACTATAATGAATTATGTGTTGGGGATGAAAGTCTATATAGAAATATCACCACAAGAACGCAAAAGGTACGATTAATAAAAAGAAGAAAAAAAACCTTGGACTCCTCCTACCAGAATCGCTTTTTGGTCAGAAGTACGTTTGGAATAGGCCATACTCCTATGACCTTAATTAGCACGAGAAGTTGACAACACATTGCAATTTGTAAACAACATAAAAATTCGATTAAATAAAAACATAAAAACATTTGTCCAGACCATGGTCTATGCGAGTGAAGCAGCGACCACTAAGCTAGCCTTCTATATACACTGAAGCACCAAAGAGACACGTATAGGCACGCGTATTCAAATTCAGAGATATGTAAACAGGCAGAATACGTCGCTGCGGTCTGCAATGCCCATATAATACAACAAGTGTCTGGCGCAGTTGTTAGATCGATCACTGCTGCTACAATCACAGGTTATCAAGATTTAAGTGAGTTTGAAAGTGGTTTATAGTCGTCGCATGAACGATGGGATACAGTATCTCCAAGGTAGCGATGAAGTGGGGATTCTCCCGTACACCCAATCAGGGATCCGGTAAAACATCAAATCTCCGACATCGCTGCGGCCGGAAAACGATTCTGCAAGAACGGTACCAACGACGACTGAAGAGAATCGTTCAACATGACAGAAGTGCAACCCTTCCGCAAATTGCTGCAGATTTCAGTGCCAGGCCATCAACAAGTGTGAGCGTGCGAACCATTCAACTAAACATCATCGATATGGGCTTTCGGAGCCGAAGGCTCACTCGTGTACTCTTGATTGCACGACACAAAGCTTTACGCCTCGCCTGGACCCGTCAACACCGACATTGGACTGTTGATGACTGGAAACATCCTGCCTGGTCGGACGAGTATCATTTCAAATTGTATTGAGCGGATGGACGTGTACGGGTAAGGTGACAATGTCATGAATCCATGGACCCTTCACATCAGCAGGGGATTCTTCAAACTGGCGGTGGCTCTGTATTGGTGTGGGGCGTGAGCAGTTGGATGATATGAGACCCCTGATACGTCTAGATACGACTCCGACAGGTGACACGTACGTAATCATCCTGTCTGATGACCTGCATCCATTCGTGTTCATTGTGCGTTCCGACAGACTTGGGAAATTGCAGCAGGACAGTGCGACACCCCACACGTCCAGAATTGTTACAGAGTGGCTCTAGGAGCTCTCTTTTCAGTTTAAACACTTCCTCTGGCCACCAGACTCCCAAGGCACGAACATTATTATCTGGGATGCCTTGCAACGTGCTGTTCAGAAGAGATCACCACCCCTCGTACTCTTACGGATTTATGAACAGCCGTGCAGGATTCATTGTTTCCGTTCCCTACAGCACTTCTTCCGACATTAGTCGAGTCCATGCCACATCGAGCTGCGGCAGTTCTGGGTGCTCGTGGGGGTCCTACACGATATTATCCAGGTGTACCAGTTTCTTTGGCTCTTCCGTGTATGTTAAAGGCAACGTCCTGCCTGACTCATTCATCATTGTCCAGCCCAAACCACTACGGATAGAAATTGAAATTTGGAGAGAGTATTGATCTTATACTGTAGGCGTCGTTTACAAAAGTATCTAGCTGAATTCCATCCACAAAGGGGTGGAATAGAGGATGAAAGGTTATTTGAACATCTGTCGCTATTAAGTCAATTTTGAAACCAGACCTACAAAAATTTGTATTGGTTTCTCGATCAGAAATAAAGAAATACATGTTTCAGTATTTTTGGGAATTTAACCACTATGGAGGTTAGTGTGCGAATTTTTTTTAAAAGAAATTATTATTAAAGAGCTATAAAAATATTTTCAAAGCTACTTCTATAAAAACTGGTATTTAATTTCTCAGTTACAAATAAGTACGTCTTTCGTTGTTTTTGGAAATTCAGCCCCTAAGGAGGTGAAATAGTGGATGAACTGTTTTATGAAATATTTCACTATGGAACCATTTTTAAAGCCAAATCTATAAAAATTTGAATTTGGATTCTCAGTTAGAAATAAAAAATGCAAGTTTCACTGTTTTTCGAAATTCAACTCCTGTGATGGAGAAATAGGGGATTAAGTTTTTATGGAAATATTTCATTATGCAAGCATTTTTTAAGCTAAATCTATGGGATATTTGTACTTGGTATCTCTGTTAGAAACCAAAAAGTACTCATTTCACGGATCTTGGAAACACAACACTTAATGCGGTGAAATAGGGGGTTAAACGTTTCGAGTCACCGAAGAAATTCTCCAGTTCTTTGGGCTTATTGTGAGAAGAGAAAATAATCTTGCAAGGAAAGATCAAGGGACCAAGAGGAAGAGCAGCGAGCAGATGGATGGATCAAATCAAGAAGATCTCCGGTCTACCTCTTCAGCAGGCACTAAGAGACCCTGACAACCGTCCGGGATGGAAACGCTTGGTTCATGGGGTCACGACGTTCAGTAATGAGCACAACGACTTATGTGACGACGATGATGATGATAGATCTCATACTGCAGGCACAGGTTAAGAAGGAATTGTTTGAAATTCAACTCCTAATGGGGAGAAATATGGGATGAAAAGATTTTTGAAAATATGTCGCTTTTAAAGTAGTTTACGGAGATTGATATTTTGTTTTGCAGTCAGAAATGAAAAAATACATGTTTCAGCATTCGTGGAAATTCAATGACTAAGGGGGTAAAATAGTGGGTGAAAGTTGTTTTGGAATTAATTCATTATTAAAGAACTACTGAAGCATTTTAAAGCTACATTTATGAAAATTGTTATTTGGCTTCTCAATTAGAAATAAAGAAAACGTGTGTTTCAGCGTTTTTGGAAATTCAGCACTTAAGGGGGAGAAATAAGGGATTAAAATTTTTAAGAAAATATTGCGCTATATTAAAGTTTTGAAGCTAAATCTATGGAAGCTGGTATTTCACTTCTCTGTTCGATTTAAAGAAATACGTTAGGGGCTCAAAGTCTATGAAATATCATCACAAGAACGCAAAAGGCATTATTAACAAGAATCTTGGACTCCAGCTATCAAAAGTACATGCTTCTGTGGCCTTAATTAGGGTGAAAAGTATAAATGTTGCCGTTTGTGAAAAACCCAAAAATTCGTTTAAAGTAAAACAAAAAAGTCCGTGCAGACCATAAAGTCTACGTCATTATAGTAACAGGTGCTAAGCTAGTTAATGAAATAAGGGATAGTAAGATCGTCCTAAAGACAAGAGAATGATTCACTGAAATGCAAATTCTCGACGTATTCATTGCTGCAGCAGGTGTCGTGATGTTCTCTGTTACTCGCACCTACCTAGTTTGGCTGAAAATTGCATATATAAGAAGAAAATACCTTGTCTGTTGAAGACATTTGTGCTCGTATCTGCTAGTAGTATGGTACATGTGCCAAGGAGCATGAAAATTCGGTAGGATTGACAAAGAGTTCTTGGAGACAACAATTCGTGAGAGATTTTAAATACCATCTTTGATACTCATATGTTTGTAAGCACTTTGTGTGTATCAAAATATGTGGTGCGTGGTAGAAATCTTTTCTGTGACAAATCTAAAGTGTTCAGTGAGAAAAATTTACGTGTGCAACGATAAGAATGCAGTGGGAATGTATTCACATCTGCTGGACGAATGTTATGAAAACAAACACTCCAAACCGACGTTTCACGTAAGTCACATCCAATGAAAATTTGTAACGCAACCATCTGTATGTGGCGTGCTTATAATTATGTATTATTTATATTTTAGGACAATTATCCTGTAACCGAGCGAGGTGCCGCAGTGGTTAGCACACTGGACTCGCATTCGGGAGGATGACGGTTCAATCCCGTCTCCAGCCATCCTGATTTAGGTTTTCCGTGATTTCCCTAAATCACTTCAGGCAAATGCCGGGATGGTTCCTTTGAAAGGGCACGGCCGATTTCCTTCCCAATCCTTCCCTAACCCGAGCATGAGCTCCGTCTCTAATGACCTCGTTGTCGACGGGACGTTAAACTCTAACCACCACCACCAATTATCCTGTAAAAAAACGCACAACATGTTGTAAGGAAGGCATGTAAACCGTCTGAAGATGAATCATAACGGTTCGAAACCGGTAACGGTACTCTTTGAATAAAGTAACTGAAAGTAAATTTGTGGCTGGTTGCTGTCCCAACACCATCAACATTTAAATTAAGTTGTGTCATTATACAGAAAACAGACATGAAAATTCATAAATAGCAGATACAAATAGGTCAGGCTTAAGTACAATATCACACATTAGAAAAGCCATAAAAATAACCCCATATACTTCACAATCGTCATAATGCTATTTAGAGAGTGGGAAAGTAATGTGAAAGACAACCTATGTCATCTGATGACTCACTAGAAAAAAGATATCGATCCTCACGTATTCACGAAACGACACAATCTGATTATAGACCTAACTTTTCTATCATCGGAACACAACTACGAAAGCATGCCCCGCAGCAACGCCTGAAATATGATGTAGTGTGGAATTAAGTCAATGCAAGTGGGCAACGACCTCACTAATAGTACTAGACACTGCAGCCTAGTAATGCCCATCTCGAGAAATCCACCAGACAAAACTGTGAACTTTACAGATTCTCAATAGGCAGTACAATGTTAACAGCGCTCAGTGCAGACCAAGCGAAGAGGAATAATAGTGCTTTGTTCGGACATACATTGACCTACCAAACTCAAAACTCAGCGCCCGGCAACCTGGTAATGTCCTCCTGTGTTGACTGCTACCTACAACTTTTTCATGTATTTGGACTCAGCGAAATCATCTTACTCCTCTCCCTTCTTCACAAATTCTCCTAAGTGGACCTTACTTCCATATCTGAATACTTGATGTTTATTTCATATGAACTGTGCTCCAGTCACATGTACTGCAGTTTGCACAAGGGCTGCCCTACATGTGCTTATAGAGCTTGCATTTTATCTTCTGTAAGAACTTTTCACCAATCCAAATACGGCGAACCTAATGCAGTACTTCGAGTTTTATGGCAGCGGAGACGGCGTCATCAAATTAGCGCTTCCAGCACACAAGTTCTGTACTTTCAAGTTATTAAGTAGTGTAGGCAATGATGACGCATTTTCCTGCGCAAAGCTAGTCTATAAGGCCCGGTTTTAATACACTTTGAGCCATTATCACTGCTCTCCAATACGTAGGGACGGATAAGAAAAAATGGTTCAAATAGCTCTGAGCGCTATGGCACTTAACTTCAAAGGTCATCAGTCCCCTAGAACTTAGAACTACTTAAACCTAACTAACCTAAGGACATCACACACATTCATGCCCGAGGCAGGATTCGAACCTGCGACCGTAGCGGTCGCGCGGTTCCAGACTGTAGCGCCTAGAACCGCTCGGCCACCCCGGCCGGCTGACGGCTAAGATAAAGTAACACAACATATTAATAACTCAGTGGAAAGGAACGAAAGCGCGTGTGGAAGAACAAGCGCTGTATCATTTGAGAGATACAGAGGCGAGCGAGTGGGCCTGGACTTAACCGCAGTTCACTGCTAATAGCGCCACGTCAGCATAATGCGTCTGTAGGTAGCATACAAGAACTGCACCATAATCTAAGGATGAAGTTAAATATTAAAGCTGCTTTTCCAAACTTAGCATATTTTTCATTATATCAGTGCTTAAATTGTCAAATCTCAGAGTGATCAGATGAATATCTTTCCATAAATACATCGTCTTAAGAGAAAATAAGTGGCACTAAATAATAAAGCTAGAAAGCCAAAAATTCGTATGAAGCTTCAGTTCGATACAAAAACCTTAACTATGTGACCCTACTAAGCCACCTCTAACAGTTTTCGAGTAATTTACTGAAAACTAAATTTGGAACAAAAACGTCCTTAAGAATCAGTTATGTTAACGCTAGAAAGTTCTGTTTACAGTACGTGAGTAAACCCATTAAATAGTAGAGCTGTAACAAGTTTCAAGGCTTCTATGTAAATAACAATCAATACAAGGTTTCTTAAAGTTGTAGTTCAGAGGCCATGTTCTACTGGCACTTCCATTCTAGACGACAAAGTTTAAATGCAGGCGAGCTAAAACCTTTTCTGTGATTAAACCCTACTTAACTCCATTCATAAAAAAATTGCGAAGATTCTAAATTAATAGACAACATTGTTATAAAATATTATGTGTCCGAGAGAGCGGTCATTTAGGGGCTACTATCGGGCCATAGAGCGGATGACAGCATGTGTTCCCTTCAACCGTCCGCTGCACCCGTATCGTAAATACGGCTTGAGAGGCAACGACTTCACTTCGTATCCAGCTATCATACGGTCCGCGTCAGTCAAACGCCGGCTTACGCGCGGCTTCGGGTCACGTCACAGCCAGGCCGCAACTCAGCGCATGTATTCGATACAAATAGGAAGTGAACCTGCGAGGCCTGTACACCGTCCTGAATCGCTTAGAGTTCACGGAAGTAACTGTTCGTGTGCCGCCCGTAATGTTAACAAAACCGTGCAGCAAATGGTGAGATTATTTTCCGATTTTGTGGCGAACAATTATCTTAGGTTATTGGAAGTGAGGGCGAAAGACCATGTATTAGGAACTTACCGTAGAGCTCTCCTCTGGACTGCTCATAGTGCTTTCTCATAGAGACATCATTATTATTACCACTACTATCAGGAATATTATTATGTTGTGGTGTGAAAGTTTATCAAATATATCAGTCTGTTAGAGCCTAAAACTTTCATTTATAATCATATTTCCTGAACCGCTGAGCAAACAGAGAAAGAAACATTTCATTCAGTTCTTCAATGTGGACTTGCAAACTGGAAACTATGGTCAGTATGTTCTCTATCGCTTTCTGACTGACCACAAAAAACACTCATGCTCATAAATTAAGGATAATGTGGATACATGGTGAAACAACGCTCTGTTGGGCGGTTTGCGGGTTTAAATCACCTCGGGGTATGGCCATGCGGTGCATCTGACCTGCGGTCGTCACAACCTGGCGCTGGCAGCAGTCCACATACGCATAGGTGTGTTGGTGCATGTCAGAGTGCGGTGTAGCGACTAAGTGCGCAGACGTTTTTAGACACGCTAATGGTGACTGTGTGTTGAAAATGGCTCAAAGAACACATATGGATGACGTTATGAGGGGTAGAATACTAGGGCGACTGGAGGCTGGTCAAACACAGCAGGTCGTAGCACGGGACCCCCGTGTGCCACAAAGTGTGATCTCAAGATTATGGCAACGATTACAGCTGACAGGAAACGTGTCCAGGCGCTACAGTACGGGACGTCCACAGTGTACAACACCACGTTGTTGTTGTTGTGGTCTTCAGTCCTAAGACTGGTTTGATACAGACCTCCATGCTACTCTATCCTGTGCAAGCTTCTTCATCTCCCAGTACCTACTGCAACCTACATCCTTCTCAATCTGCATAGTGTATTCATCTCCTGGTCTCCCTCTATGATTTTTACCAATCACGCTGCCCTCCAGCACTAAATTCGTGATCCCTTGATGCCTCGGAACATGTCCTACCAACCGATCCCTTCTTCTATTCAAGTTGTGCCACCAACTTCTCTTCTCCCCAATCCTATTCAGTACTTCCTCATTAGTTATGTGATCTACCCATCTAATCCTAAGTATCCTTCTGTAGCACCACATTTCGAAAGCTTCTATTCTCTTCTTGTCCAAACTATTTATCGTCCATGTTTCACTTCCATACATGGCTACACTCCATACAAATACTTTCAGAAACGACTTCCTGACACTTAAATCTATACTCGATGTTAACAAATTTCGCTTCTTCAGAAATGCTTTCCTTGCCATTGCCAGTCTACATTTTATATCCTCTCTACTTCGACCATCATCAGTTATTTTGCTCCCCAAATAGCAAAACTCCTTTACTACTTTAAGTGTCTCATTTCCTAATCTAATTCCCTCAGCATCACCCGACTTAATTCGACTACATTCCATTATCCTTGTTTTGCTTTTGTTTATGTTCATCTTACACCCTCCTTTCAAGACACTGTCCATTCCGTTCAACTCCTCTTCCAGTATCTATCTTACCCCTAGTGAGGTAAGCCTCTACATCCTTACATTTGTCCTCTAGCCATCCCTGCTTAGCCATTTTGCACTTCCTGTTGATCTCATTTTTCAGACGTTTGTATTCATTTTTGCCTGCTTCATTTACTGCATTTTTATATTTTCTCCTTTCATGAATTAAATTCAAAATTTCTTCTATTACCCATGCATTTCTACTAGCCCTCGTCTTTTTACCTACTTGATCCTCTGCTACCTTCACTACTTCATCCATCAAAGCTACCCATTCTTCTTCTACTGTATTTCTTTCCCCCCTCCTTGTCAATTGTTCCCTTACGCTCTCCCTGGAACTCTGTACAACCTCTGGTTTAGTCAGTTTATCCAGGTCCCATCTCCTTAAATTACCACCTTTCTGTAGTTTCTTCAGTTTTAATCTACAGTTCATAACCAATAGATTGTGGTCAGAGTCCACATCTGGCCCTGGAAATGTCTTACAATTTAAAACCTGGTTCCTAAATCTCTGTCTTACCAATATATAATCTATCTGATACCTTCTAGTATCTCCAGGATTCTTCCATGTATACAACCTTCTTTTATGATTCTTGAACCAAGTGTTAGCTATGATTAAGTTGTGCTCTGTGCAAAATTCCACCAGGCGGCTTCCTCTTTCATTTCTTAGCCTCAATCTATATTCACCTACTACGTTTCCTTCTCTCCCTTTTCCTACTGACGAATTCCAGTCACCCATGACTATTAAATATTCGTCTCCCTTCACTACCTGAATAATTTCTTTTATTTCGTCATACATTTCTTCAATTTCTTCGTCATCTGCAGAGCTAGTCGGCATATAAATTTGTACTACTGTGGTGGGCGTGGGCTTCGTATCTATGCTGGCCACAATAATGCGTTCACTACTCTGTTTGTAGTAGCTTACCCGCATTCCTATTTTCCTATTCATTATTAAACCTACTCCTGCATTACCCCTATTTGATTTTGTGTTTATAACCCTGTAATCACCTGACCAGAAGTCTTGTTCCTCCTGCCACCGAACTTCACTAATTCCCACTATATCTAACTTTAACCTATCACTTTTTAAATTTTCTAACCTACCTGCCCGATTAAGAGATCTGATATTCCACGCTCCGATCCGTAGAACGCCAGTTTTCTTTCTCCTGATAATGACATCCTCTTGAGCAGTTCCCGCCCGGAGATCCGAATGGGGGATTATTTTACCTCCGGAATATTTTACCCAAGAGGACGCCGTCATCATTTAACCATACAGTAAAGCTGCATGCCCCCGGGAAAAATTACGGCTGTAGTTTCCCCTTGCTTTCAGCCGTTCGCAGTACCAGCACAACAAGGCCGTTTTGGTTAGTGTTACAAGGCCAGATCAGTCAGTCATCCAGACTGTTGCCCCTGCAACTACTGAAAAGGCTGCTGCCCCTCTTCAGGAACCACACATTTGTCTGGCCTCTCAACAGATACCCCTCCGTTGTGGTTGCACCTACGGTACGGCTATCTGTATCGCTGAGGCGCGCAAGCCTCCCCACCAACGGCAAGGTCCATGGTTCATGGGAGAGTACAACACCACAAGAAGACCGATATCTCACCATTAGTGCCCGCAGACGGCCACAGAGTACTGCAGGTAGCCTAGCTCGGGACCTTACCGCACCCACTGGAGCAGTTGTCTCCAGACACACAGTCTACAGATGACTGAACACACATGGTTTATTCGCCCGGAGACCTGCATCGTGCATTCCACTGACTCTTGGTCATAGGAGAGCCCGTAAAGCCTGGTGTCAAGAACACGGTACATGGTCATTGGAACATTGGTCTCAGGTTATGTACACGGACGAGTCCAGGTACAGTCTGAACAGCGATTCTCGCCGGTTTTTCATCCGGCGTGAATCAGGAACCAGATACCAACCCCTTAATGTCCTTGAAAGGGACCTGTATGGAGGTTGTGGTTTGATGGTGTGGGGGGGATTATGATTGGTGCATGTACACCCCTGCATGTCTTTGACAGAGAAACTGTAACAGGTCGGGTGTATCGGGACGTCATTTTGCACCAGTGTGCCCGCCTTTTCAGCGGTGCAGTGTGTCCCACCTTCGTCCTGATGGATGATAACGCTCGGCCCCACCGAGCTGCCATCGTAGAGGAGTACCGAGTGGCCTGCCTGTTCTCCAGACCTAAACCCCATCGAGAACGTCTGGGATGCTCTCGGTCGACGTATCGCTGCACGTCTTCAAACCCCTAGGACACTTCAGGAGCTCCGACAGGCACTGGTGCAAGAATGGGAGGCTATACCCCAGCAGCTGCCCGACCACCTGATCGAGAGTATACCACCCCGTTGTGCGGCTTGTGTACGTGTGCATGGTGCTGATATCCCATATTGATGTCAGGGTACAGGTGCAGGAAACAGTGGCCTTTTGTAGCACACGTGTTTTGGGACGGTTTTCTTATCTTATCAGCAATACCGTGGACTTACAGATGTGTGTCGTGTGTGTTCCCTATGTGCCTATGCTATTGGCGCCAGTTTTGTGTAGTGCCACGTGGTGTGGCACCACATTCTGCAATTGTCCTTAATTTCTGAGCATGAGTGTAGTTTTCAGCAGCTTGTAGAAGACAGCGCCGCAACCCCACACGCGGTAGCATGTTGCTACGTGTCTCCCAGTCATGCTCAGGAAACTGAGAGTCACATGGTCTGAGGTCAACTTGACTATAGTGCCAAAAGGGGCTGATCGTGCAAGACGAGGCACTTGAAGGAACTGGGAAAAGGCAGCGAGTGTCAAACAGCGAGCAGTTGAAGTGGATGTAATACTTGGATGACCTCACACGGGGAAGAATCACCGAGAAACGGGGAGCGTTCTGAGACAAGGGCACTGCTGCCTGAATGGAGGTAGTCGACCAACATAAACTACAGCAGCATATGACAGCTACATTGTGCAACAGGCAGGAAGGGATCCACGTCAGCCGGCCGAAGTGGCCGTGCGGTTAAAGGCGCTGCAGTCTGGAACCGCAAGACCGCTACGGTCGCAGGTTCGAATCCTGCCTCGGGCATGGATGTTTGTGATGTCCTTAGGTTAGTTAGGTTTAACTAGTTCTAAGTTCTAGGGGACTAATGACCTCAGCAGTTGAGTCCCATAGTGCTCAGAGCCATTTGAACCATTTTTTGATCCACGTCAAACGCCAGATGCAATTGCAACCACATTGAGTAGGAATTCAGGGCATCCGGTCTCACGCCCCACTATGACGCGGCGATTGCGCGGGGGTGGCCTCTTTGCCTGACGACCAGTACACTGTGTTCCACTGACACCCACACATCGGAGGCAACATTTACGATGGTACCAAGGGCGTAGGGACTGTAGAAACGAGTAGTGTGGTCGGCTGCTCTTCTCGAACGACAGCAGATTCAGTTTGAGCAGTGAATCCAGGCGTATCCGGAGATGCAGACGCGTCAGACACTCAGGAACATTGTAGAACATGGTCTTGGTCGTTTTTATGGTCCCGGTGTTACGATCTGGGATGCATAATGTTGCAACGGCATATTAACCTCCCCGTCTTTGAAAATGGCACACTCACCAGTCAATGTTATTGTGACACTGTACTCGGTCCCCATGAGGGTGTTTTCGGGGTGCATTCGGCACTGACTTAACTGTTATGGGTGACAATGCACGACCGCATCAAAGACGTAGGTGGAGATCTTGGAAAGAGAGTATATTAGGCGAATGCACTGGCATGCCCGTTCCCCGACTTCAATCCCAGAGAGCACGTGTGGGATTCCTCCAGGAGACGCATTGCAGCACATGTACATGCACCGACGACCGTTAGGCAGTTGTTAACCTCGCTCTTAGAGGATGAGACGCCCATCACCACAACAACCCCTCACCAGTCTTGTCGCCAGCATTGGAGCGCGTTGCACAGCGCGTATTGCTGCCCGTGATTCAAATGGTTCAAATGGCTCCAAGCACTATGGGACTTAACATCTCAGGGCATCAGTCCCCTAGACTTAGAATTACTTGAACCTAACTAACCTATGGACATCACACACATCCATGCCCGAGGCAGGATTCGAACCTGCGATCGTAGCAGCAGCGCGGTTCCGGACTGAAGCGCCTAGAACCGGTCGGCCACAACGGCCGGATGCCCGTGATGATCGCACATTCTATTTAGAACCATGTCCCGCCTTTCGTAATGGCCAGAGCAACATCATAAAATGCTGTGACTTCAGTGCAGTTACTGTCTTTGAATAAAAGTGTCACTTTTGTTGGTCACATGGAGAAGTTCTTTTCGTTACCTTCTGTACATCCTGTATCAGTTTTTTCTATGTACGGTCCAACGTACATCGACCTGTTTTACATGTCCGTGACACACCATGCGAAAGTTATTTTCGTCCATATGTTTTGCACACCAGTGTAGTATGAGGTTTAAAGTTAATTCTCTAGTTCAAAACGCAATTGTGCTCCTTTCGCGTAACTCGCTTCCTTCTTTGGATGTGCTTCGCGTAATTTTAGCGATCTCCGAGCTTAAGCTTTGAAGTCCAGTTGCGTTATTTATGGGTCATTATGTGTCTAGAGGTATGTTTCAGGACAGAAATTGGGTTAATAATCTTGTATGGACATTGAGGTATAGTTTCAAAAGCAGTGGCAAACTTACAAAATCTACGTACGCTGGCGACAAACTGGCATGTGGGCACCGAAAACGCATTACCGTATAACCCACACAGAGCGAAGCATAATTATTTCGACTAGCTTAGCGCCTGCTGCTTACTCCCCCGCGTAGACTGTATGGTCTGCACAGATTTTTTTTTTTTGTTCCTCTTTAATCGAATTTTTCTATTGTTCACAAATTGCAAAACCTTCTAAACTTTTCACGCTAAATAAGGTAATTGAAGCATAGTTTTTTCTGAATACTTCTGAGCAAAAAGCAGTTCTGGTAGCTGGAGTCCTTGTTTTTTGTGATTCATGTCTTTAGCGTTCTTGTGGTGATATTTCCATATAAACTTTCTGCTGTGTCGTCCGAACAAGACACACCCAGCGCAAAAACACCACAGGCGCAAAGATGCGAGCTGGTACCAGTGCCATAGAGACTCGCCACTTGCGCGGGTTCAACAGCGCCATGGGCGACGCTGAGGATGAAGATATCGACTTCGCCTCGGCCAACTGCCGGCCGAGCACAATCCGCCAATGACCGGACGACAACGGACAGAAGCCTACTCGGAAGACAGAAAGACAGATCTCGCCCACTTGTTTATAGATCATCGTCCAGGGCTGACTTCAGACAGGGACCCTCGTTTAGTGGACAGACATCTGTTGTAAATTGTATTTGCTATGTACTGTGAAGTTTACGTACTATTATTTGCATTAGCCATTCAGGGCCTTGTGTTATATTACATGCAGCGTTGCAGACTTCATTATTTAACAAGTCACAAATATAAGTCAACCTTTTTAACTCATTTGTGTGACTTACTAATTTGTTGAAGTGTTGTGGAACCTTCGTTCTATCATGTTACCTGACCATGGGGCATAGCTGTGTACTAGTGGCAGGGAGATATTTTCTTAGCGGTGTACTACACCAAAAGCCGTTTCAAAAAGTCACAAACTCGGCTTATCGTGACAACAGGGGCAACTTAGCCTCCATAGCAGCAGTGACGAGGCCTTTAAAAAACTGGCGACGAGGGTTTACAAAACTTTCATCCTCTAACAAATATATCTTTGTATGTAACCGAGAAGTGGAATACCAGTTCCGATAGATTTAGATTTAAACATTTTTAATATAACGAAACAAATGGTTCAAATGGCTCTGAGCACTGTGGGACTTAACATCTTAGGTCAGCAGTCCCCTAGAACTTAGAACTACTTAAACCTAACTAAACTAAGGACATCACACACATCCATGCCCGAGGCAGGATTCGAACCTGGGACTGTAGCAGTCCGGCGGTTCCGGACTGCAGCGCCTAGAACCGCACGGCCACCGCGGCCGGCTATAACGAAACATTTTCTTAAAATTTTTCATCCCGTAGTTCACCCAGTTAGTGGTTGAATTTCCAAAAACAGTGCCCGCCTGCTTAGCTGGGTGGTAACGTGCTCGCCTCCCATGCAAGCGGGCCCGGGTTCGATTCCCCGCCAGGTTGGAGATGTTCTCTGCTCGGAGACTGGATGTTGTGGTGTCGTCATCATCATTTCATCCTCCTCACCGGCGTTCAAGTCGCCCAATGTGGCGTCGAATGAAATCAGACTTGCACTTGGCGGCCGAACTTCCCCGACTAGGGGCCTCCCGGCCAACGATGCCATACGCTCATTTCCATTTTCCAAAAACAGTTTTCGTTTCTAGCCGAGAAGCCTGGTACATACCACTGGCGTAAGGTTGCGTGGGAGTGGAAGGACCGGACAAAATAAGGCCTGAAGATTATTAACACTCCTCAAGGAAAGCAACTTTACCTAGTAGGTCATTGGGACCTTGACGTATTAAGACAAAACCATTCAACTGGATAAAACAATTTAAGAACAGTTTCTGATAATCAATAAAACAACGTCTTCACAGTTTTAAGGTTTAAGTACAAAACTCAAGAATACTCCAAATAACATTGCTCTACAATAAGTATAAGATGACAGGAAAACAGTCTTCAAGACAGGCAAGCAATAAACATTGCTAGAATGTGTGACTAAAATACAACAAATAATTCAGGCTTACCTAGAAGGGAGTTCATTAAAAGGAAAGAAAAGTTTCTTGTAATGAAACTACCACGCATTGGGGTAATGTGATCCGGACGAACGGCCCCGAAATTACGTAGGACAGGCCCGACACACTGTTCATCACACCCTTTTTCTAAGCAACCAGTGGGTACACGCCCCAAGGCGCAAACATACAATGATAGCCTGATGAATAGGGAGATGACTTTAAAGTAAAACAAGCAAAACCTTAAGTCTTCAGGTTACACTCCAGCAGTGTAGACAAAACAGTCGTGATAAATCGTTAAAAGATAATTGGGTAACTGGCCATAGCAACCACCCCCACTTCCACTTGATTGTAAAGAAGTTCAGCGGCCACCGAGATTCGGCTTCAAATAACGCCATGAAGAGAAAACAGTGAATACTTAACCATCGCACGGCACCCAAAACATAGGTGGAAGGGAGACGCGAACGGTTGGCTGACGAACTTCACGTACGTTAATCACAAGCTTTGCTTGTAAGTATAACTCGCCAAAATACATGAAACAAGATTTTCCCCTTAAGACGCAGGAACTTGCGCGGACCAGGCAGAAAAATTTTGAACATGAAGAATAATGACACATTGAACATTAAAAAAAATTTACAAATCGCCAATAATTTAAAACACACAATCAAATTACAAAATGGTTCAAATGGCTCTGAGCACTATGGGACTCAACATCTGATGTCATCAGTCTCCTACAACTTAGAACTACTTAAACCTAAGTAACCTAAGGACATCACACACATCCATGCCCGAGGCAGGATTCGAACCTGCGGTGACAAACAGCGGAAAAACTTGGAGCTGCCTGGAGATGTGTAGATGACAACGACCCACAGCTCGCCTACAAATCCGGTCGGCGAAAGGAAAAATGAGTTCGCTCTCGTTTGCGGTGCACGTCCCTCGCGTCCGTAAGATGCTCAGCCAGATAAACTTGGAAATTACACGGGCGGCAGAACCAACAGCCGGCCAGTTGCCCCGCAGACCTGCCCTGTCCCTGCTGCTACACTCACTCCTCATCCCAGAAAACGGCCTCAATGTTACTCGCGGCAAACGTGCCATGTACCCTTCATGCCAAAGATTGTGTTCCAGGAGACATGGCGCGCGCTGTCGATCGTGCAACGGTTCAAAGTCAAATACCTTTTTTTCAGAGATTTAGCTTTAAAATGGTTCACGATGAAGTATTTTCATAGAACTTTTTACCCCTTACTTTACCCCCTTAGAGTTCATTTTCCAAAAACAGTAAGACTCAATTTTTTTTATTTTTAAGAGAGAAGCCAAATACAAATTTTCATAAATTTAGCTTCAGAAATGCTTGCATAGTGATATATTTCCACAGCAATTTTGATACACTACTTCCGCCCAATAGGAGTTGAATTCCCAAAAACACTGAAATACGGTATTTTTTTTATTTATAACCGAGAAGTCAAATACAAAATTTCAAAGACATACTTTACCTGTCCTTTAATACTTATTTATTTCCAAAAAAAACTTTCGGCCGCTATTTCACTTCCATAGGGCTACATTTCCGAAAATGCTGAGACGTGGGGTATTTCTTTATTCCTCACCAAGAAACAATTTCTCGCAGCTCTAGCTTCAAAATTGCCTTAATAGCGACTTTTTTCAAAAAATCTTTTATGCTCTATTCCACCCCCATAGGGCTGTAATGTCGAAAAATCCGTTCTTGAACGACGCGTACAGTACAAGATCAACACCCTCTCCTAATTTCAGGTTCCTGTCCTTAGCAGTTTGGGCTGACCGATGATGAATCGGCGAGTCAGGACATTGCTTTTATACATTTTCGGTATTGTTATTCACAAAGATCTCATGAATAAGAATTCAAGGTGTTGGTACAGGAAAACCGTTGTGGCTCCAATTAAAGGAAACACATTTTAAAGCACTATACACTCTGTAACGACACAGCCTATTATAGTAATATTTTTCCCTTCAGTTTTGTATCAGCTAAGTCCTAGCTACTGATAGTCGTTCTAATTCTCGCTCAGTATTTCGTTGATGTATCTTAGTATTATCACCTATCTATGGACTAACAATGAGCTAGTAATTCTATTTAGATCTGTTGGATCTAAATAACGAAATTGAAATACGTCACGAGCTGGCAGGAGCTGTTGATAAAAAATTTATTATTTATGCAGTTTAGACCCACAGATCATCACCAAGTATCATAATATATTTATAACACTTCACAAGGCGATATAAAATCAATAGCGTCACATGATACAAAATCTATGATTCTTCTCTTGAAATGAAGGTACGACGCCTGTTGTCAATAATATAAATTACATTGTTAACAATAAAAATGTATCAGACACTGCAGTAAGTAGAGTGCCTCCTCTTGTAAATTGTAAGCTGACTTAACATAACATGAAGGAGAGCAGCCACTGATACAGTTTTATTGTTGCCGATGTCGTTTATATTATTTATATTTTACGGTAGGTGTTGCTCATTTATTTCCGGAGACGAATCATGGAGTTCATTTATACGATGCTATTTATTTTGTATCCCCCTGTAAGCTGCTGTAAACGTTTTATGACATCTGATGATGTTCTGCGTACCGAAACTGATTATGTAATAAGGAAATTTTTATCAGCAGCTCTTGGTGCTGATTCATTACGTGTGACAAATATTTACGACTGTGAGACACCACTTCCCTAAAATAAACATAGAGACGCAAAAAAATCGCAGCACCAAGAAGGAGACGTGCGACTAATTCGTAGGCCTGTTTCTACATCTGAAGGAGGATGTTTATAAAAATTTCGCGCTATTCCAAAAGAGTGGCGCTAGTAGCCCCACTATGAGGATGAAAATCAGGTTTTCTTTAGATATACACTGTAACAATCGTGAGCATTATTTACCTTTGAAATTGGACGCGGTGAGTTCATGCCAGTCAAGAATGACTTTAAGCCGACAAAGACATCATTCTCAACACCTCACTGCGTTTGAACGAGGTCATATAACAGAGCTACTAGAAGGTGTATGTTCCTCCTGCGATATTACAGAAGGACTTGGCAGAAAAGTAACCACTGTGCATGGTTGCTGGCAGCTGTGGTTACGAAAATGTACGGGGGAGCCATGTGGCACTAACGAGATAGACGCCCTCGTGTTCGGCGTGGGGCTCTGGCGCGTCATACCGCATCTGCAGCAGTGATTTGAGCAGCAGTTGGCACCACAGTGACAAAGAACCGCTACGTATCAGTTACTTCAGGGACAGCTAGGAGCCAGATGGCCTGTAGCATGCATTCCATTGACCTCAAACTACTGCTTTTGCAACTTCAATGGTATCAAACGAAAGCTAATTAGAGAGTAAGATGAAAATCTCTTGTGTTTTCCGATAGAAGTTGCTTCTGCCGCGGTGGAAGTGAGGCCCCGCGTTGGTTCGAAGGAGGCCTGCAACCAAGCTGTCTGCATGTTAGACACACTGGACCTTCACCTGGAGTTACGGTCTGGAGTGTGATATTATACACTACTGGCCACTAAAATTGCTACACCAAGAAAAAATGCAGACAATAAACGGGTATTTATTGGACAAATATATTATGCTAGAACAGACATGTGATTACATTTTCACGCAATTTGGGTGCATAGATCCTGAGAAATCAGTACCCAGAACAACCACCTCTGTCCATAATAACGGTCTTGATACGCCTGAGCATTGAGCCAGACAGAGCTTGGATGGCGTGTACAGGTACAGCTGCCCATATAGCTTCAACACGATACCACAGTTCATCAAGAGTAGTGACTGGCGTATTGTGACGAGCCAGTTGCCCGGGCACCATTGACCACACATTTTCAAATGTTTAGAGATCTGGAGAATGTGCTGGCCAGGGCAGCAGTCGAACATTTTCTGTATCCAGAAAGGCCTGTAAAGGACCTACAGCATGCGGTAGTGCATTATCCTGCTGAAATGTAGGGTTTCGCAGGGATCGAATGAAGGGTAGAGCCACGGGTCGTAACACATCTGAAATGTAACGTCCACTGTTCAGAGTGTCGTCAGTGCGAACGAGAGGTGACCGAGACGTGTAACCAATGGCACCCCATACCATCACGCCGGGTCATACACCAGTATGGCCATGACGAATACACGCTTCCAATGTGCGTTCACCGCGATATCGCCAAACACGGATGCGACCATCATGATGCTGTAAACACAACCTGGATCCAACCGAGAAAATGACGTTTTGCCATTCGTGCACCCAGGTTCGTCATTGAGTACACCATCGCAGGCTCTCCTGTTTGTGATGCAGCGTCAAGGGTAACCGCAGCCATGGTCTCCGAGCTGATAGTCGATGCTGCTGCAAACGTCGTCGAACTGTTCTTGCAGATGGTTGTTGGCTTGCAAACGTCCCCATCTGTTGACTCAGGGATCGAGACGTGGCTGCACGATCCGTTACAGCCATGCGGATAAGATGCCTGTCATCTCGACTGCTAGTGATACGAGACCGTGGGGGATCCAGCACGACGTTCCGTATTACCCCCCTGAACCCACCGATTCCGTATTCTGATAACAGTCATTGGATCTCGACCAACGCGAGCAGCAATGTCGCGATACGATAAACCGCAATCGCGATAGGTTACAATCCGACCTTTATCAAAGTCGGAAACGTGATAGTACGCATTTCTCATCCTTACACGAGGCATCACAACAACGTTTCACCAGAAAACGCCGGTCAACTGCTGTTTGTGTATGAGAGATCGGTTGTAAACTTTCCTCATGTCAGCACGTTGTAGGTGTCGCCACCGGCGCCAATCTTGTGTGAATGCTCTGAAAAGCTAATCATTTGCATATCACAGCATCTTCTTCCTGTCGGTTAAATTTTGCGTCTGTAACACGTCATCTTCGTGGTGTAGCAATCTTAATGGCCAGTAGTGTAATAGCAGCAGCACTGTCGTGGCTATCCCACTCACCCTGACAGAAATTTCGTACGACAGTCTGGTGATTCGATCTGTTGTGCAACTATTCATGAAGAGCATTCCGGGAGGTGTTTTCCAACAGCATAACACTCACTCACAAACCGCTGTTGCAACCCGACATGCTCTACAGAGTGTCGACATATTGCACTGACCAGATCAGTCTCCAGTCTAGAACATGCGGGACACCGTCGAACGACAACTCCAGTGACATCAACAACCAGCATTAACCGTCTCTGTATTGACCGACCAAGCGCAACATGCATGGAACTCCATCCCACAAACTGACATGCGGCACCTGTACAATTCAATGCATGCAAGGTTGCATGGTTGTATGCAACATTCTGGTGGTTACACCGGCTACTGACGTACCAGCATTTCAAATTTGCAATGGCTTACCTCATGCTTACATTACCATGTGATCTTGCAATGTTAATCACATAAATATAGTACCCGGACAAATGTATTCCCGCAATTTCATTACTCTACATTATTATTTTTTGGTGTTGCGATCTTTTTCCGTCAGTGGTATAACAAATAGTGTCAACGTATAGTAATTTTAATGTCACAGAAATCTGATATTCCAATCATGTGAACTTAACAGGACGTAATAGAACGATACGGGTTATAGAGGCTATCCGAGTAACAAATTGAGGATAAGACCCCATGTCCGAACGCATCATCCAATGACATTACAGAGCGCCGATATCAGAGGTATCAATGCCTACCCCTAGGTTCTAGGTGCTTCAGTCTGGAACTGCGCGACAGCTACGGTCGCAGGTTTGAATCCTGTCTCTGGCATGGATGTATGTGATGCCCTTAGGTTAGTTAGGTTTAAGTAGTTCTAAGTTCTAGGGGACTGATGACCTCAGATGTTAAGTCCCATAGTGCTCAGAGCCATTTGAGCCATTTGAACCTCCCGCCAGACCACCCCTTCAGCAGCTAGCGTGAGATTGCACGCAATCGCCTCCACTCTTAAGGTCCCCGTACACAGTCAAACTTATTTGTCAAATTCGCTCTTATCTATCTACGGATTTGTCAAACAAGCCCGCACACGATCCAACTTCTTTGTTGATTTAACCTCAACCTCAACGCTGTATTTTGGCACTAGCGGGAATGGCTCTATTTGCAGATGAAACATTTCTAACATTGACTGTGGCACTGTGTTTAAAGAAGAAGAAGAAGACACAAGACGCTAGTCCAGGGACTGGTTTAAAATGAGAGAGAAATACACACCTGAAAGAAAGTTAAAGGAAATGTTACGCTCGAAACCTGATGATTACATCAACTTTCTCCGACTCAGTTTTCTAATGTTGAGAAATCAGAAATGACGACCTGTGTTACGTGGTAAAAAGTTTCTAAACTCAAGATCGCAAATATTTCTTTATGTATAACAACCGGTTTCGACAGATTTTGCTATCATCTTCAGGACGTCAAATATTTGTTACTAAACGTGTTCATTCTGAGTGAAAAGGAAAACGTTCAATACCAAAATTTTTTGAAGACCTGAAGATGACAGCAAACTCTGTCGAAACAGGTTGTTGTAAATAAAGAAATATTTATGCCATCTTGGCTTTAGAAAGTTTTACCAACTTCCTCCGAATCCACAGTGAAACTTCTAATAAATTGTTTAGGGTTACTTCGCCCCCACATTGAAAACGAAGACACAAGTATACGAAATTTCATTCTCTCCTGTCTGGTACTCTAATGACAGTTCGTTAAAATACCACAGCTTGGGGAAAAATAGCCAACATCGTCCATGGAAGAACCGAATAACTTCCTTTTTTTTAATTTATTGCAGTCACGCTTGTACGGTGTACGTAGAATATCGATTTACATCTTAACCTTTGCCACAGTAATACGCGGCTGGGAAAGATGCGACACCTCCATTATTCTGCTAACGGTCAGTGTTTTTTTTTATCCTTGATCGCAAATTCCATAATTTCGGAAACTCACGACTTAGTGAGATAAATTGTAATAAAGCCCTTTTTCACTAAATATTTGCGGCGAAAAATCAACAGAAACAACGTCTGTCAGTTGCTCAAATATTCCGTTAGTCAAAATTTTTCCCAAACACCTCTATGTTTGACAAGTACAACAGACAGCACCGTAAGTGCTCAAAGATTTGGCAAATATAGTTTGACAAATATTTTTATCGTGTACCGGTGCATGGGACTTTAGAGGCCACTAGTGTTGTGTCAAGTGTGGGCGTTTTTGACACCATCTAGTACCCTAAATGTTGTTAGGGCCGTCGCCTCCTGTTAGACGGTAAAGAAACCCATGTTCGCCGCCAAATGGGTGTCCTGGTAGCAGCTGGCACCTCAAACTTTGACGTTGTTGGATGGCTTTTCCGGGCACAGGTTATTTTCCTACAACCTCTTGAAGTATGTCGGTTTCGTTTTGTTAAGTCCTGTATGTGGATAGTAAGGCAGAAAAGTAGTTACAGTTAAAATGTAGAAGTGCACTAGGCACAGCATAGACCGCTGACGGCTGTAATGGCAAACAGGCGAGTCTGAGGTGGTAAGATGGGTGCAGACTCTACTCTTCGGTCTGCCGGAACTGATGTGGACTGTCCAAATCACTCCTGCTCCAGCAGCATGAGCCCGCGATGAACCTGAATCCGTTTGTGACAGACGACGGCTGTAGACGTCTTCCCGACTGACAGTGATAGCGCAACAACGCCTCCATCGCACCCGTCCAAGATTTCTGTCTCTAGCGACTTAATTGTCGACGGGACTTTAACCCCAGTCTTTCTTCATTCCTTCTTTCTGGTCATATGTTTGAGTGGAATGAAAACAAGATTCTCTACAAATTAAACAATGGATTTTTGTCCGAATTTTCATAGCCAAACGAAGAGTAAGAAATAGGCAAATGTGATATCAAATTGACCAGCGGGAGGTCTAGTTAAGCAAAAAAGAAATTCCTTGACAGTAATCAGGGTAATTAACTTAGTGAGCTGAGAGAAAATTGTTTCATAAACACCTGCAAGCTTAGCTGTTTTGCGCATAGGTAATTACTTTTGTGTAAAAATTGGGGGTTTCTTTCTTTCATGTTTAAGAAGTAAAACGAATATCATACTACAGCATATATTAAAAGTTCTCTGCTTCACGTTGATCTGTATATTCTCAATGTTAATAGAATACCAACTGATACTTAAATATACTGATACTTAAATATAGAGTGAATCGAGGGAAGACGATAATCTGCGTATGACGCCTATTTGCTTCTGTTACTTCACTGTGCTAAGAGAGCGCGTCACACAGCTGTCCACTGCTTCCTTAAGTCCAATTGTCGGACGGAAAGCGGTAGGTGCCCTAGTAAAGGATATTTCTCGTCTTTGGGAGCCAAAATCTGTGACATGAATTAAAATTTACGCTGTAAAATAATCGAAGATGTACTTAAAAGGAATAATAGTGATTTCTATGTATTTTTACCAGTCCTGAGTTTTTCCCTTTTAAATTCGTGTGCATCCAGCTACTTACCCTTTGCTGCCATAATGGAACACGTAACTCATTCCGATACTGGGGAAGATGCAATATTTTCTTTGGGGTAAGATGGACACTGGTAATACTTCTTTTAGGTTTGTTTATTTGCAGACATTGCCTACAGAATTACGTTTCAGTCACAAATAGAGGCCAGTACAGTGAAAAAAAGCCTCCACTTTGCGACGGAGAACGTTAAAATTAGTGATATGATCTGTTTTCGCAATTGCCAAGAGTATGTGACTCCATATAGGACCTTAAAAAGACGAATAGAGAAAAACGAAGACAGAAAACGAAGTCTGGGACCACAAAGTAAGACTAAAAGTAGAATTTGTTTAGCGTAAAACCATAAATAAATAATCAAAAGTATATAATAAAATAAAAATTCAGATCTAATAAGAATAATAATATTAATTTACAGCAAATAATTAGTGTAGCTGATAATAATCTGTCAATCATAATACACCTTTTTTAATAATAAATATTGTGTTCTGATTCTTAAGTCGCCTTGGAGCAGAAATCGAGGAACAACTAGTATTGTACGCGAAGTGACTAAGACTTCCGGATTTCCTGCTACTGGAGACGGTATGCGAAAACTCGCATTTCTGTTTGCCGAAGCAAATAATATTCCTCATCATTTTAACAAAGATGCTAGCAGCCAGACTTGAATTGGTTGCAGAAACGCTATCCCGATCTTGTGAAGAGGAAGCCACAAGGTATTTCCATCGATAGGGCAATGGCTCTCGACATAGAAGACATTGTACCCCGCCATGCTTTGCTGTGGCTCAGACTGCTTCTCTGGAAAAGAAAAAAAAAAGAGAAAGTACATGTTTCTAACATGTATGGAAATTAGATATGCGTCCTAATCTCCTTCTCTCCCCTGCTTCTGTTCACCTCCCCCTCTCCCTTTCTTTGTCCATCTCCTCTTCCTTCCCCCTCTCTCTGACCTTGAGCCTTGTTTATTGCTATAGAAAATTCAGATTCTGTAGTAGTAATCTAATCATAAGCAAATAAGCCATAAATACAACTTCCGTGTTTGCTATATAATACTCACCCGAATTAAAATTCGACGTTATGTCAAAATTTCAAAGCAATTCATGAAGAACTTTCGGACGTTTGAGAGAGAGAGAGAGAGTGTGTGTGTGTGTGTCATCATTCTGCTGACTTGTTTAATGATGCGTGCCTTGACTTCCTCTCCTGCGCCAACCTCTTCATCTCAGACAAGAATTTGAACCTATGTCCTAAATTATTTTCTCGATGTATTCCAGCACCCTCTATACCGTGGAAGTTATTCCGTAATATCTTAACAGATGTCATACCATCCTGTCCCTTGTTCTTGTCAGTATATTCCATATATTCTTTCCTCGCAGATTGCCTGGAGAACCTCATTCCTTACCTTATCAGTCTACCTAATTTTCAACATTCTTCTTTATCACCACATCTCAAATGATGAGTGAACACTGAAGGACACATATGCCACTTACCAGTGTGAGACAGCCTTATCAGCACCTGACAGAGTTTGAAACGGGACTCATTGTTGTCTCCATTTGGCCGGTTGGTCGAATAGTGCAACATCCAGATATGTGGGGCATTTTGATGTGACAGTGACGCGACGGTGAACTGCGTGGGCAGACATACTAATTTTCAAAGTTCCAACCGACCACGTCTGCACCAGAAGAGAGGACCACTGTGTTGTGCACCAATCGACATTGTGACCCTCTCACATCTGCGCCTGGCATCAGAGAACAAGTAATGGACGCCTTGCAACGTTCTGTGTCATCCTACATCATTGGTTGGAGACTAGCAGCAGCTGGATTAGGGATTAGTGTCCCATGTGTAGTAGGCTACCGTTAACACCACAACACAAACGGCTGCGTTTG
Organism: Schistocerca serialis cubense; assembly: GCF_023864345.2. NCBI lineage: Eukaryota > Metazoa > Arthropoda > Insecta > Orthoptera > Acrididae > Schistocerca > Schistocerca serialis. The sequence goes on along the minus strand of NC_064642.1, from coordinate 565,438,116 downwards.
AAGAGATGGTGAGACCGGGAAGTACGGACTGCCGACGTACAACATCAAATCGTGTTCAGTGATGCATCACGATTCTCGGTTCTGCGCTATCCCGGGTGACCACCGTCGACCGGTATGGCGACAACCTCGAACAGGTCTCACTTTTCCAATGTTTTGGAGAGGCCCAGCGGTTGTACCTCCTGACATCATGGTGTACGGAGCCATCGTATAAGCTCAGGCCAGGGCTGATAGTGACTGAGGGAACTCTGAAGACCCAACGGTACGTCACGGACATCCTACGACGTCATGAATTCCCTATCATGCGAAAGTATCTTGATGTAATTTTTCAACGGGACAATGCCCACCGACACTTGGCACACGTCTCTATGATCTGTCTGCGTGATGTTGAAATACTCCCGAGTCCAGCAAGATCTTCAGATCTATCCTCAATGAAAAAAGTGTGAGATGAGCTTGGACGTCAACTTGTCCCAGGTGCAATATCCAGAGTAATGAAGGACCAGTTACATCAGTTGTGGACCAGCTTGCCTTAAGGGAGGATACAACAGCTTTATGACACCCGTCGCACCCGAATTAGTGTTTGTATCCAGGCCAGATGGCGTGTATCTCTCAATGACAAGTGATCTGATCGCCAAATTCTTTATAAATTTGACTCGATTCTGTAATCACAGAAATAACATCAGATAGCCACTTAACCTGTTTCTCCACACCTTCTAGATGCTTCTCTTTCGTTGTTAGACTGTGTACAAACAGTGCATTCTATATTTGTTGTGTTCTTTGTTTTTCGATCTCTTTTCTCCGCAGTTGAACATATACAACTTGTATAGGTTAATTGCCGTCTTTTGCTACTGTAATGGAAGTATTATTGAGATCAGATGCTTTAAAATAAAGGGAAACGCGTCTGGTCTTAATAGGACTTTTATTACGGTTGCGAAAGACAGCAGTTATCCTATACAACTTGCATTCTGTATTCTTTACCTGTATTAATCAAATCCCGGATATAATACTATTACAGAAAAACCTTACTGATAAATCTCTAGTATTTGATTGACAACGTCTCCATTTTCCTGAAGCAAAGTAAACATATTCTGCTGACGACTTTTCAGAGTGAAAAGAAATGTTGCATTCTGGAAGATACGAACTAATGGTACAGGTACAAAAAGGTAAGGCAAAAAAATAATATATACATATAAATAATAGTGATATTATATACCCTGTTGGTATATACCATCACGGAATTTGTTATTGGCAATATTTACCCATTCAGAAGAAACTGCAATATTCATTCAGCGATCACTACACGCAATTACGATTTGCACTTGCACGTCGTATAGAAACGTGTGTACCATTCAGCAGGTTATATTTTCAACAAGCGTCCAGCAGAAAACAGAACGATAAATATCAGGTCTTCAAATTTAAGATGAATGTTTTCCTTAAAGTGTCCATCTTTTGTTCTGTACAAGAGTTCCTCGCAGTAGTTGAGAATTTTTCTCTGTAATGTTTCTTTATTCTTGTGTCCTCTCAGAATCTTTTATGGTTTTTATTTAGGTTTTATTTCATTTGTTTATAACAGCATTCTGTAATCTACATATTGATTTGTTCCGAAACAGGTAGCTTTGTCTCACATGCTCTCACAGTATATGATAACTAAATAATCTATATTATTCTACAAAAAAGTTTAACGTTGTTACCAAAAATCTCGAAACGCTCTACAGAATTTTACTTCAAATATTTACACGATACTCTAATAAACGTTCGGACGGATATACGCAACGCGTTCTTAATGCATATGGTGTATAATTATAAATACACTATATAAAATGGAAGGGTTTTTATTAAAATCCTGCGAAAGTTCTTGACCAGCTTAGATAAAATTTTTGCATGATAATCTAATAAACATCTGGCAGACATAGGCTATGTCAAATTTTTACACGATGCGATAATAATCGTTAGGATGAACATAGGCTACACGTTTTTAAATATCGTATATGGTATACACTACTGGCCATTAAAATTGCTACACCAAGAAGAAATGCAGATGATAAACGGATATTCATTGGGCGAATATATTATACTATAACTGACATGTGATTACATTTTCACGCAGTTTGGGTGGATAGATACGCAGAAATCAGTACCCAGAACAACCACCTCCGGCCGTAATAACGGCCTTGATACGCCTGGGCATTGAGTCAAGCAGAGCTTGGATGGCGTGTACAGGTACAGCTGTCCATGCAGTTTCAACACGATACCACAGTTCATCAAGAGTAGTGATTGGCGTATTGTGACGAGCCAGTTGCTCGGCCACCATTGACCAGACGTTTTCAATTGGTGAGAGATCTGGAGAATGTGCTGGCCAGGGCAGCAGTCGAACATTTTCTGTATCCAGAAAGGCCCGTACAGGACCTGCAACATTCGGTCGTGCATTATACTGCCGAAATGTAGGGTTTCGCAGGGATCGAATGAAGGGTAGAGCCACGGGTCGAAACACATCTGAAATGTAACGTCCACTGTCAAAAGTGCCGTTAATGCGAACAAGAGGTGACCGAGACGTGTAACCAATGGCACCCCATACCATCACGCCGGGTCATACACCAGTATGGCCATGACGAATACACGCTTCCAGTGTGCGTTCACCGCGATATCGCCAAACACGGATGCGACCATCATGATGCTGTAAACACAACCTGGATTCATCCGAGAAAATGACGTTTTGCCATTCGTGCACCCAGGTTCGTCGTTGAGTACACCATCGCAGGCGCTCCCGTCTGTGATGCAGGGTCAAGGGTAACCGCTGCCATGGTCTCCGAGCTGATAGTCCATGCTGCTGCAAACGTCATCGAATTGTTCGTGCAGATGGTTATTGTCTTGCAAAAGTCCCCATCTGTTGACTCAGGGATCGAGACGTGGCTGCACAATCCGTTATAGCCATGTGGATAAGATATCTGTCATCTGGACTGCTAGTGATACGAGGCTGTTGGGATCCAGCACGGTGTTTGTATTGCCCTCCTGAACCCACCGATTCCATATTCTGCTAACAGTCATTGGATCTCGACCAACGCGAGCAGCAATGTCGCGATACGATAAACCGCAATCGCGATAGGCTACAATCCGACCCTTATCAAAGTCGGAAACGTGATGGTACGCATTTCTCCTCCTTACACGAGGCATCACAACAACGTTTCACCAGGCAACGCCGGTCAACTGCTGTTTGTGTATGATAAATCGGTTGGAAACTTTCCTCATGTCAGCACGTTGTAGGTGTCGCCACCGGCGCCAACCTAGTGTGAATGCTCTGAAAAGCTAGTCATTTGCATATCACAGCATCTTCTTCCTGTCGGTTAAATTTCGCGTCTGTAGCACGTCATCTTCGTGGTGTAGCAATCTTAATGGCCAGTAGTGGATAACTGTATACATTTACACTATAAACTGGAAAATTCGTTAATAAGAATCTCCAAAAGCAACTGACGAAATGTGTTCATAAAAATCTCGAAAAGTTCTTGACCATTTAACTTCAACCTGTGACACAGTACTCTGCTAACATTCAGGTGGTCATACGCAACATAGATTTTACACAACAATGCACAGATTTTCTTTTAAAGCCGACAGTGAGAAAAAAAATGTTGGGCTGTGTAAATCTGTAGTTTCGTTTTCTTTCTCGCAATCTATTTTGATACCTGGTATCTGGGCATTTAAATGATTAGACAAATTGCTTCTTCCATATACATTCTTTCCCTTTATACGTAATTTTAAACTACAATAGTATTCATAACAGTGTGCTATTTCGCTTTCCTCGTAGCAAACAGTTTTTACGAAGAAAGAGAAATATTGTATTTACGGCTTATCGACTTTTGATCGGAATACTACAATGGAATGCAAATTAACCGAAACTTTGCAATCCTACCTGTTCACAGATTAAAACTACGAGGAATAACGTCATTGGAGATACTACCCTCACAGCAGCAGCTGGAGAGGTCTTTGTTGTACCCTTTATATTAATAATCCCAACCGATTTCCCATCCATTTTTAGTGACCTCATTTTCCAATTAGGTTTCGATTGCAATAACAATAGACAACGCTAGATGTCAGAGAGAGTAGGGAAGAGGAGCTGGACAGAGAGGGGAAGAGGAGAAAATGGACTGAGAGGGGAGGGAGGACAGTGGTCGACAGAGATGGGTGAGGACGAGATGGACAGAGGGCTGAAGAGGAGATGGACAGTGAGAGGAGGGATGAGGAGGAAAAGGACGAAGAGAAGGGGGAGAAGGAGATTGGGTCGTATATGCAATTACCGTACACCTTTTGCAACTGCCCAGGATTTCCGAACCAACTCAACACTCAACAAGCAACTCACTCTACTTTAATGTGGAAGTCATAGGCTACGGCCGCATCACACTAGTATCACAAAATTGTTATGTCGTTGGGGACCACTTGTTGTAAAACTGCCTGTTGGCTTCTGTCTCGGGTCTGACAAACAAAGGCCAAGGAACCCGAGACAGAAGCCAACAGGCAGTTTGTCACTCTGGAGTCAGATGAGCTAGACAAACAGAGCGCCACATATTGGAGTGATGTGTGGCAACATTTCCGCGGTCAGCTCTGCAGACATTCGGAGGACACAGATATAGCTGTTAGGTACCTTAAAGATATTTACTCCTCACGGCTAGTTGCGAAAGCGTGACACTGTGTAAGACCTGACGTAAAGCTGACAGATTCTGAGAAAAGACAATGAATGCGTGACGCACATACAGGTTATTCGTGCTTCCTCGTTGTTTGTGTCCTAGACCTTCCGTTAATATTGTAATAGCAGACAATTTCTTCCGACAAAGGTGAGTGTCATTAAGAATTAGTGTTATCGCTGGGTAAACGCTTCTTATCACACCGCTTCTCGCTTGTACTGCTTTGTTAAGAGCCGGGCGTGGCAATAACACAGATAAACATGCAAGTTTCCTCTAACTGCTGCTGTCTTCCCTCATCATCCAGAGGCAGTTTCGTAAGGGAGGAAGTTTTGTGGAGAAGGAGGTAAAGGTTATAGAAGGGGACAACAATAAGCAGTTTCAAACGTATGTATCGGGTTGGTGTATAAGTTCCTAGCGTTTTTCCATGAGTTTAATAAACACAAAAGATACACATAACAGAGGATTTAGTCATCAATAATATATTCTCCTTCACTGTTTACAACAATCTGCCAACACTGTGGTAGTTTGCTGACTATAGAAGCCACGTGGTTTTGAGGCGAAAAACTCGTCGAGCCATGTTCGAACCGCATTTTCATCCGGAAAGGAAGTCCCTTGAAGCTTGCTCGACAGGGAGCGGAAAAGGTGAAAACCTGACGGCGCAAGACCAGCTGAATAAGGTGGGGCGGAATGACTTCCCAATCCAACTCCTGTATAGTGTTTGTGTCGCTCTAGCAGAATGCGCGCTGGCATTATCGTGGAGTAGCACCACTTCATGCGGTCTTCCTGGTCGTTGTTCTTGGGTTGCATCAGCAAGAAGTTTCAGTTGTTGACAATAAATTCCAGCAGTGATTGTTATCCCTCGGGGAACCACACCGTCGCCGTTTCACCAGTATCTTTTGTGGATGCGCGCAGGTCTTCGCAGGGGAAGTTGCTGTTTTGTTTGGGCTCAATTGTTCCTTTCTTTTCCTTAAGTTATCATTAAGACACCATTTCTCGTTACCATTAACGATATACGATAGGAATCGTTGATGCTGTTCACGAGCCAATTGATGACGAGCAAGCAGAAATGCACATATGGCCACCTGCTGATTTTTGCAATTTTGGCTTAGTGCATGCGGTACGAACGTGCCCGATTTTTGAACCTTCCCCACTGCATGCAAATGTCGCACAATGGTGGAATGATCACAGTTCATCACATTTTCCAGTCCTCGATTACACTGACGTGAATAATTGTGAATTAATAATCTTCATCAAACCGCGAAGGTCTACCTGAACGTGGAGAGTCACTAATGTCAAAACGATCGTCCTTAAAACGAGAAAACCATCTTATTTGGGTGTTATGCCCCATGACATTATCCCCATACAGAACGCAAATGTTATTGATCGCCTCCGCTGCTGTCACTCCTTTACTGAACTCAAACAGAAGAATACGTCGGAAGTGTTCCGATTTCTCCACTTGGCACTTCATTTTCTGGCGTCCACAGCTTCTCTCACTATCTTCAAACGACAAAAGGACAAAATGTATACTGAAATATCAACTGTGAACTACAAGTGAAAATGACAATTGATAAATAAACCCATAGCAATCTGATTATCACCATGCGAAGCAAAAATACTACGAACTTCAGCGCCAACCTAATAGGTTGCAGCAGTTATGCAGAGGCGCAGAGCCTTTCACAGGGTAGACTAGTGATGAGATATGCTTCAAACCACTCTTCATACCGAAGACAGCAACAGCAACAAATATGATTGTAAAAGACATCAACACTTTCTTTATTTCACGATTGCAATTTCGGCATTAGGTCATTATCAAGTGCAGATTTTTGTGGCTTTAAGCCATGTCAACTTAAAATGAGCTAACGCATTTATATGTCGCTGTCATTACTGTTAAATACATTCGTGACGCTGTTACAATCTCCACTTGATTATGGTCTAAGGCCGAAATTGCAATCGTGAAATAAAGAAAGTGTTACAGTCACTGGCGTAAATACGATGTCTTTTATAAAGTTCTACTTGATTGTGAATCCCATGTATAAAAAGTTAAATAGGATTGTTTTAGCTCAAAATTATTACATATATCTTTGTGTAATTAAACTAAATATCTCTTTGTTCTATGAGAATTCATCTTTAGTGGTTAGTATTCAGCCATATTTAAATAAAAAGTAAAGTTAAGAACCCGTATGTTGGCTCGTTCTACGTCATTATGATAGAACATGCTAGTGACTCGCGGTTCATGTAACTAAATAAGAAATATAGCATTTTTCATCGCTAGTAGTAGCAGTTTTTTTTTTTTTTTTTTTTTTTTTTACACCGGTCGTCACTATTCTTCTCGAATTTGTGATATGAGCGCAGTTATTAACAATAATCGGGAGATGTCCTGCTTGTGCTTCATCCTAGAGTATTCTTTGCACACAATTTTAAATGTCGATAAAGTCATTGAATCAAATAATCCATCAATGACAGGGTTGCAATCGACTCATTTAGTTTGAGGATGATTATCACTTGTATAGTAAAGACTTCAGCTGCATATGCACACTATTCTCATGGCACTGAGTCCAGAGTTCCTGGAAGGTGTCATTGATCGTACAACATTACTTCCTATTCCTCAATGAATGTTTTCGGAAAAATACTTGATCGTTGCTAAAATAAGTTTCACTGATAGCTCCTTGTTTTCCCGTAAAGTTTTATGTCTGTCACCTAACGTAGTTCTCGGATATGAATATTTCTGACCCGTTTCAAGAGGTCTGACTTTTTCTGCTGCCTGCTTCATGTTATTTTCGTCCCGTTTATATTGTGTCTTCTGCATATTTCCCTGATAAAGAAAAAAATCGTGAAATTTTAAGTTTTTATGGTATCTGTTTTCTCTGATACGTAAGCTTTCTACAAAAAAATTCATCTATATGTATGAATACTGAATATTTTGATTTCCAAAACTTCCTTCCCGTATAACGTGTACTTGAGATATCGTGTTCAACTGCCGAACAATATCGACGGTTGTTTCGCCCTATGTTGCACGTGTGAGCAGTGTCGTAAAACAAAACCTTAAGCGTAATGAAATGCAGAATTTGAAATAATGAAAATGAATGTAATTAACTGCCAAAAGATATTAATTGTGTGTTCAGTGAAAACTATATAAATGAAACTCAATACCGAAGTACATTATGAAAGTTGAGTGGTGTGAGGTGCTATGTTTGACTTGGAATAACCACAAAAATAAATTACTGCTCTACTCAGAAAAAACTAGCTGTATGAAATTACCAACACTGTTCACTGAAAATTAATCTGCTTATTTAGCACAACACCTGATAACTCCCACTACGCACTGTTTCCTTGAAAGAATGCAAGGTGAAATAAAAGTGACTTACCTCTTGTTCAGCATGCAATTTTGTATCTAATGTTCTGGCAATCTCGAAAGAAAATATGAATCAGCAGGTGCAGCAGCTAAAGAAAAATAATTTACTGTAACCTTTTTTTTTTTTTTTTTTTTTTTTTTTTTTTGCTTGTCAGAAATAATATTTTACTGTGTGTGCCGTAAAGTATAATGCATACACGACAAAATATTCAAAACTTTACTAAGAATGATGGACGTGGATTTTACTTTAAAGAAAATAGTTGTTGAAAAATTAAACTCTGATTATTGGAAAAATTACTGTACAACATAAGAAGACTCTAATAACTGCGGAATTCTCTCGTTACAAAAATTACAGACATCTCGACCAATTGCGTAATTTATAATATAACGCAAACGAAGAGATTCAGTTAACACTAATCATAAATATTATCTAGGGACAAAGATTTCCTTCAATTAACAGTTCTGACAAAAAAGCACATTCCTCTCGCGCATGCATGGGTTACCTTTAAAAATTCCTCCTTAAATCTTTTCCATTAACACAAAGAATGAAATGACTGTATAATCAAGTTTTCATCTCCATAATATAATATTCCAGATATTTTCTTGCAGATCCACAGATAACAGATCTAATTCTCAGAAAAACTCAACTGATACCTACGATGCCTCAAACAAGAATGTCTCAGTGCTGCAAACTGACTGATTAGCAAGTAAACCACAGATAAAACTAAACACAGTGTCAAGGACCTCATTCACTAGACGTGCAGTGCGCTTATTCATCTTTGTCCCAGTACAGTAAAGGTGAATTACAGAATAAGAAAACCTTACAGATACAACCCGAAATTGCTTTGTCGGATACCTCTATGACTCACCGCCGTAGAAATTTAAGTTTCCCACTGTTGTTACTGCTGTGATTTTTATCTTAATTTTATTGTAACTTTATGTGATTGTAATAACACACATACATAGACAAAAAGTAAAAAAAAAACACTATACACACTTGATATGTTGCTATGTCAACCTACCTTACAGATATATTTTATTTTTATATAAACTCTTAGATGTTAAGCACTATTCTTTCTTTAAAAGAAAAAAAAACACACAGTAAACATTGTATTTTACTTGCACCGCACCTTTCAACATCCCCCCTTAAAGTACAATGTTTGTTTTTAATGACTCTAAATCGAAAGCTTCAAAAATTTAGTTATCACACAGTCATGGTAATTACTTCATAATAGCATTTCTTAATTTCTCAAAATTTGATCTTTGTAGAGCTTTGGTCAGTATGTCTGCTAATTGTTCTTCCGTATTACAATATTTTATCTCGAACAAACTCTGTATTGTTCGCTCACCAACTGTCCTAATTTGATCATTTGGATAGCACTTTGATTGTCTACATGAAGAATGATTTTCACTTTTCTTCTGGTTAACTCTTCTATTAGGGTATTGATGTGTTTTATTTCTTTGGTGCATTCTGCTGCTGAAATGTATTCTGCTTCAGTTGATGAAGTAGCTGTCACACTTCTTGGAACACCAACTAATGGGAGCACCATTATAAAGAACTGTGTATGCACTTGGACTCTTTCTGTCCCTTAAATCTAATAATCGGCATCACAATGAACATTTAGATGAATACTGTCATCTTCTTCACTTTCTTTTTTCTTATAGAAAAGATAATAATTCTTGGAACCTTGTAGATATCTATGAGTTCTTTTTACATTTTTGTAATCCCTTTTCTTGGGGTCTTCTGTGAAGCGGCTCTCATAATTTACTGTAAATCCAAGATCTGGTCAGGTTTTACATGACAAATAAAGAAGGCTTCCTATGGCTTCACGATATGCAAAATCAATGTGTTCGTTTTATTGATTTTCTTCATTTGTCTTTCCCTCTGGAACTAATGGAGTCTTCATGGCCTTACAGTCACTCATATTGAATTTTCTAGTACTTTCTTTGCATACTGTTCTTGGTGTAAAAATATTCCATCCTCTGTCTTCTTTATTTGTATGCCTAAGTACATATCCGGATTTTCTACCACAGCCGTTTCAAATTTCTTCTTAAGTTTCTTTAGTACATTTTCAATTTTCTCCAAGTCTTTTCCTATTATGATTCCATCGTCAACATGTATAGCCATGTACATTTCTTCAGTTGCATCTTTAAATATGCACTGATCTTATTTCAGTTGAATTAGTCCTTCTGATTTTAGGAAATCTGTCAAAGTTTTGTTCTATCTGGATGGGGATTGTTTAAGTCGATACAGAGCTTTCTTCAAAACACAGATTTTTCCAACTTCTTTGTATTCTTCAGGTATCTTCAAAAAAAATTCTTCATCCAGTTTTCCATAGAGAAATGCTGTTTTGACATCAAACACTCTCATATGGAAACTTTTCTCTGCTGCCAGCAGGAGGTGGTGGAAGGGTGGGGGGGGGGGAGGGGGGACCGAGGTATCTGTCCTGGGGGAAATTTCAGGCTGCGCCAGATTGATATTCTTGGAGAAAAAAACCTTGTTTCACAAAGCACCTAGTATCCAGGCATCCAGATCACGTTGGTCTATCGATTATTCATACGATATTGAAACGTATCCAAGTTGATTTTTGAACATATTCTAAGTTGAGTTCTGAACGTATCATAAGTTGATTTTTGAATGAGTGAATAGTGTACATGATACTCCGCCAGGGGAATCCCCGTCGCATCTAGAAACAAAAAACTTTCCCATAGACTAAAGGGGACGGCGCTATACGAACAGCGCCGAATAAACCCGAACGTGTGAACGCCACTCGCTGTTTGATTATGTAGGTCACTGGGTGTCCGAATGATCAGCGTTGTTATAACTGCTAGGGAAATCCGTAGATTCGGATTACCAGAGTGGAAATAAACGACTAACAGGAATAACAGGTAAAAAATATTGCATATTATCTCCTTCGTGTATCCAAGAAAACGAAATTTTGACAGCTAATTTTTTGCCAAATCGCTACACAATCAGTTCTGCAGTCCCTGGTTAGCAGACGCTTTAAGTTCTATTCTCGGAATTGCGCAGAAAATGCGATGTACGAGCGCATAATAACGCCTAACGCGAGAATAAAGGCGGGATTATTGTATCAGTTTTTCTGGCAGGGTTAGTGAAATTAACCGCAGGATAAGTTTTAACAATGGCAGGAACGGCTAAAGAATTAGTAATGATAAGGAAGGAGAAGAAGCAGGGACATCGCACAAATTATATGGAAGAATATGACGATTTCAAATTCATATAAAAATTTCGTACTACTACTTTTCGATATCATGCTTGAGAAACCGGAGCGCATGAATGAAATGTGAAACTATTTCCTAAAATAAAACATTTTGCTTGTAGTAGACCTAATGGGCATTTAATATTCGTACTTGGTGAATTATGTTCTGTCGTTATTTATGTAAATGAGGTACTGAAAAATGACCAATCGTGCCAAAACAGTCTCGCTTATTTGGCGTGTGCTACAAATGCTGCAGTTTTAGAAAGGCCTATTTCGTTTTATCTAGCAGACAATAACAAAATATACGTAATAAAACCGAGAAACCCCACCAGTCTTGGGTACTATTAGTATTAACAGCTTTTTCAGTATAAGGTAACGACATTTTAATTTTTCATGTAGCAAAACGTTTGACGAACTTTGCTGAGGGAATAGATTCTTTCGCAAATATTAAAGCACACTGTGTAACGCTATAACAAGATTAGAGAGAAAACAATGGTGGGACCTATGGATTGAAGTAATGGATGCTGCCTTGCTTGTCTCCTGTCTTTACTGGTTTTATTTTTCCTATATTTAATTTATGTCACGCAAAAGAGAAAGTTATTAGCTAATAGGTAACAAAGAGTGCAAATTTTCTTACTCTCCCATTCACAAATAATCACACCCAGTATTAACTGTTATTTTTTTATTTTTATTTTTATTTTCTTTAACGTGGTGTAGGAAGCCAAACCGGCCGACTGGGAGGAGGAGAGGCACCGCAGGACATTTTAATTTCCACTGTCCTGAATATAGGTTTGATGGCTTCCATTACAAAATATACCCATTTGAATTCCACAGAGCGAAATACAGTGATTTGCGATAGAAGAATGCGTTGTGGATTTGTGAAGAGGCGTGGCACTGCACTTAAGACCAAATAGCGTGCCTTACATTTCCTCGAACTTATATGTTTTATATATCATCCTCTTCAGGAATATGTACGCTATAAAATGAAATATTTTTGAAACGTCGATTTTTTTAAATTTTTGACGTACTATCTCAAAGGCTACACGGGGGGGGGGGGGGGGGGAGAGGAGAAGGGGGTACCACTATCAATCTTTTCCCCCGGTTCGAAAATATCGTAGATACGGGGCTGACTCCCAGCATTTAAGTACAATGGCTACATTACTGCCAACTCTTTCTGTAATACCGCAGAAAGAATATCCAGCTTCTCGTAGCCCTTTTACATGACCTCGCTCAAACTCAATTGTGTTAACAATTTCATCTTAAGGACATTCTTGGCTAATAACAACTCGCCGAGCCCAATCTCAATGGTAACTAACGCTCACGGCCGTTACAGCGTGTATTTAAATCGAACCTCATCTGTATCCACGTAGTGACGCTGCTAACGCCACTCTTACTCCTCTGACGTGAAATTTAAGCATATATCATCTTTGAGATTTAGAAACACGCCTCGTTTATGTCGCAAAACTCCTTCCGAATGTTGAGGGGTTTTTTTCCATCAGTTTATTTGCATATGTTAACAGCGAAATTTCGACGACAGAGAAAAGTGGTAGTCTGGAAGACTGCTTCCAGTACTGTAATATCTGTTCGAATTAACAGAAAAATCCTCTGGGTAACAGTTCACAGCAGCCTCCATTGTGATAAAATTGGTTCAGGGATGTCAAAGAGCAGTGACACACACAACTCCAACAACGAGGCAGGCACCGCTTGCTGAAAACATCAATTGGAGGCCCTGTCGAAAAGGATGTCCTTTGTGAAGAAGATAGCAGTCCCAGTTGTGCCAAAGCGAATGTTTTGGACCCTCAATTTAAAAAGTTTCTGAGTAGCCGAAGGTGCTGAAAACGTCGTGAGTGAGCTCATAGTGGAGATTAGCCAAACTCTAAACAATGGCGCCGTTGTGGTTGGTGCTGTGGTGGCTCAAGTAGAGGGAGGTGAAACACATGATAAGAAGAAGAACTCGACCTTTTTCATTGGACAGACAAACAATAAGTCAGCAGACTTACAAACTCGCAAGAGGATATGCGTCTCTACTTGTCCAAGCTATTATACTTAGAGGAGAAACCTGATCAATTAGTTTTTGAAGGAAGTACTGAGGCCTTGCCATCTTTGTATTAAAGTATTTGTCCGTTCCACCCACTTCAGCCCTTTCGGAGCGAGTTTTTTTCGAAGACTGGATGGGTCTGCACACAGAGGGGGAACAGGATGAGATCGAGGAAGCTGGACAATATGGTGTTTTCAAATGTTAGTCAAAAGTACACTGTTAAATAATGCCAGCATCTGTAAGCTATGATTTCGTTAAAATTGTCAAGACTTCTCTTGCAACTTAAATACGTTAAAATAATATTTTGCGCACTCTTTTGAAACAACGTCATTTTCCGCCATTGCGACTCAGCAGTCTGACATTTGGCTCCATGGCACCTGCAACCTTCCTCTGTAATGATGCTAAAGCTTAGCGCCCTGCGACGTCACACTCGAGATCGGTTACGCCTCAAACAGGAAGATATCGACATATGTGAAAAAGAGGCCACAGCTCTGAACATCGTGTGAGGAGTCGCATCGGCCCCAAATTTCACCACAATTCTGCCTCCCGCCGCCGTGAACGCATCACACAATGGGAAGGTACTCACCCCCCCTTCGCCCCGTCCCCTCCACACCTCCCCCACATCACACTCGCTCTTTTGACGCCTCTGCGATGGAGGTCAGAGAGAAGCGTTGAGGTCATGAGCTTTCTTATGTGTGGCCGAGGAAAACATTTCAGACACACCGCGGCTCAGAGTCGACACCAAAAGAGGCATAAATAGCATCAATGAAACCCTTGGTGCGTTCATTTACACACATTTTGTCGTCAAAAACGGCTGCTTCCAGGGCGATGTGCAACAGAACGACGTTCTTGACAACCTTTGCCACTGTTGACACCCTCTGCACCATTCAACCCTTCTCCAAGGCAGTCATGAATCTGCAGCTCTACTGATGATCTGACTCTTTTCGAGTGTAGCACGACAACAATTTTTTCTCTGGTGGAAACACTGCCCTGTCTACATTCCAAGTAATTTGAACATGATCCAAAGCAGCTAAGAGTGTATACACATTTCAGCCCTCCTGTTACGAGCCCTCTGTGACGCAATCACAGAGGAGAGGGGGAGGGGGAAAGGGAGGACATTAACACATGACTGAATATAATGGCAAAGGGTCCCTCTAAAACCCGTTATCTCGATAACACTCTCAGTACCACGGACACACGTTTCTTGATCACATTAAAGATGTACCTGTACAGAGACAACCCTTGACCGATCTTTAGGTGCCAATGGGCAAGAATCCCATCGACATCATTCAAATTCCGCATACCCACTCAGCTTAAATGTGCCGAGGGCTTGCCGCTCCGCAGGTGCATAAGAATCAGTCAAGGGATGTCTCTGTACATTTTTAAAGGTTGTAAGGCGCGATTTGTTTTTTCTAGAATTGTGAACAACTGTGTAAGGGGAAATGACAAGTTTACTGTCGCAATATTTCTAACAAAATTACAGCTTTTATAGTTTTCAACCCGACAACATAAAAACAGCGCAATGGATAACGCATCTTGCCAACATCAAAAAGGGAAATAAGTTTATACACAACAATGTTAAATATTAACTCTCTGAAAGCACATTAATCTTAAACACAATATTATTAAAGTTTAATTGGAAGTATCTTTACATTAATCCTAAGCACAATAATATGAACGTTTAATTGGAAGTTTCTTTACAAAATTGCTCCTACAAATATGTTATGATGTTGGTCAGTACTACGTAAATCGTCCCATTCCGGTTCACAGTTCGGTACTATTTAGGATGACAATCAAGTCTACATTGGATGGTTGGTCAAGTGAACAATTTGAGCGGAAGATTACCCAAGGCTGCTCGAGTTTACAGTGGACGCAAGCTGGTAAACCAACAAAATTTATGCCTCTGCACTCGGTACTTACCTTAAGCTGCGGGACTGATGACCTTCGCTGTTTAGTCCCCCTTAAACATCCAACAACCACCACCTTAAGCTGCGACGTGCTGTCTGTAAGGCTGCTCTCTCCCACTGAAATTCCTATAAAACTAATCTGGCCTTTGCTGACCTTTCCAGCAGAAACTTTTCCTATGTTTCTCGCTATGCGGGAAAACATGTACTCAGCCCTAGTCTTATTATGTGGTGATATACACGCAAATGGTTGGAGCAGTGTGCATCTGATAGTGCCCTATCAGTTCTCACAAGAACAATTAACTAATATGGCTGGTTCGTTTCTCCACAGTTGGAGCTACACGTTGCTACAGCTAATTTCTAGCTGAAGTGCAGCCGCTGTGAACGCAGTGTCCACACAAATTTCTTCTCTGCGTCATACGGAGCGTTAAGTGCCCTGTTCTGCACTTGACGCCAGGTCAGAGAAGAGTCCCCCAAAATTTCTCTCTTGTCCTACTCATGGCAGAACTGCCTCCCTCCACTTGGGTTCCTTTTTGACGTCACAGGTTTTTTCAGCCAATAGGACCATTCCTCTTATCTTGTAGAAATTCTCTCTGCCAATCGCAATGTCCCTTGTGTCAAACTTTAGTATTTTTCTCGTTCCTGGTGCATTTCCGCATATCGGACGTTTTGTGCCCCTTCTAGACGCCTAAAGTACATTGACCTTCCTGTGTGCTGCACTCACTGGACGAAAATGCGTCACTGGTTTTTGTTCGTATCCCGTTGGAATTCTGAAACGCAGTTTTCTAAAGCTTTTTTTCTGCCCTTGTGCAGATGTCCCATTACATGTGGTCCTCTGGCTTGAATCACCTGGCCCCGGGTGACTGTCCGGATTCCTGCCACCCCTTTAAGTGGTTTCCAGTGTAACTCCCGCAGCGTGCTTTCGCTACACCGTTGTGCAGCTGGCTATTCAAAACTAAAAGCAACTCGAATCGTATTCCCTCTTCTACCTTCCACTCAAAGACATGTACTGTATAGGAACAGTGTGTTAATTACTGTTGATTGACTGTCATTCCTTTTTGCATTACATCTTGATAGGCAAATGTTCTCATAACCGCCGATTTACGTTAGGTGGCATCTTCACCTTCTCGTTGCGGTGTGTAAAGGTCTCATGTAAGGTGCGAATGTGACCATTTATTCTCCCACCTTACAAGGTACATTTTTAAAGTGCTCAACAAAAGTGTGCAAGTGCTTCCGAGGGTGCTGCTGAATTGGGGGATCTTAGAGGGACCCTTCGTCGTTTTATTTACGCATTTGTCAATTTCGTATCCTTCCTGCGATCATGCCACAGGAGGGCATAAAAGAAGGGTGGCTCAAAAAGCGTAAAACTCTTCGCTGCTTCATATCATGTTCATATTTGGTCAAATGGTATAAAACGAATCCTAGCAGTCCCACCTTGTACGCCAGAGTAAAAATTTTGGTCATGCTCAACTCCAAAGGGGTAAGATCAAGATCAATGTAGTTGCAGTCTGATGATGTCATTAGAGAAGAGTTGAATCGCCCAGGTGGTAACAGCAGTGGCAAAGGTTGTCAAGAGCGTCGTTTTGTTGCATATCGTACCATAAATCGTTGTTTTGATGGCGAAACGTCTGTAAATGAACGCCCCAAGGGAAAGAGTGGTTTCACTGATGCCTTTTATAGCATCTCCTGATGCCTTTTTGTGCCGATACTCAGCGGCAGTGTGTCTCAAATGTGTTACCCAGTCACCCAAAAACAATCACCTGATTTCAACGCTGGGTGTCGCGGTTCTGACCTCCATCACAGAGACGTCAAGAGAAAGGGTGAGATGTGGGTAAAGAAGGGGGGAGGGGGAGGTGACAATCTTCCCATTGTGTGACACATCCACAGTGAGGTTGGCAGTACTGCTATCAATGTGACATCATTGACTCACCTAATACCTCACATGAATTTCTGATCTGTGGCCTTCACATGTGAAGACACCTTGGCATTTCATACATCCCCTACCCTTAGGGTGACGTATCATTACAGAGGGAGAATGTAGGCACCTTTGAGCAAAGTTTCAAAGTTCTGCTTTGCAATGGGAGAAAATAACCGTGTTTCAAAAAATTTCACTGTAATTATTTTGCATACTATATATTTGTGCTCATAGTACACTGAGCAAGTACACTCATAGTTTACTAGAACAAGGATACGTGATGTCATAAGGTAATTCAACTGAATAATTCTGAGGGATTATTTCAAAAATGTAAACCCACTTGAATGGCAGCAGATTAGCATATCTGCTCGGTGTGCACCAGATGTCGAGAGGCAAGAGCCGCATTAGTTTGATCCCACTTCACTTCAGATCACTTCTATCGGTTTTCCAGTGTGGTTTTTTTATTCGGTTTCCTCACATTCGTGTAGGCGAATACTGGGCTGGTTACACAATACCCCTCAGACACGCGAAACATATCCACATATTAACACTAAAACGCTGACACATTTAATTTAGATGAGATTAGATTTAGTTTTCGTTCCATAGACCCAAAAGTTGTGATGATTCTCATGGGTGTGGAACATGTCAGAAAGCATAACATAAAAATCATAAGACATCTCAATGTAATACTTACTACCCTGATCATTTGTGAGGAGATTGTCAAAGTAGGTGAATACGATACAGTAAACTGGAACAACTAATATTTACAGAATTAATACGCTGTCAGAGGGAAACATTGTTATGCACTATTAATAAATTTATCATACACAAAATACCTAATCTTGAGTTTTGTGTCCAAGTGCTGTCAAAACTGAAATCTAACAGACATTTTTACTCAAGCTGGCCTTACAGTCTCTCTTAAGATATTCATCTACAGAGTAGAAGGGGTTGCCTACCACAAAGTCTTTCAGACTCTGTTTAAACTGTGCTTTATCCGAAACCAAGCTTTTAATGGCTGCTGGCAGTTTATTGAAAATGTATGTTCCTGAATATTGGACCCATTTTTGGACCAATGTAAGTCATTCCTGGTATTAATAGCACTTAGTGAGCTATTGGTTGCAACAAATTTCATTAAGGAATAAATATACTGAGAAGCAATGGTTAGAATGCGAAGTTCCTTGAACAGGTTTCTACATAAAGTTCTTGAATTTACAACATAAATTATTCTTATTACACACTTTTGCATGCTAAAAACTTTTGCTCAGTTAGATGAGCTCCCCCAGAATGTGATCCTTATGACATAATTGAACGAAAGTGAGGAAAGTATACAAGTTTTTTTATATTTATATCTCCTATATCTGACATCATTCTCACTGCAAATACAGACTTGTTTAGGCGCTTAAGCAATTCTGTGGTGTGCCCGTCCCAACTGAATTTACTATAGAGTTGTAATCCCAGAAATTTAACACTGTCAACCTCTTCGATCTGCATGTCTTTATATGTTATACACACGCTGGAAGGAAATCTCTTACAGATTCTGAACTGCTTGTAGTGGGTTTTTTCAAAGATTAATGACAGTGAATTAGCTTTAAACCATTTGTTAATGTCAGTCAAAATTTGATTAGCAGCTTTTTCTAAGTCTGTTCTTGACTTGCTACTTATTGCCATGTTTGTATAATCTGCAAGCAAAATAAACTTAGCATCTGGCAATGTAACAGACGAGAGGTCATTAATGTACACAATAAAAAGCAATGGACCCAAGATGGAACCTTGAGGGACACCACATGTAATTAATTCCCAGTCAGATGAAATTGGTAGGTAGTTTGATGGTACCATATCTCTTTATCCACCTTCTTGTAAAGATGCTTAACTTCAGCATATTTTAGCCAGTCTGGAAATGTTTCACTGATAAGAGATGATTACACAAATAACTTAAGAGAGAACTCAACTCACATAAGCACTATTTGATTAACTTCATTGATATGTCACCATACCCACTATAATACTTAGATTTTAAGGATTTTATGATGGATGCTACTTCTTTGGGAGATGTGAGTGTCATTTCCATTCTACTGAAGCTATTTTTAAAGACTCGTCTCAGATACTCCATTCCAATGTTCACCAACCCTGATAACACCAAGCTGTCAGTAACAGAAATGATGTACTTGTTTAAATGTTAAGTCCCATAGTGCTCAGAGCCATTTCAACCATTTGAACTTGTTTAAACGGTAGGCAACTGTACATGCACTTCTTACCAATGTGTCATTTAATTTTAGAGCTATCTGTTCCTCTTTCTTTCTGGTCCCCTGTCTCTGTCTTCACTACATCCCATGCAGTTTCTATTTCGTTGCCTGATGTAATTATCCTTTGTTCATAATAAAGCTGCTTCAATTTCTGGATTACAAGCTTCAATATTTTGCAGTATTCTTTGTAGTGCATTACAATGCTAACATCAGAACTCTTCCTAGATAGTGGATACAGTGTCCTATTTATCCCACATGGTATCTATATTTCTTGTGTAATCCATGGTTTATTTTTTGACTTCTGTGTGATTTGAGTTACCTTTAGTGGAAAACAATTTGCAAAAGTGGAGGTAACTTTATTAATGAATGCTTTGTATTTTCCATTTGAGTCATAAGTATTGTAAACATCTATTGAGCTCATGTCTTTGAACAATTTCCTGAATTTCTCAATTTTTGACTTATTTATTACTCTCCTGTACTCAGATTTAATGGATTTTTTTTATCCTGACAGGTTTCAACACCTAACACAAATTGCTGTGTGTCGTTATCAGACAGCCCTTTCACTATTGGTTTTGTGATATGACTTTTTTATTTGTTTACAAAGATATTATCAATAGTAGTCTCTTAGCATTTACACGTACTAATTCCAAAGTTCACAATAGGAACTAAATTGAATGATAGTGTTACTGATTACAATAATTATTCACTGATGGAGCTTTTCAATAAATCTACATTAAAATAACCAGCAACCATTATTTTCTTGTTTTTTACTGTGAGATGGAAGAACAGAGCTTCCAGACTTTTTTAATGAAGAGGTTAAAAATTCCTGAAGGTGATCTGTATTTACCTACTATTATAAAGGACTTATCATGAAATACTACTTCTGTTGCACAAGTCTAAGTGCTGCTATAATCAAAATTTATTAATATCAATATTCTTGAAAACAAAATAGTTTCTGACAAATGTGTCAACTCTTCCTTTCTCCATATTTTCTCTACAGAAGTAAGAAGCTAACTTGAATCCAGCAACATTTAACATATCTATACCAGTGGTCACATAATGTTCAGAGAGGCAGATTATATCAACTAGTTTGCTCAACTCTAATTATTCAACACAAATAAGCAACTTATTAAGCTTACCCCTTAGTCCTCGGATATTCTGATACAATAAGGGTAACTGATTTTGTGCACTAGCTGAATTATAACTGGATTAACCTAATTTTCCTGTCAATTTTTGAGTATCTCAAGTTTCAATCACAGGCTGTGTGCATGAATTGTGTACATTAAAATTTGCTTTCTGGCTGACTGTTTTGTAAATGTGAATGTCATCGCACACAAGATCACTTTTGGAGCTAACCTTGCACTTCACAGCCAGATTTTCGTGGAACTTATCAATTTATTTTGTTTGTTGTACTGCTTAAATAATGACAAATAATACTGAAAGTACCAGTAAGCCTGATGGAAACAAAGAAGCCTTAACTACTAGATAAATATGCGTGTACATGAGTGAAAGTAAAGCATATGAGCGAGAGAAATCATATCCAGATAAAAAATGATCCTAAAGATAAATTCAACGCGATATACAACTTCTGCAGGGATTATTCATATCCTGAAACTATATTAGTTCAAGATATTCAAACAAAATTAACGTGATGACAAATACTTTTTCGATGAAGTGGTAGTTTACGGGAAAAAGGCAGGTGATTAAGTCACCGAAAAGAAAAGTATCCTGTATAATTTGTGTTCACGCCACCTCAGCATTTACCGAAAGAGAATTATAGCTGAGGGGCGGTAACCGAAGGAAAGAGAGAGATGGAGCTTCAATAACTTTAAATTAAGGAAGTAATTTTCCGTTGGTATATGCATATATTTACAGTGTAGCGTCAGCTATTAAACTTTTAAAACCATCCAAAAACTGATTATTAAAGCCAGAAGTACGATAATTCGTACTTAAGTAAATAAAAGTATAAATTGTTAAAATATTTCACTTTTATAAATACATTTTTTATTCACGTCTCCTTGAAATACGATACGTTATTTGTCTCTAAAAACGTTGGCATCTCTAGTCATGGTTCATGCATAAATGAAAAGAAATAGAAAGTAGGTATGTGAAGCCACTCAAAGACTGAGTGAAACATTCACATAAGTGAAACCAGTCAAAGCCAGAGAGTAAGTGAAAAACATTCATACATCAGTTGTACCGTCATCACCTAGACACTTTTCACCTTCGTTTAAGAGGCACCTTCAGCAGGTTTTAACTGATATTATTTCCAACTAACTTTCCTGCTTTGTGTCCCTGAAGGTTTGAAAATTACTACTTCACTTTGCAGCATTTTCAGCAAATTCGTTTTAAAAACGTCCGATTTTTCAGAGTTCGCTGTATGCACACATTATAAAAACTCATTATAGGCACTAATTCAAAATTTTCGCAAAACAAAGTTATAATTTGGAGTGCAGATTTGCTTGTTTGTCTCAAACAGAGTATATGTTATAGCAAACTGTGAAAACCGGCATTTTATGGAGTTTATGGAGTGCCGAGGTGATACGTAAAATGGTAAAAATAATTATGCAGACTATGAAGTTCATCTTGTTTAATACATTCCCTAGGCTTTTAGTAGAATACCGGACACGTTTAAGGCGAAGCATGACAGAAAGATATTTTAAAATTTTGACGGTTACAAGATCCACAGACATCATTGTAGTAACAGTTTCGGCCCAGTTCGACTGGAGTTCAATTGTGTCAGAGTGTCATTTTCGCTAAAACGGATACTGCACGTGATAACTGTGAAAACGTTGTGGTTGATAATCGTGCAAATGCAATGAAACAAAGATTTTACAGAGAGTTATTCTTAGTTAGTCTATCGGAACTTGAAAAGGATTTCTGAAATGCGTATACAAAAATAAATGCCAGATCATCAGGTTTTTGTGTGTAAAAAAAAAGTTATTTGGAACTCAAAACGTCATTTCAGTTCTGTTTGCTGCAATAAATAAAGCATAAAAGTAGTACAGCTTTGAAGTACATAAAAATTGAAAGCAGGAATTCAGTTATTGTTTGTTATACATTTGTAATAATTGTTAAAAACTGTTTTTTCTGTTGTGTATTACATATTATTAATTGTTAAGAAACTATTCATTCACATCTGCTTCAGGATAAGACATTTTCAGACACACATGTGATAATTTTGACGTTTTAATTTAACTTCCATTAAATATATAAATTTCTAGTTTGAACACGTAGTTTCATTGCAATTTTATACTTTTCCTATGACCATTTTGCATTTTATAAAATACCTATACGTATCCTAGGAATGCTCCTAAACTAAAATTAAATTAAACCATGCCTAGGCATTCTATACAATGCTTTGATTTGGCGCTCTCCCAGTACCATACACAAAACAAAATCAGATAAAATAATAAAAGCGACAATTTCAACATGCACATCTCGAAAATGTAGTGCAGGTGTTACTTTTGTACTGCAATTGAATGCTGAGAAAACAAGAAAGTTGTCAAAGAATGTACTATAGTGCTCGAAGGATCCAAACGACCTGATCTGCGTTACACCTGATTTGTATGCAACCCATACAACATAACTTTCTTGCAGGTCCTCTATTCTCTTTTCGGTACAGTCGTTCGACTATACAAAATGGTTGCCACAAGATACCACTAGAGCAAACTCCTCTATATGGCTACCGATGTAGATGGAATTAATACCACTGTAATGTAAATATCAGGAAACACGTTATTAGAGATGGCATATTTCTAAAGCTTCTAAACTCAAATTTATTACCATTAATGACATTTCAAAAAGCACGTCTCAACTTGAAATTAGACAATGAAAATTTATGTACTGGATCTGCACCCAAGACTCCTTCTACACAGCAGTTATTGTGCATGTTAACTAACAACGGAAGATCTTAAATATGGTTTCAGTCACAAGCACTTCCCCGCGAAAGGCAAAGGTCCCGAGTTCGAGTCTCGGTCCGACACACAGTTTTAATCTGCCAGGAAGTTTCATATCAGCGCACACTCCGCTGCAGACTGAAAATCTCATTCTGACAAGTAACAAATTTTGCATATGTTTAAACTTGAAATGACGTAACGTAAAGTTTTTATTGGACAGGGATCCGAATACAGCGCCTAATCGAACTGTTACTTACGCACAGTCAAATGACAGATATAAAATTTTTTTCAACGGTAGAATGATGACTGAAACTTAACTGACGAGACGAAAAAGTTTTGCCTTACGAGGATTCGAAATGGGAACTCATCGTCGTCGTTTTCTAACCACGAATCGCTGTTAAATATCGGTTTATATCACAGTAGGGAGCTCTTCGCGTGTATGAACTCGAAATAATGTGAGAAGGACTTCTGTGCTGAATGAGAGTCAAGCTCCGTTTTCAGCTACACACGAAGATACGTTAATTATTGAATTCTTTTTCACCGGCAGCTAGCAGTGCCATGTTTGCACATGAAATCATGTGTCTGACTAGGAGTCGAAACCGGCACCTATGTCAGTGCTGACAATGCATAAAGAGACGATAAAAACCATCATTATTTTCGCATGTAGTTTGTTGTGTGCATGCTACAGCCTGAAATTGCATAATGAAAATTTTTGTGGCGGACCATAATTCGAACCCAGACAAGTGCCTTCGTGGAGACCTTGAGGAGTTTTAAATCTTGGGGAAACAACGAAACTATGGAACAGTATCGTCCCGAATGGGTCAAATCCCGCGAAAATGGAGATCTGTCTTAGAATCCCAGTTCAGCACTAATATTAACAACATCTGAAGCGCAAATTGTTGCCGGTGCAGGATTTTGTGCACTAACTGACCTCTCAATTACGTCCCATAAATGTTCGACAGGACTCATGCAGAGCGATCTGGATAGCCAGATCATTCGCTTGAATTGTCCAGAATGTTCTTCAAACTAATGCGAACAATTGTGGCCCTGTGACTTGCATCCATAAAAATGCCATCATTGTTTGGGAGCATGAAGTCCATGAATGGCTGCAGATGGTCTCTAAGTAGCCGAACATAAGCATATCCAGTCACTGATCGGTTCTGTTGGACCAGAGGAGCCAGTCAATTCCATGTAAACACAGCCCACATCATTAAGGAGCCATCACCAGCTTCCACAGTTCCTTGTTGACAAATTGCGTCCATGGCTTCATGGGATCTGTGCCACACTCTAACCCTGCCATCAGCTCTTACCAACTGAAGTAGGGATTCTCTGACCAGGCCACGGTTTTCCAGTCGTCTAGGGTCCAACCGATATGGTCACGAGCCCAGGAGAGGCGCTGCCGGAGATGCCGTCCTGTTAGTAAAGGCGATCACGAAGGCCGTCTGCAGCCACGTCCGCCCCGATAGCTGAAAGGTCAGCGTGACGGACTGCCGTCCTAAGGGACCCGGGTTCGATTCCCGGCCGGGTCGGGAATTTTCTCCGCCCCATAAGGGGCCTCCCGGCCATTGACGCCAAGCGCTCGTTTCCATTTCGGCAACCATAGCCCATCAACGCCAAATTTCGCCGCACAGCTCTAACGGGCACGTTCGTTGTACGTGCCACATTGATTTCTGCGGTTATTTCACGCAGACTTGCTTGTCTGTGAGAGGTAATGCCTGAAATTTTGTATTCTAGGCACTCTGTTGACACTGTGGGTCTCGGAATATTGAATTCCCCAACTATTTCCACAATGAAATGTCCCATGCTTCTAGCTTCAACTACCATTCCTCGTTCAAAATCTGTTAATTCCCGTCATTCTGGAGAATGTTTTGAAGAAGAACAAAGTGTCTTCAATGTTTGTCCCACATGCCTTGACTCTCGAACAAAACCAACAATGCGTGGACGCCAGCTGTGACTTGATAGAGATGCAAACGCGGATAGAGATGCAAACGCGGACAGTTCTTTTGTGGAATAGATCAACACGTATGACGAAACCTGGTGTTATCAATACGACCCTGTCACAACACTAAAAATGACATAAATTCAGATGAAGGCTCAGTGCTTCGACATAGCCGACATTGAAGCCAACGTTTAGCGCGAATTGAACAAGATCCCGAAGAAGAACTTTACTGGTAGTTTTACGTGGTTGCATGACGTTCTATGCGTTAAGACGGTGTGCACTTTTTCCCAAGTGGTGACTACGAGGCGGTCGGATAGTGAGAAACTCCAAACAGTGGCTGCCGTGGGAACGCGACAGCTGTATTTATTTCATTAGGACGCGTTATCTCCTCGTTTACATTCTAAGTAGTGGGAGCACTCCACGTGAATGATAGTACTCCTCTGTCCAGGTGCACATTCCCATCATTTCTTTGCTTTGCCACGTCGCTTATCCTTAACTTCGTACATTGCTCGCTGATAACAGAGCCAGCCGCTGTGGCCGAGAGGTTCTAGGCGCTTCAGTCCGGAACCGCGCTGCTGCTGAGGTCGCAGGCTCGAATCCTGCCTCGGGCATGGATGTGTGTGATGTCCTTAGGTTAGTTACATTTAAGTAGTTCTAAGTTCTAGGGGACTGATGAAATCAAATGGCTCTGAGCATGGGACTTAACTTCTGAGGTCATCAGTCCCCTAGAACTTAGAACTACTTAAACCTAACTACCCTAACGACATCACACACATCCATGCCCGAGGCAGGATTCGAACCTGCGACCGGAGCGGACACGCGGTTCCAGACTGAAGCGCCTATAACCGCTCGACCCCATAGTGCTTAGAGCCATAGTGCTTAGAGCTGATACCACAACAGCGTGAATTTTCAGAAAAAGAGAAACAGGATAAAGTGAAGAAGCTGTGAAACTTTATTGACGCAAATGAAAGTTAGTAGACGTGTTTCTGCATCTGAAAGATGATGTCTATTCAAATTTTGCACCAGTTGCATCAACGTGGCGCTAATAGCGCCGCTATGGGGATACAAATCAGGTTTGCTTTAAATACACACTGTAACTGCCATAAGCATTATTTACCTTTGAGATTGGACGTGGCGAGCGGACTTCAGCCACAAAGCCTTCAAGGCGACAAAGACGCCATTATCAACACCTCACTGAGTTTGGACGAGGTCGTGCTATAGGGCTATGAGAAGCTGGATGTTCCTTCTGCGATACTGCGGAAAGGTTTGGAGGGAATGTAGCCACTGTACGTGACTGCTGGCACCGGCGGCCACGAGAATGTACGGTCACAAGAAGACCGGGCTCCGGAAGACAACGTTGCACTACCGAAATGGACCCCCACTGTGCTCGATGTATGACTCTGATGCATCCAGCTGCATCTCCAGCAGCAATTTGAGCAACAGTTGGCACCACAATGACACCCGAACTGTTACAAAACGATTACTAACAAGACAGCTCCGAGACAGACGTCCTGTAGCGTGCATTCGACAGACCCCAAACCGCGACCATCTGCTTCTTCAGTGGTATCGAGCGATAGCTCATCGGAGGGGACGGTGGAGGTCTGCTGTGTTTTCTGATGATAGCTGCTTCGATGCCGTGATGGCTCTGTGTTGGTTAGAAGGAGGCCAGTTGACGGCCTGCATTCTACATGTCTACATGCTAGACACGCTGGACCTACACCTGAAGTTACAGTCTTGGGTCACAGTTCGTAGTAACAGACAGAAAGTCATCGAGTAAAACGGAATTAATATCCGCTGTTCCCCGAGGAAGTGTTACAGGCCCTCTATTGTTCCTGACCTATATTAAAGACATAGGAGACAATCTGAGTAGCCGTCTTAGATTGTTTGCAGATGATGCTGTCATTTACCGTCTTGTAAAGTCATCAGATGATCAAAACGACTTGCAAAATGATTTAGATAAGATACCTTTATGGTGCCAAAAGTGGCAATTGACCCTGAATAAGGAAAATTGTGAAGTTATTCACATGAGTACTAAAAGAAATCAGCTAAATTTCGATTACGCGATAAGTCACACAAATCTGAGGGCTGTAAATTCAACTAAATACTTAGGGATTACAATTACAAATAACCTAAATTGGAACGATCACATAGATGATATTGAGGGACGGGCAAACCAAAGACTGCGATTCGTTGGCAGAACACTTAGAAGGTGCAACAGGTCGATTAAAGAACTGCTTACACCACGCTTGTCCACCCTATTCTGGAGTATTCCTGTGCGGTGTGGGATCCGCATCAGGTGGGACTGACGGATGCCATCGAAAAAGTACAAAGATGGACAGCTCGTTTTGTATTATCGCGAAATGGGGGAGATAGAGTCGCAGACATGATACGTGAATTGGAGTGGCAATCATTAAAACATAGGCGTATTTCGTTGTTGTCCGCATCTTCTCATGAAATTCCAATCGCAGTTTTTCTCCTCCGATTGCGAAAACATTATATTGGCACCCACATACATAGGGAGAAATGATCATCACAATAAAATAAGAGAAATCAGGACTCGCACAGAGAAAATTTAAGTGCTCGTTTTTCCGCCTGCCGTCGAGAGTGTAACGGTAGAGAGACAGCTTGAAGGTAGTTGAAACTTCCTGGCAGATTAAAACTTTGTGTCGGACCGAGACTCGAACTCGGGAGCTTTGCCTTTCGCGGGCAAGTGCTCTACCATCTGAGCTACCCCAGCACGACTCACGCCCCCTCCTTACAGCTTTACTTCTGCCAGTATCTCGTCTCCTGCCTTCCAAACTTTACAGAAGCTCTCCTGCGAAGGTGGGAGACGAGATACTGGCAGAAGTAAAGCTGTGAGGACGGGGCCTTTAGTCGTGCTTGGGTAGCTCAGATGGTAGAGTACTTGCCCGCGAAAGGCAGAGGTCCCGAGTTCGAGTCTCGGTCCGGCACACAGTTTTAATCTACCAGGAAGTTTCATATCAGCGCACACTCCGCTGCAGAGTGAAAGTCTCATTCAGCTTGAAGGTAGTTCAATGAACCCTCTGCCGGGCACTTTATTGTGAATGGCAGAGTAATCACGTAGATGTAGATGTAGCTGTAGATGAGAATGGGTGCAATTTCGCATGACAGCAGGAACACTCCCGTGGTTATCCCATGCACCCTGACTGCAAATTTGCACGTCAGTCTGGTGACTCAACTTGTTGTGCTGCCATTCATGAACAGTATTCCAGGGGATGTTTTCCATCAGGATAACAATCGTCTACAGACCGCTGTTGTAAACCAACATGATCTACAGAGCGTCGATATGTTGCCTTGGCCTGCTCGACCACCATTCATGTCTCCAGTCCAGCACATATGGAACATCATCGCACGACAACTCCAGAGTCATCTATAATGAACATCAATCGTCCCTGTATTGACCGAGCAAGAGCAACAGGCATGAATCGCAGTCCCGCAAAGTGACATTCGCCATCTGTACAACACAATGTATGCACGTTTCCATACTTGCATTCAATATTTTGGTGGTTACACCTGTTATCAATGTATCAGCATTTCATATTTTGCAGTGGCGTATTCCGAGCTTACATTAACCTGTGACCTTGCAATGTAATCACTTAAATACGTTACCTAGACAAATGATTCCTGAAATTTCATTACTCTAAATTAATTATTTTTTGGTGTTGCAATTTTTTTCTGTCAGTGGCCGGCCGCGGTGGTCTAGCGGTTCTAGGCGCTCAGTCCGGAACCACGCGACTGCTACGGTCGCAGGTTCGAAAGCTGTCTCGGGCATGGATGTGTGTGATGTCTTTAGGTTAGTTACGTTTAAGTCGTTCTAAGTTCTAGGGGACTGATGACCACAGATGTTAAGTCCCATAGTGCTCAGAGCCATTTGAACCATTTTTTTTTCTGTCAATGTATATTCGATTATAAGAGATTTACCTTTTTCAAAAACACTTTTCTTGCATTTCCAGTTTATATTTTAATGCTCTCGACTTCAAACATTGTCACTTATTAAGCCGCCAGAATAACAAAGCCCGTCTATTACTTTTACTGTAACATTTCTTAAACTAATTTCTCAGCGTCGCTTGATTTAATTCGTCTATATATCATTACCAGTATTTTACTTTTGATAGTTTTCATCTTACAACCTCATTTCAACATACTACCTATCACACACAACTGATCGTCCAAGTCTCTTGCCGTCTCTGACAGAATTACAATTTCCTCAGCAAACCTCAAAATTTTAATTTCTTCTCCCTACGTTAATTTCCTTTCCAAATTTCTTCTGGTTGCTTTTCTGCTTGCTCTATATACATACTGATTAACATAGTGGATGGGCTACAACCCCATCTCAGGCCTTCTCAACTACCGTTGCCCTTTCATGTCCTTCGACCCTCATAACTGCAGTCTTGTATCTGAAGATAACATTTCGCTCCCTGCTATCTTCCGGATTTCAAAGAATGTACCCAAACCCACTTTGTTAAAAGTTAAATCTACGACTTTCTGTATTGACTGCAACATCTATGTTTTTAATTCATAAACTGACCCTAACTTTCTAAGAAAATTGCACTCGATGATCAATTGTCCTTATTCTAAATTTTTTAATGACTTGCAAAAGTAAAAAGAATTCAGGAATTCTGTTCAGCACACAGATGAAGTCCTCGGTGTAATTAATTTCTATATCCATTAAGAACTATTGAAGTTAGAGACATGTGGTCATCATCAGTGGAAAGATCAGAAAAAAATCCATTTTAAATAATACGGTTAATGCTTACTTTTAATAATTTTATTGAAACAAAAAAGTATAGTAATTTTTGGTAAGCGAAATTTGATAAATGATAAGTGAAGGCAGACAGTAAATGCAAAAACTGCCGTATATGGCGTCTGTGAGAGCAGCTTTGAAATTGGCACTCTGTGGTGCCAACAGTTTGAAAACAGGCTATAAATGTAGTTTTTATCCTCATGTTTCTGTATTTGGGTAGTAAAAGTATGGAGGCAGAGTGGGGGTGCTGGTATATAGAGATGGGGGACACAGGATGAGGGAGAGCGTGTGAACCAGAAGTTACCTGAGTAGGATTTGCGTATAATTTTGAGTGGGTAAGTTTACCGGAAGTTACGGAGACAGATTCTGGACGGTTGGAACGCCGCAGTGTTTGACTGTTGTACAATTAGGTGCGGGAGCCTGAGTTTCGGTCTTAGCAGTTTTCGTGTAGTAGCACCACCGAAATATAGCGATTTACAGAGAGAAGATGGTACTCTGAATTTTACTAGTTACTTGATGACAGTCTTCAAGTGAGTTTACAGTGCTGAAATTTGCAGAATTATTTGCGCAAAAACTTGGGTTTAAATATGAGAGCTAACCGCACTCTACAAACTGCTTCATATGTAGAGCAATCACAGCTGAAATATTCCATGGTTTGAATAAACGAGAGCGCTACGACTGTTAAAATTCTTTATTGGAGAACACGGCCGGTTTCGCAAATTTTATATGCATCTTCAGGTGCTTCACTGTATACATTGGCATAAGTGAACTTATCAGAAATTTGGCCGTGCCAAGAAACGGACAAATGGTTCAAATGGCTCTGAGCACTATGCGACTTAACTTCTGAGGTCATCAGTCGCCTAGAACTTAGAACTAATTAAACCTAACTAACCTAAGGACATCACATACATCCATGCTCGAGGCAGGATTCGAACCTGCGACCGCAGCGGTCGTTCGGTTCCAGACTGTAGCGCCTAGAACCGCACGGCGACTCCGGCCGGCCAGAAACGGACAAATAAAAGTAATAAGGTCTGTGTCTACTTACCGTCAAAAACTTACAGGTTCATTTAAAGCAAATAAAACCATTCCCAACATTTATATCCAGATATTTAAAACTTCTGACTCACAAACATTCGAGCATCTATGATGAAATGTATTGAGGCCTAAGGCCTTCCCCAACCTAAAATGATCCAGTAAAACAGTCAAGCCGACCGCTGTGACCGAGCGGTACTAGACGCTTCATTCCGGAACCGCGCTACTGCTGAGGTCGCAGGTTCGAATCCTGCCTCTGGTATGGATGTGTGTGACGTCCTTAGGTTAGTTAGGTTTAAGTAGTTCTAAGTCTAGGGGATGATGACCTCATATGTTAAGTCACATAGTGCTTAGAGCCATTTTAACCGTTTTTGAAAAACGTCAAAGTAAGAACGTAGTAGCTACTGAAATAATTTATAATAAAAATTGTATAAATATTAGAACTGAAAGATCCCCCTTGTAGCGAAATTGAAAAATCTAGGAAAGGCAATGTTCCGTTCACACTCTGTTCCATGGTGAACTGAATACTCACATTTGATTACTGTAAGGACGCTGCACTGTATAGTGCTGGTATATAGGACCCTAGATAGTATCAGGAAGACTTTTGAAATTAATTGTAACACTAATTCTGACTTATGCGACTCACAAACAGAGCGTATTATTTATGATTATTGCGGTATGCTAATTTAAAATGTACAAGCAGCCCCCAACATTTCAATCAAGGTATCTGGTTACTTAATGTCTGCGACACTGCGCATGTGCGCCTTTCCGCGTAGGCCTCGTTACAGATAGCTGTTAGTTCAAATGGCTCTGAGCACTATGGGACTTAACTTCTGAGGTCATCAGTACCCTTGAACTTAGAACTACTTAAAGCTAACTAACCTAAGGACAATACACACATCCATGCCCAAGCCAGGATTCGAACCTGCGACCGTAGCCGTCGCGCGGTTCCAGACAGCGGTCAGTTGGTGCCGCCAACAGCAACGCTTCCTCCCCAGGCTGTCTACAATGGAGATAGTCGTTTCTCTTTTGATGTTACAAACGGGGCGTTTTTGCTAAGTGTTTTAATTGTTTCTTGTTATAAATTATTTCAGTAGCTACTACGTTCTTACTTTGACGTTTTTACTGGGTCTTTTAAACTGGGGATGCCCTTAGCCACCGATATATTTGTCATAGACGCTCGCACGTTTGTGAGTCGAAAGTTTTAAATACCTAGGTATAAATGTTGGGAAGGGCTTTATCCGGTTTAAATGAACCTTTAATGTAGTCAGTTAGCTGCAGCCGGCCGAGACACTAGCAGCAACAGAGAGGCAACCGATTATGTGACATTTTACGAGTTCCTAACCAGGAGCGAATTGTATAGTTTCATTCTTGCGCTGTGGTAGTTTAGTTTCTTCAGTTTCTGCGTGTTAATTCAATATTTAAAAGGTGCAGTTCTCGCTTCGTTTGTGACGGAAAGTAAACCGATTTTGTGACATATTACAAGTTTCTGTTCAGGAGCGAATTATTTAGACGGATCTGAGTGCTTTGATAGTGCAGTTTTTGAATCTCTGCGAATTAATCTAATTTATTGGACGCAGTTCTTGTGGTTTCCTGCGTGTCTGCAGTAGAGTTCCGTAGCGCGTGTCGACTGTCCCTTTTTTGTCTATGTAGTGTAGTTTTCCACGGCCTTTAATATGGATAGGGACTGTGACTGCTGCGTGCGGATGCGAGCCAAGTTGGTGACACTTCGCTCTCCTTTCCAGGCTGCGATAGCTTCAGTTACACAGCTTGAAGCTGCAGTGGATGGGTGGATGGGTGTCAGTGTTGTGGGACTGCCGTGGGGATCCAACGGACGTCCAGCACATTTGAGTCCGCAGACCGGTCCGCACCGGTGGCAAGTCCAGTTACTGCTCGCACTGAGGCTGACCCTCACCCGTGGTCGAGCAGGAGGTCACCTCCGGACGTGCCAGGTGGCGAAAGACTCCCCAGGGTGCTGCATGTAAGCTCTGCCCGGTTAGTCTGACAAACAGGTTACAGCTGCTGTCAGTGGCTGACACTGTCCCCCAGCCAGATGCAATCGCTTGTCCTGTTTCAGAAGAAACTTCTCAGCTTGCAAGATTCGAGCAATCACAGAGGGTGGGATTATTGGTAGTTGGGAGCTCCAATGTTAGGCGCGCTTTGGGGCCCCTTAGGGACATGGCTGCCAAGCAGAGGAAGAAAGTCTATGTGCACTCCGTGTGCATACCGGATGTAGTGGTTCCAGACGTGGAACGGGTTCTTCCAGATGCCATGAAGAGCACAGGGTGCAGCCAGCTGCATGAGGTGGCTCACGTCGGTACCAGTGATGCATGTCGCTTTGGATCGGAAGAGATCCTCTATCGTTTCGAGCGGCTAACAGAAGTGCTAAAGGATGCCAGTCTCGCTTTCGAGATGAAAGCAGAGCTCACCATTTGCAGCATAGTCGACAGGACCGACTGTGGACCTCCGGTACAGAGCTGGGTGAAGGGTCCGAATCATGGGCTCAGACGGTTCTGCGACTGTGTAGGCTGG
Organism: Schistocerca serialis cubense; assembly: GCF_023864345.2. NCBI lineage: Eukaryota > Metazoa > Arthropoda > Insecta > Orthoptera > Acrididae > Schistocerca > Schistocerca serialis. The sequence continues at coordinate 565,404,606 of NC_064642.1, read as the reverse complement.
AGATTCCTCGACTTGCACCATGGGGTGGTTGGGTTTCTGGTTCTGCTGAATGGGACAAGAGCCCACTAGACGTAATAGGCGGCTACACGGGTATCAGCGACTGTGTGGCGTGGACTGGGTGGTTTTCTAGGTTGGAGGGAAACGCAAAAAGGGCTTCAGTCTCAAAAAGTGCAGGTCGAACACAGGATGGACATAGACCCAAGAACCATCGGTATAACAGTTGTAAATTGTCGTAGCTCGGCTGAGAAAGACTCAGAGCTCCAAGTGCTAATAGAAAGCACTGGTGCTCAAATCGTTTTAGGCACTTTAAGTTGGCTAAAGCTGGAGATTAGGTTGGCCTCAATTTTTGGCGAAGGACCTAACTGTGTTCAGAAAGGATGGACCAAACACAGTTAGCGGCGGCGTGTTTGTTATTTTGTAGCGAAATTGAAGTAGATTTGTTCCTGTGAGTTAGTATGGACAGAGAGAGAAAATAATAACTGGATCCTTTTGCCAATCTCCCAACTCATGTGATACAATTGCTGAAAGTTTAAAACAACTTGAATTCAGTTTTGAACACGTACCTCACTCATAAAATTATAGTTGGTGGTGACTTTAATTCACCACCGATATGTTGGCAAAAATACATGTTTAAATCCAGAGGTACGCATAAAACATCATCCGAAATTGTGCTAATGCATTCTCTGAAAATTATTTCATGGAGTTAATTCATAAGCCCCTTCGATTAGTAAACGGTTGGGAAAACATACTTGACCTCTTAGCAACAAATGATCCTGAGCTAATAGCAAGCATCAAAACAAATACAGGGATTAGCGAACACTGGGTTGTCGTAGCGAGACTGAATATTGTAGCCCCAAATCATCCAAAAATAAACGAAAAATATACCTATTCAAAAAAGCAGATAAAAATTCAGTTGACCCCTTCCTGAGAGACAATCTCCATTCGTTCCAAATTAACAATTTAAGTGTAGACCAGATGTGGCTTGTATTCAAATACACAAAAAGGATCGGAACACTGTTGCTGAAACATCGAAAAAAGCATGCCAGATTCAAACGAAGGCAATTTCTCCAATGTTGGCGATCTTCTACAGAAGTTCGAAATTCAGCGCAGTCTTCAATGCGAGATGCTTATCATAGTTTCCACAACGAAACTTTCTCTCGAAACCTACCACAAAATCCAAAGAGATTTTGGTCGTATGTAAAGTATACTAGTGGCAAGACACAATTAATGCCTTCTCAGCGCGATACCAATAGAAATATTATCGGTGGCAGTGCTGCTAAAGCAGAGTTGCTAAACACAGCCTTCCGAAATTCGTTCACCAAATAAGACGAGGTAAATATTCCAGAATTCGAATCGATAACAGCTGCCACCACGAGTAACTTAGAAAGCAGACATCGATGGAGTCGTGAAGCAACTTAAATCACTAAATAAAAGAAAGTCTTCCGGTCCACACTTTATACCAATTAGGTTCCTTTCAGAGTATACTGATACAAAGCTCCATATTTAACAATCATATAAAACCTCTAGCTAGACGAAAAATCCGTACCCAAAGACTGGAAAGTTGCACAGGTCACACCAATATACAAGAAAGCTAGTAGAATTAATCCTCTAAATTACAGGCCCATATCATTAACGTCAATATCAGCAGTATTTTGGAACATATCTACGGATCGGAGCGTAGAATGTCAGATCCCTTAATCGAGCAGGTAGGTTAGAAAATTTAAAAAGGGAAATGGATAGGTTAAAGTTAGATATAGTGGGAATTAGTGAAGTTCGGTGTCAGGAGGAACAAGACTTTTGGTCAGGTGAATACAGGGTTATAAATACAAAATCAAATAGAGGTAATGCAGGAGTAGGTTTAATAATGAATAAAAAAAATAGGCGAGGGGTAAGCTACTACAAACAGCATAGTGAACGCATTATTGTGGCCAAGATAGACACGAAGCCCACGCCTACTACAGTAGTACACGTTTATATGCCAACTAGCTCTGTAGATGATGATGGAATTGATGAAATGTATGATGAGATAAAAGAAATTATTCAAATAGTGAAGGGAGACGAAAATTTAATAGTCATGGGTGACTGGAATTGGAGTGTAGGAAAAGGGAGAGAAGGAAACATAGTAGGTGAATATGGATTGGGGGTAAGAAATGAAAGAGGAAGCCGTCTGGTAGAATTTTGCACAGAGCATAACTTAATCATAGCTAACACTTGGTTCAAGAATCATAAAAGAAGGTTGTATACATGGAAGAATCCCGGAGATACTAAAAGGTATCAGATAGATTATATAATGGTAAGACAGAGATTTAGGAACCAGGTTTTAAATTGTAAGACATTTCCAGGGGCAGATGTGGACTCTGACCACAATCTATTGGTTATGAACTGCAGATTAAAATTGAAGAAACTGCAAAAAGGTGGGAATTTAAGGAGATGGGACCTGGATAAACTGAAAGAACCAGATGTTGTAGAGAGTTTCAGGAAGAGCATAAGGGAACAATTGACAGCAGTGGGGGAAAGAAGTACAGTAGAAGAAGAATGGGTAGCTCTGAGGGATGAAGTAGTGAAGGCAGCAGAGGATCAAGCAGGTAAAAAGACGAGGGCTAGTAGAAAACCATGGGTAACAGAAGAAATATTGAATTTAATTGATGAAAGGAGAAAATATAAAAATGCAGTAAATGAAGCAGGCAAAAAAGAATGCAAACGTCTCAAAAATGAGATCGACAGGAAATGCAAAATGGCTAAGCAGGGATGGCTAGAGGACAAATGTAAGGATGTAGAGGCTTATCTCACTAGGGGTAAGATAGATACTGCCTACAGGAAAATTAAAGAGACCTTTGGAGAAAAGAGAACCACTTGTATGAATATCAAGAGCTCAGATGGAAACCCAGTTCTAACCAAAGAAGGGAAAGCAGAAAGATGGAAGGAGTATATAGAGGGTCTATACAAGGGCGATGTACTGGAGGACAATATTATAGAAATGGAAGAGAATGTAGATGAAGAGGAAATGGGAGATACGATACTGCGTGAAGAGTTTGACAGAGCACTGAAAGACCTGAGTCGAAACAAGGCTCCGGCAGTAGACAACATTCCATTAGAACTACTGACGGCCTTGGGAGAGCCAGTCCTGACAAAACTCTACCATCTGGTGAGCAAGATGTACGAGACGGGTCAAATACCCCCAGACTTCAAGAAGGATATAATAATTCCAATCCCAAAGAAAGCAGGTGTTGACATATGTGAAAATTACCGAACTATCAGTTTAATAAGTCACAGCTGCAAAATACTAACACGAATTCTTTACAGACGAATGGAAAAACTGGTAGAAGGCGACCTCGGGGAAGATCAGTTTGGATTCCGTAGAAATATTGGAACACGTGAGGCAATACTGACCTTACGACTTATCTTAGAAGGAAGATTAAGGACAGGCAAACCTACGTTTCTAGCATTTGTAGACTGAGAGAAAGCTTTTGACAATGTTGACTGGAACACTCTCTTTCAAATTCTAAAGGTGGCAGGGGTAAAATACAGGGAACGAAAGGCTATTTACAATTTATACAGAAACCAGATGGCAGTTATAAGAGTCGAGGGACATGAAAGGGAAGCAGTGGTTGGGAAGGGAGTGAGGCAGGGTTGTAGTCTATCCCTGATGCTATTCAATCTGTATATTGAGCAAGCAGTAAAGGAAACAAAAGAAAAATTCGGAGTGGGTATTAAAATCCATGGAGAAGAAATAAAAACTTTGAGGTTCACTGGTGACATTGTAATTCTGTCAGAGACAGCAAAGGACTTGGAAGAGGAGTTGAACGGAATGGACAGTGTCTTGAAAGGAGGATATAAGATGAACATCAACAAAAGCAAAACGAGGATAATGGAATGTAGTCGAATTAAGTCGGGTGATGCTGAGGGAATTAGATTAGGAAATGAGACACTTAAAGTAGTAAAGGAGTTTTGCTATTTGGGGAGCTAAATAACTGATGATGGTCGAAGTAGAGAAGATATAAGATGTAGACTGACAATGGCAAGGAAAGCGTTTCTGAAGAAGAGAAATTTGTTAACATCGAATATAGATTTAAGTGTCAGGAAGTCGTTTCTGAAAGTATTTGTATGGAGTGTAGCCATGTATGGAAGTGAAACATGGACGATAAATAGTTTGGACAGGAAGAGAATAGAAGCTTTCGAAATGTGGTGCTACAGAAGAATGCTGAAGATTAGATGGGTAGATCACATAACTAATGAGGAGGTATTGAATAGAACAGGGGAGAAGAGGAGTTTGTGGCACAACTTGACGAGAAGAAGAGACCGGTTGGTAGGACATGTTTTGAGGCATCAAGGGATCACAAATTTAGCAATGGAGGGCAGCGTGGACGGTAAAAATCGTAGAGGGAGACCAAGAGATGAATCCACTAAGCAGATTCAGAAGGATGTAGGTTGCAGTAGGTACTGGGAGATGAAGAAACTTGCACAGGATAGGGTAGCATGGAGAGCTGCATCAAACCAGTCTCAGGACTGAAGACCACAACAACAACATTGTGTTCGAACATCATGAATTACCTCGAAGAGAAAGGTCAATTGACGCGCAGTCAACACTGATTTAGAAAACATCGTTCTTGTGAAACACAACTAGCTCACACGAAGTGTTGAGTTCTGTTGACAAGGGATTTCAAATTGATTCCGTATTTCTAGGTTTCCAGAAGGCTTTTCATACTGTACTACACAAGAGGCTTGTAGTGAAATTGCGTACTTATGGAATATCGTCTCAGTTATATGACTAGATTCGTGATTTCGTCAGAGGGGTCACAGTTCGTATTAATTGACGGAAAATCATTGAGTAAAACAGAATTCATTTCTGACGTTCCACAAGGTAGTGTTATAGGCTCTCTGTTGTTCCTTATCTATATAAACGATTTAGGACACAATCTGAGCAGCCGTCTTAGGTTGTTTGCAGATGATGCTGTCGTCTTTAGTCTAGTAAACTCATCAGAAGAGCAAACTAAATTGCAAAAGATTTAGAAAAGAAACCTGTATGGTGCAAAAGTTGGCTATTGACATTAAATAAAAAAAAGTATGACGTCATCCACACGAGTGCTAAAAAAATCCGTTATACTTCGGTTAAACGATAAATCAGTCAAATCTAAGGGCGCTAAATTCAACTAAATATCTTGTAATTAAATTACGAACAACTTGTGTAAGTAGGCTGTTTAGGTTTTTATGTTGGTAACGCCGTGTAGCGCTCTATAGGCTGTTTAGGTTTTTATGTTGGTAACGCCGTGTAGCGCTCTATATGAAAATCACTGACTGTGCTGCGTGCAGTCTGTGGCTGGTTTGCATTGTTGGAATTTGCTATTGTAGTGTTGGGCAGTTGGCTGTTAACAGCGCGTAGCGTTGCGCGGTTGGAGGTGAGCCGTCAGCAGTGATGGATGTGGGGAGAGAGATGGCGGAGTTTTGAGAGCGGATGATCTAAACGTGTGTCCATCAGAGATACTAAATTTGTAAGACTGGATGTTATGAACTGATATATATTATGACTTTTGAAAACTATTGAGGTAAATACATTGTTTGTTCTCAATCAAAATTTTTCATTTGCTAACTATGCCTATCAGTAGTTAGTGACTTCAGTAGTTATAATCTTTTATTTAGCTGGCAGTATTTGCGCTCGCTTTATTGCAGTAGTTCGAGTAACGAAGATTTTTGTGAGGTAAGTGATTCATGAAAGGTATAGGTTATTGTTAGTCAGGGCCATTCTTTTGTAGAGATTATTGAAAGTCAGATTGCGTTGCGCTAAAAATATTGTGTGTCAGTTTAGTGTTGATCAGAAAAAGTAAAGAGAGAAATGTCTGAGTACATTCAGTTCTGCTCAGCAGTTTGAAGATCAGATAATGTAAGAGGTTTATCTACATCTACATCTATACTCCGCGAGCCACCTTACGGTGTGTGGCGGAGGGTACTTATTGTACCACTATCTGATCCCCCCTTCCCTGTTCCATTCACGAATTGTGCGTGGGAAGAACGACTGCTTGTAAGTCTCCGTATTTGCTCTAATTTCTCGGATCTTTTCGTTGTGATCATTACGCGAGATATATGTGGGCGGTAGTAATATGTTGCCCATCTCTTCCCGGAATGTGCTCTCTCGTAATTTCGATAATAAACCTCTCCGTATTGCGTAACGCCTTTCTTGAAGTGTCCGCCACTGGAGCTTGTTCAGCATCTCCGTAACGCTCTCGCGCTGACTAAATGTCCCCATGACGAATCGCGCTGCTTTTCGCTGGATCATGTCTATCTCTTCTATTAATCCAACCTGGTAAGGGTCCCATACTGATGAGCAATACTCAAGAATCGGACGAACAAGCGTTTTGTAAGCTACTTCTTTCGTCGATGAGTCACATTTTCTTAGAATTCTTCCTATGAATCTCAACTTGGCGCCTGCTTTTCCCACTATTTGTTTTATGTGATCATTCCACTTCAGATCGCTCCGGATAGTAACTCCTAAGTATTTTACGGTCGTTACCGCTTCCAATGATTTACCACCTATGGCATAGTCGTACTGGAATGGATTTCTGCCCCTATGTATGCGCATTATATTACATTTATCTAATTTTTCTAAGGGGACGTTTCACTTGGAATGAATACATAGAAAATATTGTGGATTAGGCAACCAAAGACTACGGTTTATTCGCAGAACACTTTGAAAATTTAATAAATGTACTAAAGAGAATGACTACACTACGCTTGTCTGTCCTCTGGACGGTCTAGGATCCTTACCAGATAGGATTAACTGAGTACATGGAGGAAGTTCAAAGAAGAGCAGCACATTTTGTATTATACCGAAATAGGGGAGAGAGTGTCGCGTACATGATACGGGTTTTGGGGTGGATATCATTAAAACAAAGGCATTTTTCGTTCCGGCGGAATCTTCTCACGAAATTTGAATCACCAACATTCTCCTCCGAATGCGAAAATATTTTGTTGACGTCGACCTACATAGGGAGAAACGATCATCACAATAAAATAAGGAAAATCAGGGCTCGCACGGAATGATATAGGTGTTCGTTTTTTCTGCAATCTGTTCGAAACTGGAATAACAGAATTATTGTGAAGGAGTATCAATGAACCCTCTGCCAGTCACTTAAGCGTGATTTGCAGAGTATACGTGTAGATGTAGATGTAAATGTTTTGATTGTAAATAGACACAGACTTTTGTTTGTCCCTTTCTTGGCATGGCCAAATTTCTAATAAGTTCTTTTATGCCTTTATATACAGTGAAACACCTGAAGATGGAGATTTAATTTGCGAAACCAGTCGTGTTTTCAATAAAGAATTCTAACCACACTCTCGCGCAAACATATACTGGAATACATAAGGTAAAGGCGAGCACGCTTTCAGTTACATGATTACTCTGCAATTGACAATCAAGTGCCTGGCAAAGGATTAATCGAATCACCTTCAAGCTATTTTTCTATCGTTCCACTCTCGAACAGCGCGCGGAAAATGAAAGCTTAAATCTTGTCGTGCGAACTCTAATTTCTCTTATTTTATTATGCTGAATATTTCCCCCTACGTATGTAGACGCCAACAAAATGTTTTCACACTCTGAGGAGAAAGTTGATGATTGAAGATTCATGAGAAAACCCAGACGCAATGAAAAACGCAAACTTTTAGTGATTTCCACCCCAATTCGTGTATCATATCCGCAACAATATCTCCCTTATTTTGTGATAATACAAAACAGGCTGTCTTTCTTTGCACTTTTTCGATGCCCACCGTCGATCCTAATTGATGCGGATCCCACACCGCACAGCAATACTCCAGAAGAGGGCAGAGGTAGTGTAAGCAGTCTCTTCAAGTAGCTCTGTTGCATTTGTAAGTGTTCTGCCAATAAATCGCCGTCTTTGGTTTGCTTCCCCACAACTTTATCTATGTAATCGTTCCAGTTTAAGTTATTCGTAATTGTAATCCCCGAGGATTTCCTACGTGTCCTGCCAAAAAAACACTGTCTTTGGTTAGCCTTCCCCACAATATTTTCTATGTGTACCTTCCAATTTAAGTTGTTCGTAATTGTAATTCCTAGGTATTTAGTTGAATTGACAGCCTTTAGATTCCTGTGTTTTATCTTGCACACTAAATTCAGCGAATTTCTCTCAGTACTCATGTGAATAACTTCACACTTTTCATCATTTAGAGTCAACTGCTACTTTTCGCACAGTACACGTATAATGCCTAAATCATTTTGCTATCGGTTTTGATCATTTGATGACTTTACAAGACGGTAAAAGACAGCATCACCTGTAAACTATCTAAGTGACCTGGTCAGATTGTTTCCTAAATCGTTTATGTGGATCAGGAATAGCAGAGCGCCTATAATACTTCATTGGGGAACGCCAGATATTACTTCTGTTTCACTGGATGGCTTTTTATTAGTTGCTACAAACTGTTACCTTTCTGACAGTAAACCACGAATCCAGGCCTACAACTTAGACGATATTCCATAGGCACGCAATTTTATTAGAAGTCGCTTGGGAGGAGTGGTGTCAAAAGCCTTCTGGAAATCTAAAAACTTGGAATCAATTTGACTTCTCCTGTAGGTAGCAGTCACTGCTTCGTGAGAACAAAGATCTAGTTATGTATCAGATTGTGTGTGACGGTAGGGTCTGGTCCAGTGGGCACATTTAACAAGCCTTTACCAACCAGAAAGTGTGCTGGTATTAAAAGTTCTGCATCATCTCCTGGAGAGATTGGCCTTGAGCTTGCTGCAGCTTCGATGCTGACCAAGATGATACAGAGTTACTCCGCAGTTACACTTGATCGACCTAACACCAACCGTAAGCACCGCTTGACTAAGCCCACCATCCTCTCCCATCATCCTCCCTACCCAGACACCAGTGATGCATTGAACTTCCAAGAGATTCCGTTTTTGGCAATAAAGCTATGGGTCTCTGTGGTTAGTGAGTTCCATAGTTCCAATAATTCTTTGTTAGCGGCGTGAAAGGTCTTTGCTTTGTCGGTGTAGATGGTGAGCAGCAAACCACATCTACTTGCAAATCTCTGTAAAGCCATCAAAAATGCGTTGGTATTCATATTGGAACAGAGCTCTGAAAGTACTGCACGTGTTATTTGGTAAGTGAAGAGTGTTATACAGGTCCTTTCCGTGGTCATGCCTGTCTTGAGGACCAGCACAGTCTATGCCGGTGACAGTAAAATGCTTAGATGGTCTCATTCGACCTGTGGGTGTGGGAGCATCAATTTGTTGTCCTCTTGAAGTCTTCATGATCTTGCATGCAGGACTTGTATGCAGGACTTTCTAATGGTTTGACGACTTAACTATCCAAAATTCTTGCCGAAGTTTGGATAACACAATTCGGTCACCAAGATGATGAAGATTAATATGTGTTTGAAAAAAGAGAAGTCTCGTGAAGCGATGTGAACTATCTAGAAGTAATGGATGTCGTTCCTCACTGGTGAGGTCTGCAAAATGTAGTCTACCTTCCAGACGAATGAGTCCGTCTTCGATGACTGGATGAAAGCGTCCAGTTTTAGAGTCTTGCGGGATCGATTTACCGTTCTGGAGTGCGTGGAATTCCCGAGTGAAGCATTGACGTTGGACCATTTTGATCCAGTAGTGCATTTGCGATCTCGGTTACTGTCAGCTCTCCAGCAAATTTATCTTTGTGACAAATATTATGTATGAAGTGAAGCATCCATCCGGTTGTGCGAATTAGCCTCTAGCAGGAACTGAATTTGGAAATGTCTTTGATGCTGTGAGGTATAGCAACTGCCATGTTTTACATTCTTTCATTCTTCCTGGAGGTCATGACGCACATTTGGAGTACCAAATGTCCAGCACTCTTCTGGGTCTGAAAGCCATGGCGTTCCTTCCCACCAAACACGCACAGACCGTATTTGATTGCCAAGAAGTCCCCGTGTTAGGTGATCCGCTCGGTTTTCATTTCCAGGACAAGGTCTCCACTGACTAGGGGACGTATATGCACGAATTTCTGTTACTCTATTACATGAATAATATCGTACCCTGTAGCCGTGCAGAAATAACTTAGTAATCGTGCTCCCGCATGTGCACCTAGAAGTTCGAGACGTGACAATGTTATCCTCTTGACAGGTGCAAGTCTGTTCTTGCTACAGGCCAAATGAGTCATTGTGCTGCCGTGTAAAACCTTGCGGAAGTACAGTGTTGCGCCACGCGCCTGTTCCGAAGCGTCAGAAAATACTTGATTCTGAACGTCGCGATGGTTGGGATATTAGTGCAGGACTATAAAGGTAAATTGGACACCCAAGTATTCCACTGTGTTCCCAGATTATTGGGTAGCAATTCATTGCAGTGAATTCCCCTACACCAGGTTTCTTGGAATAATAGTTTTGCCGTGATTGACACAGGAGAGAATTATAATAGTGGATCGTAAAATTTAGCTACAGTCTGTAAAAGTTTTCTTTTGGTAGAAGGTTCATCAGATAATTTTTGTGTGACATCGTCTGTGTTAATATAAAAGCTGTCCGTTGCTGTGTTCCAGTATACTGCTAAAAATTGGGTAGATGTAGTAATCTCTCGCCCTTCGGTTCTTCATATGTCCTGTAACTGATCTGAAGTAGTGGCCGATTTCGCTAGTTGAAAGTGAGCTGCTAATTCGTAATATATAGGAATAGCTTCACTGTCGTCATCTACACCAAACGCGAAGTCGTCCATGAAAATATTTGTTCGCTGATATCTATGTGGCGACGGGAAATGCGGTCTCATGTCTAGCAGCATGTTCTTCCAGCGTTGCCGAAAGCAGGAATGGACTGCATGTCAGGCCGAATGGAAGTCAAGTGAAACGGTAAGTCGTTACTTCATTCGTCGCAGGGTAGTTTCCGTAACTATCTTGAAAATCTATGTGCCATAGAAATCTTGTCAACTCCCTGCCGTCTTCGTGCAAGATAAGTTGCAGAAATGCTTGCGTGACATCGCTAATACGAGGGTAAGTCAATTATTATCAGCAAAGTAGTTATAAAAATTTATTGTAATCAAATAGGAAACTTACAAGAACATCATTTTTCGACATAGTCTCCTTGCGTTTCAACGCACTTGGTCCATCGTTGTACAAGCTTCCTGATGCCCTCACAAAACATGGGTCTCGGTTGAGCTGCAAGCCACGGACGCACCGCTTCTTTCACTGCTTCGTCCGAGGCAAATCGACGGCCCCTTAATGCCGTTTGAGTGGACCAAACAAGTGATAGTCAAAAGGGGAAAGATCGGGACTATATGGAGGATAATCCAGTGCTTCAAATTTGAGTTTCTGGAGCGTTTCAGCAGTATGAGCAGCATTACGCGGACGGGCATTGTCGTGCAACAACACAACACCTTTTGACAGCAATACTCTGCGTTTTCTTCGAATTGCAGGCTTTAGCCCGGCAGTAAGCATCTCACTGTAACGTACACTGTATATTGTTGTGCCCCTTTCCCCATATTGTTCCAGTACTGGACCTTGTGCGTCCCAAAAAACCGTAAGCATCAGTTTTCCTGCGGACGGTTGGGTCTGGAACTTTTTCTTGCACGGCAAATTTGGATGTTTCCATCCCATATTCTGACGTTTACTCTCCGGTTCGTAATGATGGATTCATGTTTCGTCACCAGTCATGATCCTGCCTAGGAAGTTGTCCCCTTCATTACCATAGTGATCCAAATTGTTTTTGCAGATGTCCAAACGCATTTGTTTATGCAACTGTGTGAGCTGTTTTGGGATGCATCTTGCACAAACTTTATGAAACCCAAGTCTGTTGTGGATGATTTCGTAGGCAGAACCGTGACTAATTTGCAAAGAATATGCCACTTCGTCAGTAGGTAATGGTCTGTCTAAGAGAATCATTTCACGTGAACGCTCAATGGTTTCTTCATTTTTGGCGGTCGTCCGGCTCCTTCATCGTGCGTAACATTTGTGCGACCATTTCGGAATTTTTCAATCCATTCATACACTCTCCTTTGTGGCAAAACACTGTTCCCGTACTCTACCGAAAGTCTTCGATGAATTTCGGCCCCTGATACGCCTTCCGACCACAAAAAACGGATCACTGAACGTTGCTCTTCTTTGGTGCAAATAGACAGCGGAGGAGCCATAATAAACAGCACGGAAGCGATAGCGAAATTAACCTAGCGGCTTGAAAATTGCAAAGATATAACAACAAACAAACAGAGAATGCGTCATCGAAGCAAAACGACAGTACTACCAAAACAAACAAAAATATAACTAAATTGCGGAAAATAATTGACTTACCCTCGTAATACCCACGGGGTGTATTCGGAACAGTATCAGAACATCAAGTATTTCTGGCAGAAGATTTGGTCCCGCTTCTAAAGTGTTGTTGAGGAAGGTTGCGTTGACCTTGTGAGAAGACGCATCAAAAACGACACTCCATTTTATTGTAGTAAGTTTCCGATTCCTAACTGCATGATGTGGAAGGTAAAATACTGTTACTTGGGTCTTCAGGAGGAACGATTTCTACGTGGTTCTTTGTAATGTACTCCAACATAAGACGGTGGTAAGTGTACTTCAAGGAATTGTTTCTAAGAAGACTTTTATGTAAACTCCAAAATCTACTTTCTGCGTTCAAAATATAAAATAATATTTTATTTCCTAGGAAGAGGAGCGACTCTTCGATGATCCTGCACAAGATAAGAGGCCTGAAAAAGGAGGGCATAATCTTTATTAGTCTTTACTGCATCATGATACGCAGCTATACCAACAGTATCTAGGTCCCAGAGTCGTGTCAATTGCTCATCTTTGGGCATTTGAGTACGAAGTACAAAGTTAACAGCTGATAAATTGGCAGAGATGGCAGATCTGCAGCCGCTGAGGATCCAACCGCGTATGGTGGGAAACAGAGCGATGGATTTAGAAATACGGATTGGTAAATCATCGGAGACAATCTTCCAGTAACTATCACTACCAATTAATAGCTCGACGGACATATCTCATTGGTACTCTGTCTGTGAGTCAGCTAACTATAGTGTGCAGAGATGTGTTACATTCTTAATGTCTTGTGGAAATCTGGCCTGAGGCGCGAAGTAGTGGTCGCTTTCATAGGCGTTGATGTGAGTCGTAGAAGTAGACCACGCTCATCTAATTTCGAAACTGACAAGGCTACGCCATCGTGAGGAGCTGGTATGACACTCGAATTGCAAATGCTAAGTTGTTAGTCCAGGGCAGGCAATTTCAATTCTTCTGTTAATGACTTTGCTATGAAGGATGTTTGGCTTTCGAGCGAGTTTACTTGTCCTTGCGGTCCTACGATGCTCAGCTGAGCAGTTTGCAAGAAGGTAGAGGTGGGTGTAGTTGCGTCTATTTTATTAACAGAAGTGGCATTGCTCTGTGCTGCTTTCTTACACGTCGTACATTCGACGCATATTGACTTATGATACGGTTTTTTACAGTTAGCACAAAATGCCCTACCCTTCTACCTGCATTTTGGCATTTTATGCCGTCTCTTTAGGTGCAGAAAACATCGGTGAGTGCTTTTCAATTTCTGTTTTCTTTCAGTGCGGCCAGTAACTTTTTTACATTCTTGGGCCTTATGGCCACGTTCTTCACAAAAGAAGCAAAATGGACTGCAGTTTTTATTGCCCTTGTGTAATGTTTGTTTCTGATTAGTGCGGATATGAAGATCTGCAGCTATAGGAGTGTAAGTGAACGCTTTATCGTCACAGCGTATCTTCTGCGAAGCAAGCGCTGCGTCTATTTCCGTCCCTATAAATTCCATCAACTGAAGTATGCCCCTTCTGAAAGACCGGTTCGCATGGCATGAATGAGACACAGTCGGCAGATATCATCAGGAAAAGTTCTGAGAATATTTGGTGCTAATAGCGACCATAAGCATTTACGTCTTCCCGAGCGCCCACAAAGCTGGGATGCGGCGGTTGCACTCGATAAATGTAGAATTAAGGATTTCTGATTTTGGAAATTGAATGGCTTCAATAGATTCTAAATAATCCAGGTGAGCCTGTATAATTCTATTTTCATCGCCATAGCGTGCTGTGAGGATTCTCTTGGTTTCTTCCTATGTGTCAGAGATCACAGCAATACCATCGACCAAATACTTTGTTTCCCCTTCTAGGCACCCAAGCAGAAATGTGTGTTTATGAATGGTGGTTATCGTGGGATCTTGATCAATCGATTGCTGGAATTGTTCCCAAAAACGAGCCCAGTTCCCAGCATTTCCAGAAAACAACTTTTATAGTGGGCAATCTGATAATAGGTGATGGAACAACGGATGGTAGTGTGAGCCGTGTAATTCGTAGGTTTCCTCTCTATTGCCCGTGACGTGCGTACGACAGAGAGCTTGGCTGCGTCTACGTATTCGTCACATTCGAACATATCAGCAGCGTAATCAGCGACATCGAGAAGATAGTGTATTTTGTTATCAGGATCTGTTAGTGTACGCAATACTTCCTGCAACCGATCTTTGGAATATTCATAATCTTCAATGGTAGTTCTGTCATTAAAGTTGTGTATTTCGTTCAAAATATGTGTAGCGTTAGCACTTGCTCCCGCCCGCACCCTTTTCAAGCGTTGTAATTGATCGTTGCTATCAGCGTTTCACGTGTCAGACATCGTGAAGTGATTGCAACTCTCTAAGAGGATCAAGATAGTACGTAGTCTAGTGAGCAACTAACAGATGACAGCACCAGATACGAACAATCTACAGACGAGCGACCGCTACGAATCCAGCCTCGGGCATGAATGTGTGTGATGTCCTTAGGTTCATTAGGTTTAATTAGTTCTACGTTCTAGGCGACTGATGACCTCAGAAGTTAAGTCACATAGTGCTCAGAGCCATTTGAACCATTCGTAACGTAAGATTTGGTGATCCTCTAAGGCGCCAATCGAACAGCTACAATAGCATGATAGAGGGGCAGTAATATAATCAGTTGCCATTAGAAATGGCACTACAAAATGTGTGGCGTGATAATTCAGTTGAACTTAACTACGTATCCAGGCTGTTGTCGTCTGAGAGTTTGTTAAGTGGCGTGACAAATCGCGGCAGTAAACCCCTTGTGGTACTGCGGCGTAACATGTGTCCAAAATTCGTGGTTCACAACAGCAATCGTGGAAATCAGTTCCCGGGTTTCGGCAGCAAATTCTTGTCGTGAATCACAGTAGTAAGCAGCGATTTGCAGTCTAACACAACATTTAGCAGTCATAGAACAGACATATAACGAAAGAATTTACAACATGTTATGTCTTACAAAGAGTGTTATTAATCAGAGATATAAATGTCCCGACGGCTTAAATTCCCAGCAACTACGACAATACCAGTTGTTGCTAGGTCTACCTTCCTGCGTTTGCCCTGCACCCTTTTAGACTGACGCCCTTTCTGTTGTTTCCCGAGACGCTCTAACGTAAAAATCACCCAGTCTCCTCTACACTAGCCCCACTACCTGTGTAGCTGCTCCTTGTGTGTAATGGACACATGACTTATTAGCTGGAAACCGGAAACCCGCCACCCTATGCAGTAAGTAGAGGAATATGCAACCTACACATTCGCAGAACCATCTGAGACTCCGATTCAGACCTTCCACTCGTCTCTATACCAGAAGATCACAATCGGTTCTGTCAACGATGCTACTGTACGCGTCTCTGGTTCCCACGCACATTTGTTGATAATGTATAGATCAGAGAGACTATGATCTCCCCATCATTTCCACCATCGCACAAATAAGTAGACGTAACAAGGTTGGATATTAAAAACACTTTATTGCGTCTCAGTACACTGCACAATATCTCGCCAACTGGGAGTACTGTCTAAACAATCATCAATGAGGTGCCTACGAGCGGTAGCCCTCTGAGACGTCCGACATGTAACATCCGGCAGCGGCGGAGTCTCGAACCATTCTGGATAGTGGATAGCTCCCAGCACTGCGGCTGGGGCAGCAATGGAACAAAAAAACGTTTACCTGCCGGCGGAAACTCGGCCCGCACAATGGTGGCCAGGCTACCCTTAGAGTTCCAACATTTCACACAGGGGGCAGACCAGACTGGACAGCATCACTGTCCAGCTTCAGACTGCCGCCAGATGGCCATTGTGAGCCCAAACAGCTACAGATGGTGAACTCTGCCTTCATCTCGCAAGCAAGACTAGCGGTCTTTACTACTTGAGCTAGCCGTCCGAAACCAGAGAGACTCTCTTCTGATCAACGATCCAAAGCGACACACATCGCTAGCACTGACATGAACCACCTGCAGCTGGCTGCACCCTGTGCTCTTCATGGCATCCAGAAACAGCCTTTCCACACCTGGAATAACTCCGCCTAGTACGCACAAGGACTGCACACTGGATTCCTTCCCTCCTTGGTAGCCATATCCGTAAGGAGCCCCATTACGCATCTAATGCTGAAGCTCCCAACTCCCAGTAGTCCCACCCTCTGTGAATGCCCAGACCTTGTGGACCGAGAGGTCTGCTCTGAAACTTGGCGAGCAACTGCCTCTTGCTCAGGGACTGGATTCCTTCCCTCCTTGGTAGTCATATCCCCAAGGAGCCTCATTGCGCACCTAATGTTGAAGCTGCCTACTTCCATTAGTCCCATCCTCTGTGAATGCCCAGACCTTGCGGACCGAGAGGTTTGCTCTCAAACTTGGCGAGCAACTGCCTCTAGCTCAGGGACTTCGTCAGCCACAGATAGTGCCCGAAACCTTTTTGTCAGACATACTGGGGAGGCCCTCCAATCAGTCCCCAGAAAGCCTTTTCTGCCTGCCACACCTTTGAAAGAAGTCGCACTCGACCATGGGTGAGGATCACTTTCAGTGCGGAAAGCACCCGGGGCGGCCACAGTAGAGAAGTGTCCCAGGGACACGCAGGACATGCTGGGCGTCTTTCAGATCCCCACCTCCGGTCCCCCATAGTGAATCCCATTGGCAACAGCCTGAAGCTGTGTGACCAAACGTCTGGAGTTGTGAGCGAAGGGCCAACAACTCAGTTCGCATCTGAACACAGCAATCACATTCCCTATCCATAACAAAGACGGCAGAACTCTGTGCTCAGCAATTATTAGAACGCTAGATTGCGCCTAGCAAACGCTCAAACACGCAATAAATTTAAAAACTGAACTAGTAACCACTCAGATAATTGAACATAAGTTGCTCCTGTTTGATGCTCGTAAAAATATAAAACAAACGAACGGTGTTCACGCCTTATCAGCAGCGGGAGCACAAGATGCTCTCTCGCTAACGGTTTAACAGGCCATAGAGTGACCTCTTCGTTTTATTCACCTGGAGATTGTTACAGCCTAATGGCGAACATTTAAAACCGTTCAAAGAGAATTCTTTGGTTTTATTAGCGAATTTCTTGGGGACAGCTGCACGTGCTTCTCTACAGTGAAATACTTTGTATTTTCTCCACGTCTGATGTGCGGCAAATAAGCAGTTCATGTCCACGTATTAAAAAATGTGTACTGTGAAAGTTAATTGCTTCAATGGTTGTAAAACGTTATATTTCACCATCGACACCAAGTGTTTTTGAATTACTTCGATCATGTAATATCGTATATAGACAACCATTAGTGCAATGGGGTTCGATCGGGCATAGTGGCCAGTCGCCTATTTGTAATGCATTTATATTGTTTATATTGTTTCAAAACAACGGTTAGTGTACCAAGGCACAGAGTATTAAAAACTTGGCGTGAAGCTGTGTCCTCTTACTACAGGTGTATCTTAAGATGCCATCAAATTACTCGTACTTAAAAAAACCGCTGCAACAATGATGGTATCCTCAAGATATCCAACGGGCATTAGATGCTGTAAGAAAAGAAAGTATCCCGTTTGCCACAGCAGCCAAACTATTCAGTGTCTCAAGAAACTCACTAAAATGAAGAGTTATTAAAAAAACATGATGCTAAAGAACACAAAATATCAGGGCATATAAGTAAATGATATATGCCATTTGGCATTTCGTCTCGCTGAACGGAGTAATCTACCATAGTCATTTAACAAAGAGAAAAACGTCGCAGGCAAGGATTGGGTGACACAGTTCAGCAAGAGACATCGAAACACAAGCTTGAGAAAACCAGATTCCATGTTATGTGAGTCTTACTTTTCCTTTTCTCGGTATCTGACCACTTTGCCCTACGTAATGGTCAAAGTGGCCATCCTGCAAACTTTCTTTTAATCTCAGTTTTCTACTACAAAAGGAGGGTTTCAATAATAATGCAATTGTTTTATTGTTACAAAATTTATACCGTTTATTTAGATATATTCCATTTGCTTATCTGTGACATGATCTCAGAGGAAACAACATTCTTCTTAGGATGGCTGCTTTACCTGGATTTCCTCTATTCGTATGACCACTCTGTGCAACTGACAGCTGATATTTACTACCGAATTCATATTCATTAAAAGTAAAACCAAACAAATTCACATGTATCATCTAGAGTTATTGAATACTATATTTTAATACTCTTTGGTGTTGAAAGCAGAAACTTTGAACTTGAGTGGAACAGAGTGCGACTTTGTGTGGTTGCTCACCGAAACAACCGAGAACCAACGTATTTAACTGCCTCACAACGTTTCAGAAGCGTCGGTGCTGTGGGAAACATTTGTTCCTGTTGGGCTGCATTCCGCAATCAAAGAAAAGTGTCTCACTTTGTGGTGTTAAGCAACAATAACAGACTACAAGCTGCTACATCGGCTAAGGCTACAGAAGTGAGCGGTTCTCTCTGTCTAAAAGAAGTTGAATTTCTTCATCTTCTCAACTACAGCTGCTCCATCAGTCAAGAGACACAACCTTAAGTCGGCGGACACCATTCAGCAATATTTGCGTGTTCCCCAACGCTTTTTATAGTCGCAGGTCTGCCTCTAGTGACATCTATTGTTCGATTATGCACTACGTAGGAGCGTCCAGATGCATTTCATCAGATAGCGTATCATTCAATTTGTCAGATGCTCGCCTGCTTCAAGAATGATATGACTGCTTTTATCGTATTTTTAGTATCCATAGACGAAGTCGTATCGATAGGACAGACCACGGGCATCATTGTTTCTGCAGGTCCTCCATAAGCGACAGTAACAACGTAACGTGACCGCGGACCAGGCAAGTCATTCGCCTGGCAACTAAGAAAAATGCAATATAAACGGCCACTGAATAAGTGAAGTTAGTTTCTCTTCAGGCAGCCACTTCAAGCAAGCTATAGCCAGCTACATTACGCGACCGTCTCATCACGGCTACTCCAACAGGACGCTCATACATCGCTCCTATGCGGAATTTGCCGTTTCACCTGGCTCTATTGTCCCTGCCAGATGTGCTCTCTGAAAGATTTCCGGAGGATGTCTACACCAGCTAGGCTTCGTCACGTTGAAGACACTGAATTTGCTCACATTACTATCAAGTGTCGGTGACTGTACCCCGTGATACGAGACTGAAGCGCCTGGAACAGCTCGGCCACATCGGCCGGCCAATTTTCCTTCCAGTGCATTTATACTTTAGAGCCTTTACCAGAAACCCGTTTCCACCCACACGGTCTACATATTCCTTACATTTTCTCCTATTTTCTTTTATTTCCTCTTTTAGGCTACATATTCCTAAATCTTTCCTTATACCTTCATTTATTATTCGATCTTCTCATGTACATCCTTTCACTCTTCTTAGAAATCTCTTGGTGTCCCATTGCTGCCTATGCTTCACTTCCATAAGTAAGGGTTGGTTCAAATGGCTCTGAGCACTATGAGACTTAAAATCTATGGTCATCAGTCCCCTAGAACTTAGAACTACTTAAACCTAACTAACCTAAGGATATCACACAACACCCAGTCATCACGAGGCAGAGAAAATCCCTGACCCCGCCGGGAATCGAACCCGGGCGTGGGAAGCGAGAACGCTACCGCACGACCACGAGCTGCGGACTAAGTAAGGGTTGATACTGCTGTTGTTTTATAGAACTCCAACTGGGTTTCTTTCATGGATTTATTCTGCAAACTTTTTACAATGGATCCATGTATGGAAGTAAATTTACGTAATTTTTGGTCCATGATATGGTTATATTCGTAAGTGGTGTCACATCTTAGAAATTTAAAATGTTTTACTTGCTCCAAGATTTTATCACTCAACACTAGTTTAGATCTTACTGGTTGTCCGTTTTGTGACGGCTCCCAAACCCAAGGTCCTCGGCGGTATTTTTGGGGCAGTCACCACAAATTGGATAAAGCGTGGGTAGTGACCAGGATGTAGCTATGTCTGCTGGCCGAAAAATAATTAATGACAGAATTGCGCCAGCTAGAATGAAAAAGTAACTTTTCTTTATTTCTGACGAAACGTGCACCAGAAATACAAGTCCAAGTAATATCCAAGAGTAATCCGCGTACTGAGCCTACTCGAATACAATAGCAAATATCACACTGCAATGGCTCCGCTATAAACTCCACTAACGGCTAGCGGTAGACAATCGACAATAGACTGTCCGTCTCGGGGCCAGCGCTCCTCCTTATATGCAAAAGGCAGAGGGCGCTGCGGACCCGAGCCCAGCCATGGCGCGACCTCTTCCGTCGGCGGTAACGCCCTGAGACGCCGACGGTCGCGACAGGAACTGTGGCCAGCGATGTCACGGTCATGGCGCGCGTTCTCGAGTTGGTTGGTTGGTTGGGTCCGTGGATACAACAGTCCGACCTGAAATGCCATCACTTTCGTTTAATCTACCGACAATGTTAGGTTGTAATTTGACTGTGTGCTGCAACTTACAGACTCCCATCTGAAGGTCATCTCTACAGTCAGAGTTAAGTCGTCTGCACATAAAATTACGTTTAGTCTAGTGTCATGATTTAAAAGAACTCCGTTTATGTTCAACATTTTCAGTTTGCTGATAACTGCATTATATATACATTGAAGAGATCTGGAGAAATACAGCATTCTTGTTGTACTCCTATGTTTGTGTACATTGGCTTTGTTTTTATATTTCCCATATCTATAACAATATCGATATTTGTGTGTCGATTCCTAATAGCGTTTATGAGGTCAGATGGATAACCTCCTTCAGCCATGATATTCCTATTCACATTATCGAAAGCTTTTTCAATATCCACAAAAACGAGACAAGTTTCCGTATTGAAATCTAGCCCCTTTGTATAACTTGCTGCAGTGTAAAAACATTGCCAGTAGCTTATCTTCCTTTTCTAAAACCTGAATGTTCTTCAGGTATCAACTTTTCCATGATATTTTTAAGTATTTCATTCAGGATTTTGCCATATGATTTATAGGCTGAATCCAGAGGCTTATACCTTGGTAGTTACTACATTTATTTTTGTAGCCCTTTTTAAAGACATATATTACTTTGGCTCTCAGGTAGTCTTTTGGTACCTTCTTATTTCTCCAACATATGAAGTCTGAGATGCGGGAATAACGCTCCGTATTTCCACGGTCCAATATTAATACCGTCCAGACCAGTGGCTTTCCTATTTTTTGTAGCTTTCATAGCTTCTGTCACTTCTTTCATATCAATATTGTCCAGGCCGTTTGTGACATTTAGCTCAGGTACTATCTGAATTGTAACATCATCATACCAAAACATTTTTTGTAATGAGCTATCCTTTCATTCTCTCCTATATTACTAACACGTATGCCATCATTTTCTTGTCTGTTGACTGATTTCATCAATTTATAAGTGTCAGTTTGTCTGCCTTGTAAATCATGGTCTTTATTGCTAACAAAGCGTTGCCATGATTCTGCATGCGCTTTTTGAGATGCATTTCACGTTATTTCTCTTCTCTTTATAATCGCTCTATTTTTTTATTAGTGCGATTATTTATAATAGATCTTCAAAGTTTCTTTTTTGCTTTAATCGTTTTTTCCATCTTTAGCGTCCAAATCCTTACTCCTCTACATCACCTCTTACCAACTGAAATCGAGACTAATTTGACCAGACCATTGTTTTCCTGTGTCTAGGGTCCAACCGAAGTGGTCACGAGTCGAGGAGAGGCGTTGCAGGTGATGTGCTGCTAGCAAAGGCATTCGCGTCTGTCGCCTGCTGCCGTAGCCCATTAACGCCAAATTTCGGCGCACTGTCCAAACGGATACGTTCATCGTACGTCCCACGTTGATTCCTGCAGTTATTTCACGCAGTGTTGCTAGTCTGCTAGCACTGACAACGCTACGCAAACGCCGCTGCTCTCGATCGTTAAGTGAAGGCCGTCGGCGACTGCATTGTAGATGGTGAGAGGTGATGCCTGGAATCTGTATTCTCGGCGCACTCTTGATACCGTGGGTCTCGGAATTCCGAATTCGCTAACGATTTCCGAAATAGAATAGCTACAACTAACATTCTACATTCAAAGTTTGTTGATTTCCGATTTGCGGCCACAATCACGTCAGAAACTTTTTCACTCGAATCACCTGAGTACAAATAACAGCTCCGCCAATGCACTGCCCTTTTCTACTTTGCAGAAGAAAGAAGGATCTTTTATTGTATGATTATATGATAGCGGAACAAACACAGGTAGCAGTTACATCTGTAAAATATCTGGGAGTATGCGTACGGAACGATTTGAAGTAGAATGATCATATAAAATTAACTGTTGGTAAGGTGAATGACAGGTTGAGATTCATTGGGAGAGTCCTTAGAAAATGTAGTCCATCAACAAAGGAGGTGGCTTACAAAACACTCGTTCGGCCTATACTTGAGTATTGCTCATCAGTGTGGGATCCATACCAGGTCGGGTTGACAGAGGAGATAGAGAAGATCCAAAGAAGAGCGGCGCGTTTCGTCACAGGGTATTTGGTAAGCGTGATAGCGTTACGGAGATGTTTAGCAAACTCAAGTGGCAGACTCTGCAACAGAGGCGCTCTGCATCGCGGTGTAGCTTACTGTCCAGGTTTCGAGAGGGTGCGTTTCTGGATGAGATATCGAATATATTGCTTCCCCCTATTTATACCTCCCGAGGAGATCACGAATGAAAAATCAGAGAGATTCGAGCGCGCACGGAGGCTTTCCGGCAGTCGTTCTTCCCGCGAACCATACGCGAGTGGAACAGGAAAGGGAGGTAATGACAGTGGCACGTAAAGTGCCCTCCGCCACACACCGTTGGGTGGCTTGCGGAGTATAAATGTAGATGTAGATGTGTAGATGTAGATGCAGACGCGATACTACTGCCATCTGTGTGTGTGCACATCGCTGTCCCATGTCTTCGGCACCTCGATGTATAAAGCCGTGGTAGGCGAACTGACTGTCGGTGCGGCCAATGCGAGACATTGTGATACCCACAGGTGTTTGTCAAATGCTCGGTTGACACCTTACACGAGAAACAGGAAATAAACTTTTAAAACGCTGATTTAACGTCGATATCTTAATTTCTAAGCTGAATGTGTTTTCTCATTCACCTAACTATCCTGTTTTTGTAGTTACCAAACATTGCATGCGACCGTGATAATGGATTACTGCATTGATTCCATGCCTTCTATTATTTAACATCGGCTGGATTGGTTAAGATTGTGCCAAAACGTGTTTTGAAAGCTCAGTTTTTTGAGTTTCTTGCTAAAGTGTAATCCACGGCGAGCATTCGACTGTATATATGTGGAAAAATCTCCTGAAACGACCTTCGTTGTGGCTGGTAGAATCGAACAACCTAGGAACAAAACAAGATGGCCGTTTCTTACCAGCTTGAAAGGGTATACCTCTATAGAGTGACTGGGAACTTTAAAAACAGACGCGGCCATGAGCGCGCCACCTGTGTGTGATGTGCGAGACAGGCGTGGTGTCCGCCTCAGTAGCTGCGACAGTTGAGCGCGCGATGCCGATGAGTGCGGGCAACGGAGCGCGCGCGTCCGAGCCAGCCGGCTGGGTCGCGCCGGGGCCGGCCGCTGGCCGGTCGGTGGGGCCGCTCCCCATAGGACGGATACAGTGGCGACGACCCCTGCAACGACAACGGATTCTGAAAGGCAACATAATGAGGACAGGACCACGACGAGCGATACGCGAATGCAGAGCGGAGGACAACATACGCCACAGCCCTATGACGAGAGACATCAGCTAACACAGAACGATCGGCAACAACGGGAACTAAGACGTGAAATACAACACATGATTCTGCAAAGTCAGGAAGTATACGACAACCGCACTAGTACAGTTCCTACTTCACAGCCTGAAGAACAATTTTCTCCACCAGACGTGGAACAATTTTCTCCACCAGAAGACGACGACGAAATGGAGGGAGTCTCCTCTGAAGAAGTTTGGACCGTGCAGCCCACCGACAGAGAGGGCGATTTTACACTAGTTCGCCAAAGAAAACGACTCAGTGCTTCTCCTAAGCAGAACAACTCTCGGAAGCGATAACGTCCAGAAGAACTGAAAACTTCCAACCGTTATGCGGCTATTGCGACGGAAGATACTACGGATACTCCAGAACGTATGGACCAGACGAGTGATGTCAATCATGAAGCAGATAAAGAGGGGACAGATGGCTCTGGCCGGAACTTACTACGCAAAGTCCCGCCCGTTACTATTTACCATACCAAGAACTACATGGAACTCAACAAGGCGCTGAAAGCAAATATTGACAGCAGTCTTAAGGCCATCTACCAACGAGACAGGATCAAATATCACTTTGACTCCTATGAAGATCAACGGCGGGCCATCAATTTCTTTGTGTCGAATGACATCCACTTTTTTACACATCAGGCCGCAGAGGACAAGGACCTCAAAGTGGTTGTCAAACGTCTACCTGCCGAAGTTACGGAGGAAGAACTGAAAGACGCACTGATAGAGAAGAGTTTCCCCTGTCATCGACGTCCACCAGTTTAAAAATCGAGACGACAACACGAAGGAATTATGACGTCAAGATGCTTACTGTGTCACGTTGCCAGCCCAAAAGGAAAACTACAAGATTTACGACATCAAATACCTTCTATATACTAAAGTCGTTATTGAAACCTACAACATACAAGAAGGACCTGTTCAATGTCGCCACTGCCAGCGATTCGAACATACAGCTAATTATTGCAGCTTGCCTGCTCGCTGCGTTCGATGTGTAGGGCAACACCGATCTTCAGCATGTACTCATCCCCGAGGGGCTCCGCCGAAATGTGCTAACTGTAAAAAGGACCATCCTGCCACATGGCGTGGCTGCCAGAAGTACCAGGAATTTCTCAGGAAATACAGACAACGGGCTTCCCCGCAGCCCTCTCAACGGATGACTCGTGTAATACGGAACTCCAACCTGACGCCACACCCTCTGCCCCACCGTCAGCAAACGCCACAAGAACAGCTGGCGGCGACACGGCAGCCAGTAATACAGCCTCCTCCTGAAGCACGCGCACCTCGACAGCACCGCCAGCATTATTCATACGCCCACGCAGCATCACCACGCCGACCAGAACCGGAAACCTACGTCTCACCAGCTCATTTTATGGAATCTATAGCTCCAGCGCTCTCTGATGTCGCGAAACTTCTCACCGCCTTGCAGCAACAACTAGTGGGGATACTTTCTTTAATCGAAAGTGTATTGAAGGCCTTTGGGACACCTTAAGATGGATCGCTCTGGGACCACGAGAAACCTGAAAATCTGTATATGGAATGCCAACGAAATGAAACACAAGAAAACAGAATTCACTGAATTTTTACAACGTCACAAAATCGACATCCCACTTGTATCGTAGACGCACCTTCGTGCAACAACTGAGCTCAGATTTCGTAACATGTACGTCTATAGAACGGACAGACAAGGCCAACGAGGTGGAGGGACCGCAGTTCTGCTTAAAAGGGAACTGCGGCACCATCATGAAACACCACCACACCTCCAACATCTGGAGGCAACAGCAGTAACGGTTCGATCGGCGGCAGGCAACATCACTTTCATCGCGGCGTACAACAGCCCCGGTAAAAACCTGGTGCCAGACGACCTACGGAGTATCTTCACCAATTTTGACAAAATCTTCCTAGGAGGTGACCTTAACAGC
Organism: Schistocerca serialis cubense; assembly: GCF_023864345.2. Lineage (NCBI taxonomy): Eukaryota > Metazoa > Arthropoda > Insecta > Orthoptera > Acrididae > Schistocerca > Schistocerca serialis. The sequence continues at coordinate 565,378,701 of NC_064642.1, read as the reverse complement.
AAGCACGTCGCGTGGAATTCCCGGCGTACGAACGCTCGTGGACGAACTTTGACTGCGATGGAAGAAGAACTGGGCATCACAGTCCATGGCCCACGAGAGCCCACACGGATTCCTTACGTCGATCGGCAAGAAGCAGACGTCCTAGATATTGCTATTATTAAAAATATTGAGACGAACCTCCAGCTCCGCACCGTCGACGATCTTTCGTCTGACCACCGACCTGTTATCAGCATAGTGGAAAACGCAACGGCCAATCTTCCGCCCCCAACCTCACAAACTCTGAACTGGGGTCAATTTCGGACGTATCTTGACAACAATATCTGCCCGACGCAGGACGTTTCAACACCGGAAGCCATTGACATCGCGGTACAAACTTTGACGCAGAAGATAAAGGTAGCCAAACGGAGGGCTACTACTCACACGGTCTACCCTGTAGTAGCTTTCGACGAGTTCCCGCCTCTACTCCAAGAACTGAAGACAAAGAGAAACAGGAGCAGGCGACGTTGGCTCCGCTATAGAAACCCGATCGATCGACGAGAAACACACATCTTAACACGAGAACTGCACAGGAGAGTGGTCGAGTGGCGACAGCAGGTCTGGAAAGATAAGATGGATGAATTCTTACTTCGAACCAAGAATGAATGGCAGGTAGTCAAGAACACACGACAGCAGCGGCCACCTAAACGAGCCATCAGAGGACCAGATGGCCTCCTCTATGACGAACTCGCCCAGGCAGAGCTGTATGCTACGCCTTACCAAGAACAAATGTCTACACGAGCGACCCCCGTGAACAACGTCCGCTTGCAAGGACAGGAAGACGTCGTTACAGCACAATGGACTGCTTTTCGTACTGCGCCTGTGCAGAGCCGTCCACAACTCACCACACCAGCAGAGATCCGTAAAATTATCCGGAAGACTCGGAATAATGCGCCGGGCAACGACTCCATAAGCAGCACCGATTTGAAACAGTTGCCCAGGAAGCCAACTGTGCTCCTTACCCGAATTCTCAACAGCTGTCTTCTGCAGGGATATTTTCCTACGGCATGGAAGACGGCTCGAGTAGTTCCAATACCCAAGCCAGGTAAAGACCCAGCAGAACCCAACAGTTACCGGCCAATTAGCCTCTTGCCGACCGTTGGCAAGGTGCTCGAGAGAGTGCTGTTGAAGAGACTCCATGACATGCTTACAGCGCATGATGTTATACGACCAGAACAATTCGGTTACAAGGACAAGTTATCTGCCGAACTTCAACTTCTACGAATCACCGAACGGATACAAGAAGGATACAACAAGCAGCACTTCACGATTGGTGTCTTCCTTGACATCGAAAAAGCTTACGATAAGGTGTGGCGGCCCAACCTTATCGTCAAATTGCATCGCACTACCCCTATTGCGGATTGTTACATTAGACTCATAGACAGTTTTCTGCAGGACAGGAAACTGTATGTCCGAGTCGACGATAAAAACTTCGAAATGAAACTGATCTCCGCAGGAATTCCGCAGGGCTCTGTCATTTCGCCTCTGCTTTTCAATTTATACATAAATGACATCCCAACAGTCCCCCTTGTTACGGCGAGTTTTTATGCGGACGATACGGCCTTTCTGACAACTGGACGACACTTGGACCAGCTAATCGCTAGGATGCAACGGCAACTTGCTGTAATGGAACGCTGGGCGCTGCAAAATAAGATAACGATCAACCCGACGAAGACGGCAGCCGTTCTGTTCAAACAGAGGAAACCAGTACTGAACGACAGACTCCAAATAGCTGACCAATTTATCCATGGTCGCCGGGAGTGAAGTATCTCGGTGTCTACCTTGACAAAAAATTGCTCTTTACGCAGCATATTGACGACAAGAAGACAGCAGCCCAGAAGATGGCCAGGTCATTGATTCCGTTCCTGAAGAGTAAGGATCTCAACCCTAAGACTAAACTCCAATTGTATAAGGCAACGGTGGAACCCACAATGTTGTATGGCTCCACCTCGTGGGGAACTACGTGCATCTCCAACTACAACAAACTCCAAGCGCTGCAAAACATTTGCTATCGATGGATCACAGGAGCTCCATGGTGGACAAGAAACGTCGACATCCGCACCGCACTCCACGAGACCACTATACAAGAGAAGGTCCATGACAAGGACCCATTGCGTGCCCAAGCCTAACTGAATGTGAAATAAATAAAGTGTTTTCCATTTATCCTTACATCCCATCCTAGAAGAATAAGTCATCAAGGATGATCTCTTCAGTCCACACTACACACTATATATAAAAAAAAAGTAGCTGCGAGGCAAGGTCTACGAGAAATACAGGCCGTGGCGCGTACGTCACGGAAGTAGGCCGAACTCGCTCGCTCGCTCGCTCAACTTCGCAAAAAAATTGCGTTTCTACATCTGTTAACTCTTAATTGGCTGTGTATGTACAAACGAGAAGTGCATCTTCTCCTGGAATCCATTGCTATGGAATCTTAGTGTTATTAGTCCTACAATGATAGAAAGTGCATAGGACTACCATTTATGTCGAGAATTGAAGTTAAATTTAGTTGTACGAATAGTAATCAGTAAGACTTCGTAATACCAGATTCCAGTAGAAGATGCAATTCTCTTTCGTACGTACACGTCCAGTTGCGGGTTAACAGGTTTAGAAAAGCGTTTTGTGTGCTGAGTTGATCGAAAGAGCGAGTTCGTGCCTACCTTTGTGACGTACGCACCGCGCCCTGTCTGTCTCGTGGGCGTCGCTGCGACGTCAGGCCGGCGGAGTGCTAACCAAAGGGGCATGGGTTCGACCCCCGGCTGCCTCGGAGATTTTCTCCGCTCATGGGCAGGGTGTTGTCATTGACGATCATATCGTCATAACTGACATTCCATTGTTGAGATGGCTGTATGGACACGTCCAGATAGGCAAAGAAAAGGTGAAAAAGCGAGAGAGTCGTGGCTGGACAGGCGCGCCTGTCCAGGAAGGCGTATCAGACGAGCTGGGTTGGGAACAGCCGACCCCCGCGAGTCTCGCAGTGTCATCAATAGATGGCAGCGTAATGTGAGCTTCTGTGATTGGCAGACATTGCGAGTATGAGATTTACGAAGTCCGCAGGACAGCGGCTATCAGGTAAAAGCATGCCCTGGGCGCGTGGTCGGGAAAACCCACGTGCCCCGGCCACTGGCGAGAAACGTGGAGAGGGAGACCGCCATGGCTGTACTAAGCGACCAGCGTGAATATCAAATAAGACTAAATTCAATACAGAATGTACCCGACTAGTTAATGACAAACCATTAGCTTGATTATAAAGACAGCCCGCATCTCGTGGTCGTGCGGTAGCGTTCTCGCTTCCCACGCCCGGGTTCCCGGGTTCGATTCCCGGCGGGGTCAGGGATTTTCTCTGCCTCGTGATGGCTGGGTGTTGTGTGCTGTCCTTAGGTTAGTTAGGTTTAAGTAGTTCTAGGTTCTAGGGGACTTATGACCACAGCAGTTGAGTCCCATAGTGCTCAGAGCCATTTGAACCATTATAAAGACAAGTGTGTGGTTAAAAATTCGCCCTCGATCCGAAAAGTACTTCTTAAGTGATTTAGAATCAAAGGTTTTGTTTATAAAATTAACTTTGAAAATTAATATCCGAAAACACCTTAAGCCATTTTTACAAACGAAATGTGCAAGTATAGACCTCATGAAGCACTATCAGATTGTCATAGTAGATTTCTTAAGAAACATTACTTATTTTAAATTACAAGCGAGAATGTGCATTACATGTATACAAACCTAAATTATTAATAAAACTTTGAAAGTAACAGCAGCATAACGAAGTAAACATAGATACGGATGTAGGATTGTACTTAGTTTTATTTGTTTATATTTATTATCTACAATACAACATAAAGTATGTTTATCTTCACAGAATCGTTATTTTCGTACAAACTTCCACTTAATAAAAAACCAAAACAGCAATATAAAGCTAAGAAAATATACGTACAAACTGACGTATGTTAAATGTGTGCCGGCTGGAGTGGCCGAGCGGTTCTAGGCGCTACAATCTCGAACGGCGCGACCGCTACGGTCGCAGGTTCGAATCTTGCCTCGGGCATTGATGTGTGTGATGTCCTTAGATTAGTTAGGTTAAAGTAGTTCTAAGTTCTAGGGGACTGATGACCTTAGAAGTTAAGTCCCATAGTGCTCAGAGCCGTTTCAATGTGTATAGCATTAAATTTATAGTTTTTAAGTATGTTCTGGAAGTGTGTGAGTGTGGCACAGAATCGACTGAGAGCTTAAATACCTGGCACCTATCTTGCGCAATATCAGCTGACATTCGGCATTTCTTTCAGCATTCGTAGAGCAGTCGGTTCTGAGATCTAGAAGAATGAGTACGTTGGCCAATGCAAAGGTCGCATCTCAAAAATGTCGAAATTTTTCTAGGTATTGAATTGCGGACTTGTAACATTCATGTGTGTTGTTGACGATTACTGCGAAATATTTTTACCATGTGACTCGGTCTCAACTATGAAACTATAATGGTTATTTGCGAATGATCTGCACTCGTAATTTAACTAGTTCACAGTTGTGGAACTTTAATCTTGCGCTAAACGAACTTTGATTTATTTTCCGAGATTTTTCAAGGAGTTTACGCGATACGTGAGATATTGCTCCTATTTGATTTGAGCCCTCACTCGGACATTCATTAATTCAGTGTTAAACTGTTATCAAGCTATGTGTTGAAAACATAAATAACGCCGTTTTGTTAAATCTTGAAAACACTGAGAGTTGTGAACATTATTTTTCCCTGAAGAATCCTCTCTGCATATATTTTCAGCTTTGTGACTAGATTTTTAGGGTAAATGCGACAAATGCATTGATTGACCCCTAGACTTTAGCATAGCTCTTAGAAATCCAATCACACATTCATCTACATCTACATACATACTCTGCAAGCCACCATATGGTGCTTGACGGAGTGTACCACGTACTCAGTATCCGACACCTGGCTGAAAATTACAATTTCGTGGCACCCTCCATCGGTAATGCTGGAATTCAATACGGTGTTCACCAACCCTTAGTCTTGATGACAGTTTCCACTCTCGCAGGCATACATTCAATCCGGTGCTGGAAGATTTCTTGCGGAAAGGCAGCCCACTCTTCACGGAATGCTGCACTGAGGAGAGGTATCGATGTCGGCAGTGAGGCCTGCCACGAAGTCGGAATTCCAAAACATCGCAAAGGCTTTATATAGGATTCGGGTCAGGACTCTGTGCAGGCCAGTCCATTACAGGGATGTTATTGTCGTGCAACCACTCCGCCATAGGTCGTGCATTACGAACAGGCGCTCGATTGTGTTGAAAGACGCAATCGCCATCCCCGAATTGCTCTTCAACATTGGGAAGCAAAAAGGTGCTTAAAACATCAATGTAGTCCTGTGCTGTGATAGTGCCACGCAAAACAACAAGGAGTGCAAGCCCCCTCTATGAAAAACACGACCACATCATAACACCACTGCCTCCGAATTTGTACTGTTGGCACTACACACGCTGGCAGATGATATTCACCGGTCAGTCGCCATACCCACACCCTGTCATCGGATCGCCAAATTCTGTACCGCGATTCGTTACTCCACACACGTTTTTCCGAAGTTCAATCGTCCATTGTTCCGCAGAGTGCCCCATTCTGCTCTCTCAAGATGTCTAATGACTACTGAGGCCGCTGATATGGAGTACGCGGCAGCACAATACACCTAATATGAAAAATGTATGTTTTTGGGGGTGTCCGGATACTTTTGACCACATAGTGTGCCTCTACATTTTCTTTTTTCCATTCTCAAACAGAGCGAGGGAAAAACGACTGTCTAAAAGCATCTGTACTAGTCCTGATTTCTCGCATCTTATTTTCGTGGTCCTTACGTGAAATGTACACTGGCAACTGTAAAATTGTTCTGCAGTCGACTTGTCGGCCTCAATTGACGGTTCTCTAAATTTCCGCAATAGCGCCTCGCGAAAGGGCGTCTTCTTATCATCTGAGTTCTCGAAGCATCTCTGTGATACTCTCACGCTGACCAAACTAACGGGTAACAGATCTAGCAGCATGTATCTGAATTGCTTCGATGTCTCTCCCCTTAATGCGACCTGGTTGGGACCCCAGCCACTCAAAAAGTACTCAAGAATAGGTCGCATTAGCGTTCTACACTAAAGAGCCAAAGAAACTGCTGCATCTGCCTAATATCGTGTAGAGCCCAGTGAGCAAGCAGAAGTGCCGCAACACGACGTGGCATGGGCTCGACTAATGTCTGAAGTAGTGCCAGAGGGAACTGACACCATGAATCCTGCAGGCCTATCCATAAATCCGTAAGAGTACGAGGGGGTGGAGATCTCTTCTGAACAGCACATTCCAAGGTATCCCAGATACGTTCAATAATGTTCATGCCTGGCGAGTTTGGTGGCCAGCGCAAGTGTTTAAACTCAGAAGAGTGTCGCTGGAGTCACTCTGTAGCAATTCTGGACGTGTGGGATGTCGCATTGTCCTGCTGGAATTACCCAAGTCCGTTGCAATGCACAATGGACATGAACGGATGCAGGTGATCAAACAGAATGCTTACGTGCGTTTCACGTGTCAGAGTCGTATTTAGATGTATCAGGGGTCCCATATCACGCCAACTGCACACGTCCCACACCATTACAGAGCCTCCACCAGCTTGAACAGTCCCCTGCTGACATGCAGGATCCATGGATTCATTAGGTTGTCTCCATAACCATACACGTTCATCCGCTCGATACAATTTGAAACGACATTCGTCCGTCCAGGCAACATGTTTCCATTCATCAACAGTCCAATGTTGGTGTCGATTGGCCGAGATGAGGCGTAAAGCTTTGTGTCGTGCTGTCATCGAGGGTACACGACTGGGCCTTCAGCTCTGAAAGCCCATACCGATGATGTTTTGTTGAATGGTTCGCACGCTGACACTTGTTGATGGACCAGCATTGAAATCTGCAGCAGTTTGCAGAAGGGCCTGCACTTCTGCCACGTTGAACGATTTCTTCAGTCTTCGTTGGTCCCGTTCCGCAGGATCTTTTTCCGTATTCAGTGATGTCCGAGATTTTATGCTTTACCGGATTCCTGATATTCGCGGTACAATCGTGAAATGATCGTACGAGAAAATCCCCTCTTCAACAGTACCTCGGAAATGCTGTGTTCGACCGCACGTACTTCGACTATAACACCACGTTCAAACTCACTTAAATCTTGATAATCTGCCATTGTAGCAGCAGTAACCAATCTTAACAATTGCGCCAGACACTTGTCGTCTTATACAGGGTGGTCCATTGATAGTGACCGGGCCAAATATCTCACGAAATAAGCGTTAAAACGAAAAAACTGCAAAGAACGAAACTTGTCTAGCTTGAAGGGGGAAACCAGATGGCGCTATGGTTGGCCCGATAGATGGCGCTGGCATAGGTCAAAAGGATATCAACTGCGCTTTTTTAAAATAGGAACCCCCATTTTTATTACATATTCGTGTAGTACGTAAAGAAATACGAATGTTTTAGTTGGACCGCTTTTTTCGCTTTGTGATAGATGGCGCTGTAATAGTCACAAACGTATACGTACGTGGTATCACGTAACATTCCGCCAGTGCGGACGGTGCCGGCCGCGGTGGTCTCCCGGTTCTAGGCGCGCAGTCCGGAACCGCGCGACTGCTACGGTCGCAGGTTCGAATTATGCCTCGGGCGTGGATGTGTGTGATGTCCTTAGGTTAGTTAGGTTTAAGTAGTTCTAAGTTCTAGTGCTCAGAGCCATTTGAACCATTTTGAGTGCGGACGGTATTCACTTCGTGATACAGTACCCGTGTTAAAATGGACCGTTTGCCAATTGCGGAAAAGATCGATATCGTGTTGATGTATGGCTATTGTGATCAAAATGCCCAACGGGCGTGTGCTATGTATACTGCTCGGTATCCTGGACGACATCATCCAAGTGTCCGGACCGTTCGCCTGATAGGTACATTATTTAAGGAAACAGGAAGTGTTCAAGCCACATGTGAAACGTCAGCCACGACCTGCAACAAATCATGATGCCCAAGTAGGTGTTTTAGCTGCTGCCGCGGCTAATCCACACATCAGTAGCAGTCAAATTGCGCGAGAATCGGGAATCTAAAAATCGTCGGTGTTGAAAATGCTACATCAACATCGATTGCACCCGTACCATATTTCTATGCACCAGGAATTGCATGGCGACGACTTTGAACGTCGTGTACAGTTCTGCCGCTGGCCACAAGAGAAATTTCAGCACGATGACAGAATTTTTGCACGCGTTGTATTTAGCGACGAAGCGTCATTCACCAACAGCGATAACGCAAACTGGCATAATATGCACTATTGGGCAACGGAAAAGACACGATGGCTGCAACAAGTGGTATACCAGCGACCTTTGCGGGTTAATGTATGGTGCAGCATTATGGGAGGAAGGATAATTGGCCCCCATTTTATCGATGGCAATCTAAATGGTGCAATGTACGCTGATTTCCTACGTAATGTTCTACCGATGTTACTACAAGGTGTTTCACTGCATGACAGAATGGCGATGTACTTCCAACATGATGGATGTCCGGCACGTAGCTCGCGTGCGGTTGAAGTGGTATTGAATAGCATATATCATGACAGGTGGATTGGTCGTCGAAATACCATACCATGGCCTGCACGTTCACCGGATCTGACGTACCCGGATTTCTCTCTGTGGGGAAAGCTGAAGGATATTTGCTGTCGTGATCCACCGATAACGCCTGACAACATGCTTTAGCGCATTGTCAATGCATGTGCGAACATTACGGAAGGCGAACTACTAGCTGTTGAGAGGAATGTCGTTACATGTATTGCCAAATGCATTGAGGTTGATGGACATCATTTTGAGCATTTTGCATTAATGTGGTGTTTACAGATAATCACGCCGTAACAGCATCCGTTCTCAGAAACGATAAGTTCACAAAGGTACATGTATCACATTGGAACAACCGAAATAAAATGTTCAAACGTACCTACGTTGTGTATTTTAATTTAGAAAACCTACCTGTTACCAACTGTCCGTCTAAAATTGTGAGCCATATGTTTGTGACTATTACAGCGGCATCTATCACAAAGCGAAAAAAGTGGTCCAACTAAAACATTCGTATTTCTTTACTTACTACACGAATATGTAATAAAAATGGGGGTTCCTATTCTAAAAAAGCGCAGTTGATATCCTTTTGACCTATGCCAGCGCCATCTATCGGGCCAACCATAGCGCCATCTGGTTTGCCCCTTCAAGCTAGACAAGTTTCGTTCTTTGTAGTTTTTTCGTTTGACGCTTATTTCGTGAGATATTTGGCCCGGTCACTGTCAATGGGCCACCCTGTATAGGCACCATCCGCCAGTCGTTATGTCCCAAGAAGAGGAGAGCAACACAGGATTTACCTGACGGCATTGCCTGCATTCGTCAGAGGAGAAAGGGTGTGTTGAACTTCTTTATTGGTTGTATGGCATCGGGGTATGCGGGATCATAAAAAGAAAATCATAGGGACGGAGCTGCAAGCAGCGTCCGCTTGGTGCACTCCCGAGTCTCAGCGGTCGAGGAGTGCAACAGGCCGCTGATAGCGGTCACGAACATCTTGAGGTGCGCCAACGTCTCGAATGAGGGGATTGGCAGAGGCGCGCGACCGTCGGTAAAAACGGCCGGCATTCTGCTGGATGCGGGGCATCACTTCCAATTCATCAGCTGCATGGTGGAGGTATTGATGCGGAAACTGCGGGTGTACATGGAAGACCCGCCGGAGGATCTTATTCTGTTGCGCCTGAAGACGCTGAATATGCGTGGGAGCCGCATTGCCCCAGGCCTCACACGCGTAGTCCACAATTGGTCGTATAAATAAGCGGAAGATGAGGAGGCCATTCCGGATGGAGAGTTCAGACCCTTCATTAAGGAACGGGTACAGCGCACCCATCCGCTGGTGGACTTTGGCACGGACGGCGTCGAGGTGTGGCTTCCACAGTAGGCGATCGTCCATGATAACGCCCAGGTACCGGACGGTCTTCTGCCAGGGGAGGGCGGTCCCATAGAGTCGAAGTGGCGGGGCCGGCATCGTCGTCTTCCTCGTAAAGACGATGGCCTGCGTCTTCAGGGGGTTGAACCGGATGCGCCAGCGAGCTGCCCAGATCTCGAGGTCGTCGCACGCCTGCTGCAACCGGGAATGCATGGCGGCATGCCACCGGCTCCTGGTGTAGAGCATCGTATCGTCGGCGTAGACGGCTTTCTCCACTCGGGGCGACGTCGGAAGGTCCGAGGTAAATATAGTATAAAGGACGGGGCCCAGGACGGAGCCCTGCGGCACCCCGGCGACGATAGGTCTGGCAGTGGAGAGAGCCGCGTCAACGCGGACAGCGAAAGTACGGTGCTGCAGGTACGACGCAATGAGGCGCACGTACGCTCGGGGAATGCCAAGGTGGTCCATCTTCCAGAGAAGTCCAGCATGCCAAACACTGTCAAAGGCCTTCGTGACATCTAGAAGAACCGCTCCACAGTACTCCCGGTTGTTGAAGGCGCGAGTGATGTACTCCACAACACGTACAATCTGCTGGGTCGTGGAGTGGCCGCTGCGGAATCCAAACTGTTCCGGGGGGAGGATTTCCCGAATATCCAGGATGGTCCGGAGTCGCTGAAGAAGAAGCCGCTCAAACAGCTTGCTGATGTGCGGAAGCAAACTGATAGGCCGGTAGGATTTTGGGTCCTTCCGATCCTTGCCCGGCTTAGGAACAGCAATAACGATGGAGTGCTTCCACGCTGCAGGGTAGGTGCGAGTCCGCAGAACCCAATTGAAGATGGCAGTGAGATGAACCACAGCCAGGAGCGGCAGGTTCTTCAGGACCCGGCCGGTAACGTCGTCAACACCTGGAGCCTTGGACGCCGGGAGAGCCTTGATGCTTGCACGGACTTCGGCCACTGAAATAGGTGGTATGTCGTCACGGTCCGCCTCCCCGTCCCCGTGGAGGATGGTCTGCACTGCTGCGTCAACCTGGTCGACGTGTAGCTGGTCCACATCTTCTTGAAGGGGGGTAAAATTCTCCTGAAAGATGTCCGCAAGGAGATTCGCCTTATCCTCATGTAGATAGGCCGTCCCAGTCGGTGTTGCAAGAGGGGGCATCCGTGTCCTGCGCTTCGTAAAAAAGCGGACCGCATTCCAGTGCATGGGGTCAGGGGTGAACGCCTGCAGTTTCTCAGCCCAGCGTCGATTCTTATGCTGGACAATTGCGGCCTTGATGTCACGGCGCAGGCTGTTGATGTGGCGCTTCAGCTGTGGGTCCCTGGTCACACGCCATTCCTTGCAGAGGCGATTACGTGTGCGGATGTCCTGGAGGATTTCCGCTGGGAGAGCGGAAGATGCGACTGTGCTGGTGCGCGGGCGGGGCGTCGCTCCCACCAGAGCTGCTGTGAGTGTATCAGCAAACTGGGCTGCAGAGGCCTCGTGAACGCCGACGCCATCCACCTGTCGCTGCAGGGCTGCAGTAACTCGACGCTGAAAGCACGGCCAGTCCGTGCGGTTGAGATTGAGGCGGCCTGTACTCTGCACCGGGGCGACGTCCAGTTGAAAGAGAACTGGCAGGTGGTCGGAGTTCAGGGCGTGGAGAACGTCAGCAGTCAGGAACTGATTAAGTCCCCGAGTAATAGCGATGTCAAGTACGTCAGGCCTCCCTCTGCTTGGATAACACGTTGGCTCCACGGGACCACAGACATACGCGTTCACCTCTTCAGTGGCCTGGAGTAGAAGGCGCCCATTACGATTAGTGACCAATGAATTCCAGGCCGCATGTTTGCAATTGAGGTCACCTGCGATGAAATATTTGCCTGGAGTCCGTAGAAGGAGACGGGCATCATCGATGAGGAGCTGGCGGCGAGGGCTCCGGTAGACAGCCATAAACGTGACCGGTCCAGTGGCTGTTTCAACCTGGACAGCAGTGACTTCTATAGACCCGATGGCAGGCGGTTGAATTTCACAATGCGGGATGGAGGAGCGGATGAAGATCGCCGTGCCACCCCCCTGCGTCGGTCTGTCGGTCCGAAAGCACCGGTAATTTGCGATGTTGGAGCGGATGCCTGGTTTGAGAAACGTCTCATTCACCAGGCATATGTCCACGTCATGTTCAAACAAGAACTGCCGGAGCTCCTCAAGGTCGTAGGTGAGGTTGGCGGCGTTATAAGCCACGATGCGGAAATCATCCAAGCGGCGGCGTCTAGGCATGCTGGGCTACTGAAGTGTCTGCAGTAGAAGCCTGAAGGCTGCGTGAGATCGTCGCCTCCACCGTGGCGGCGATGGTTGCAGGCAGGTTGACGATGGCGTTGGTCAACTCGGTCACCATCGTGGTCAGATGCTGCAGCAGCTGGAAAACGTCGTGGAGCCCAACAGTAGGCACCGCAGTGGGTGAAGGAGAAGCTGGCTGGCGGTCCTGACGCGGAAGAGGCGGCGGGACGCTTGGCACCTCGGCAGCTGCAGTAGCCCGTGGGTGGGAGATGCCCTTCAGTGCATCGGCCACTGTGACACCGGGCTGGATCCTCGCGGACCGGCGTTCCATGAGGGAGGGCCACGTACGTTTGTCATTGGCCGGCCGTGTGGGCGGCGGTTGGCGCCGCCGGCGGGTATCAGCACGTCGGGAAGGCGGGACGGGAGGAAGACCCCGCTGCCGACGGCTAGCCTCCTTATGCTTCGCGCAGGAACGAAAATTGGCAGGATGACTGCCTCCACACAGGCCACAGACGGGCGGCTCATCCTTGCTTCGTGGACAAAGGCGGCTGTCGTGGCCAGCACCACACTTGACGCACATAGGCGGCATAGTGCAGTGACGGGCCACGTGGTTGAACCCTTGGCACCGGAAGCATTGGACCGGGCCACGGGACTTCCGCAGACGTTCCACGGTGACGGAGAGGTCGTAAATCCTGGTGAGCTGGAATATTTCCCGATGCCGAGGAGTGTCCTGCAGGACGACGACGCGGTGGCCAGTAAGCTGATTGGTCCCGGGCATACGATGGTAATCCACCACCGTCGCGACGAAGCCGAGGTCCTCCAGTTCTTCCTTCAGTTCGTCATGGGTGAGAGACGCCGGAATGTGCTTCAACAGCGCCTTCAGAGTCGGCGGACGGACCGCTGGATAGGTATACATGGGGATACCCTCTCGCCCAACCATATCCATTACAGTCACATAATCCTCAGTACAGGAGAGGTTGAGTTTGAGGGTATCACCCCCTGTCTGCTTGGCAGTAAACGACTGCTTACAATATTTCTTTAACCACGTGTGCAGTTGCTTGTAGGAGTTCTTAAACTGCAACACAATGGGCGGCACCTTCCGCTGCAGCTGAGGCTGGGACGGTTGCTGCTGCGCCCCCTGCTGTTGCTGTTGCTGCTGGGGCGGTGAAACGTCGTCCGCGCCGTCTTGGATGACGTCGTAGCGGTTAGACGTTGGCACCGCGTCCGTGTCAGGCCGCCGCTGCGGCTGCTTCGAGACCTTCTTCTTTGGTGGCTTCCGGAAACCGTCATCGGCCCCGGTGGCGGCGTCGCCGGTACGCTTACGACTATGCTGCTGGTGGCCGTCGTCATCTTCACCCGAAGAGTCATGAGTGCAATCCATACCGAGATCCAAAGTCCTTGCACAGGTCGTCAACAGATCGTTTTCACGGAGGCGTTGCCTGGTCATCATAGGTGGGGGGCCGGATGAGGCCGCCGACGAAGTATTCTCCGCCGGACGGCGATCCGCCACACCCTCAGCCGGAGTAGCGTCCGTAGACATAACGAGCTCTCGCGCGACACGTCCGCTCTCGTCGGAAGACTAACTCCGAATGCCCTGTATAGGCGTTGTCCACCGCAGCGCCGTATTCAGTCTGTTTACGAATCTCTGTATTTCAATATGCATGCCTATATCAGTTTTTTTGGCGCGTCAATGTATATGCCGTCTCATTTATAGATGAACTACACTTTCCCAAAATTCTCGGGAGAGAACGAAGTCGAGCATTCGCCTTCCGTATTACCAACCTGACGTGCTCATTCCATTTTATGTAGCTTTGCAACGTTACGCCTAGATATTTAATGCATGTGACTGAGTCAAACAGAGCGCTGTTAATGCTGTATTCGAATGTTACAGAATTGTTTTCCCACTCACCTGCGCTAACTTATATTTTTCTACATATAGAGCAAGCTACCATTCATCACACCAAGTAAAAATTCATTAAATGTATTCGAAATTGTGAATAAATACAACCATCAGGTGTAGAATGAAAATTCGTGCCGGACCGGGATTGGAATCCGTATTTCCCGCTTGTCACGAGCGGTCGCCTTACTATTTGGCTATCCATGCACAACTCACGGTCAGATCCAAACTTCCATACGTCATCAGCCTTGCGTCTACAACCTGCACTCGTACATCCATTATGTATATCCTCGTACAGGTGAGACATTTTACTTGAAAGTCTCTTACCTGGTGTCAGCAGACAAATACTGTATTGCAGTGCCTGTGTTATTCTGGAGTCTCGGGTTCTTCGGCCGATGTTTGTTTGATAATTTTTTCTGGCGTTTCGCCAGCACAACTGCCTGGCATTGTCAAAGCTTCACCCTCCAGTGCTCCTGGCGGTCTGGAGTCATTCTCGCGGCCGCAGTTTATACGTTCCTGGCGCACCAACGTCCAACGGCCTTTCAGTTATTTCCGGTGCGGTTCTCCTCTTGCTACATGCAACAGTCGTTCGCTGCAGCATGGGAACCTAGGATACGTTCGCCGTGGGGCTTTCTTCCTTCTTGTTGAAGCTGTTCTCATGTATGTGTATTTCTATAGCTTCTGTGAAAAAGCAGGTATGGCAGCTCTTCTCTACAGCCAGAACTTCCGTGTCGGCGAATTTTACTATGTGGTCGGCCTCACACAGCGCGTGCACTGCCGCGGCCGCTTTCTCCACCTGCCCCAGTCTGCAATGCCGCGTATGATCTGTGATCCTGGTGTTGATTGATTGTCCAGTCATTCCAACATAAATTTTCCGCATGTGCATTGTTTGCGGTATATTCCCGACATTGCAAGTGGGTCCCTTTGCCGAAGTGAGACACTCTTTGATCTTCTTTGTCGGTTTATAAACAGTCTTTACTCCATGTCTGCGCAATATACGGCCGACTCTGTCCGTCACTCCGCGAATGTATGGCAGATAGGCCGTACCCGACCTTTCTTTTTCCGCTGTGTCACTTCACCGAGTGTTTGACTCTGTTACACTTCTTACTCTCGTATATAACTGGTGGAGTACCCATTGCTCCTCAGAACGTTTTCCAGATGTCGCATCTCGCGTCTGAGGTGATGCGGGTCACGTATTCGTCTTGCTCATGTTACGAGCGTAGTAATCATGCCTCTTTTATGGCTCGAGTAGTTGTTTGTCAGTATGTGCAGGTATCGGTCCGTGTGTGTTGGTTCTCGATACACGCTAACAGGATTTCTCCATCCCTTGTAACCAGCACATCTAGAAAAGATAGCTGTTTGTCTTTTTCTACTTCCATGGTAAATAATGCGTTGGCATGAAAGCTATTCAAGTGTCTTAGGAAGTTCTAAGGAGCAATGGGTACTTCACCAGTTACATAATAAGTGTAACAGAGTCAAACACTCGGCGAAGTGACACAGCGGAAATAATTGTCGGATACAGCCTTTCTGCCATACATTCCCAGAGTGACGGACAGAATCGGCCGTATATTTCGAAAACATGGAGTAAAGACTGTTTATAAACCGACAAAGAAGATCAAAGAGTGTCTCACATCGACTTGCAATGTCGGAAATATACCGCATACCATGCACATGCGGAAAAGTTTGTGTTGGAATAACTGGGCAATAAAACGACACCAGGATCGCAGGACATAGGCAGCAGTGCACGTTGGGGCAGGTGGAGAAAGCAGGCGTGACAGAGCAAGCGCTATGTGGAGCCGACCACATAGTAAAATTCGCCGACACGGAAGTATCCGACTGTAGAGTAGAGCCATGACACCCGCTTGTTCAGAGAAGCTATAGAAATGCACAAACATGAGAATAGCCTCACCAAAAAAGAAGAAAGCCTCAAGATGAATGGACCCTGCATTTCCGTGCTGCAGCGAACGACTGTTGCAGGTTGCAAGAGGAGAACCGTACCGGAAATGACAGCAGAAAGGCCTTTGGACGTTGGCGAGCCAGGTGCATATAAATCTGCGGCCGCTAGCTCGACTCCAGTCTACCACCAGCAATGGAGTGCGAAGCTTTGACAGTGCCTTTGACACTGGTGCTGGCGAAACGTCAGAAAAATTATCAAACAAAAGTCGGCCGAAGGATCCGAGATACAAACCAAGAGGCAGTTTTTCAACAAACTGTTACTTTTAGCGCGCGTAAAGTCGTGCGGTCCAGAGTGTCCTCGTGTCCTGGAAGTAATGCCACAGCACTCTCGGCCACCCAGTGTCTGGCCACTATCAGTGTTTCCACGAAATATTTTCGCCTTTCAAGCTGAAACCGCTCTTAGCGGAAGCAGGAAACAATACGAGGCCCCCTGCCAAAACGGCGGACTGCCCTTCGCCTCATCCAGAGACAAATGGTTCAAATGGCTCTGAGCACTATGGGACTTAACATCTGAGGTCATCAGTCCCCTAGAACTTAGAACTACTTAAACTTAACTAACCTAAGGACATCACACACATCCATGCCCGAGGCAGGATTCGAACCTGCGACCGTAGCGGTAGCGCGGTTCCAGGCTGAAGCGCCTAGAACCGCTTGGCCACATTGGCCGGCCATCCAGAGACAAGTGCCGCTCTCACATACTTTTGAAACTCTGCAAAAGAAGTTGTGACAACTGCGTTTCTTTTCTGTGGCTACAAGACCAATATGCCGAGGCCCTCTACTTCTGGCTCTTCACTCCATGTTTCCAGTGAACCCCTCTCCTTCTCCGTGGCTTGGACTGTGTCCTCTGCGGCAGCCTCTACCGTGCAAAATCTCCAGCCCGGCTTTCTTTCTCAGAACTAGTACCATTAAACTTCACTTGTCGCAGCCGTGGCTGCCCCACCAAAAAGAAGCACTCATCTCCTCCATTCAAGTGACTACGATTGAATTCAGCATTCAAACACTGTCAGCCCTCTCTAATAACATCACTGACCATGGTGCATGTGATTATGAGTTCGATTCACCAATTAAAGTGGTAGAAAGACGGGTTGAAATGACCTGCCGTCTTTCAAGGTGCATAAAAGTTGCGAGTTCTGAGGGAGAGAAATTGAGATAAACTACTCTACCAAAGGGCTTAGGGAAATGAGAAAGGTCTGGTTGGAAAGAATAACACTTCGTTGCGGCGGGGTAACGAATGTATATAGGAACAAAAACAGACATTATTGTCGCCTTAGTAGCCATGTCACTAGCTGATGGTTGTAGCATGAGTTGTTATTCAGTTCTTGATATAATGAGTGTGATCATTCCAGAGTCGGGGTCCTGCTACTGTGAAGGACTTCTAGAAAGCAGCTGAGTAATGGAGTGGGGCGGAAAGGATATTCTGATGGGAACTAATGGCTGGTTCAAATGGCTCTGAGCACTATGGGACTTCACATCTACGGTCATCAGTCCCCTAGAACTTAGAACTAATTAAACCTAACTATCCTAAGGACAGCACACAACACCCAGCCATCACGAGGCAGTGAAAATGCCTGACCCCGCCGGGAATCGAACCCGGGAACCCGGGCGTGGGAAGCGAGAACGCTACCGCACGACCACGAGATGCGGGCGGGAACTAATGTTTTTACTGTGTTATTCAGACGATAGTGTTAAAGTCGAGGAGAGGTATGAACGCCAGAGTACGTTTATAATACAGACGAAGAGATACTGTGTATGGAAATCACTACGTTCGTCTGCACATAGCCAAGATATCCCTGCAAACGACTGTGAAATATGTTCAAAAGATATAACATCACAGATACATCGTACGCAAGCATTAATCACCAGTTCCAAGCGTCGAGAGCTCTGCTGGTAAAGACCCTGCAAAATAACATCGCTGTAATCAACAATCAGAAGTACAACTTCCTTTTTCAGATCTAAAGGCAAGAGCTTTTTATATTTTTGTACGGGATGGAGAGATTCTGGTGCCTTCTTAGATATTCTTTTGACACAAGCGAATTCTAATCAGATTGCGCGCTTATGGAGTATCGCCACAGCTGTGCGGCAGGATTCGTGATTTCTTGTGAGAAAGGTCACAGTACATGGTAATCGATGGAAAGTCATAGAGTAAAACAGAATTGATACCTGGCGTTCACCAAGGAATTGTTATGGGCCCACTGCTATTAACGATCTACAAAAACGATTTAAGAGACTATCTGAACAGCTCTCTTAGATTGTTTGAATATGTCGTGGCCAATTACCGTCTAATAAAGTCGACGTAAGATCAAAACCAATTGCAAAACGACGTAGTTACAATGTCTGTGTGGTGCGCATAGTGACAATTAACTTTAAATAAGGAGCAATGGGAAGTCATTCACATTAACACTCAAAACCATTCATTACATTTCGATTACACGATAAATAACACCAGGCTGTAAATTCAAATAAATACCTAATAATTACAATTACGGAGATCTTAAATCGAAACGACTACACAGATAATGTTGTGGGAGAGGTAAGCCAAAGACTATTTTTTACTGGTACACTTCTGCAACAGTCTACTAAAGAGACTGCCTACACTACGCTTTCCCGTCCTCTGCTAGAGTA
Organism: Schistocerca serialis cubense; assembly: GCF_023864345.2. Classification (NCBI taxonomy): domain Eukaryota; kingdom Metazoa; phylum Arthropoda; class Insecta; order Orthoptera; family Acrididae; genus Schistocerca; species Schistocerca serialis. Next base: position 565,359,988 of record NC_064642.1, on the reverse strand, counting down.
CTGTTGTGCAGTATGGTATCCTTGCCAGATATCATTGACAGGGGATATCGAAGATGGTCCACAGAAGGGAACCTCATTTCGTATTATTGCGAAATAGGGGAGAGGGTGTCACTGATATAATAGCGAGTTGGGGTGGCATCTTTAAAACAAAGACGTTCTACGTTATTGCGAGATATTTACTCCACTGAATGCGAAAATATTTTATTGTCGCCAACCCACATAGGAAGAAACGATCATCATAATACAAATAAGAGAAACAAAGCTTGCACATAAAGATTTAAGTGTTCATTTTCGCACATTTCTTTCGAGAGTGGAAAGTCGACAAATAGTCTGAAGGTGGTTCGATGAATCCTCTGCCGGGCACTTAAGTGTGAATTGTAAAGTAGTCAAGTAGACATAGATGTAGATTGCAGCTATGTTCTCAGTCCAGTTAGATTTTCATCTATTGTTACTGCTAGACTCTTTGTTGAGATACAGAAATTGATACTTGTTCCATTTAATATCACAGATGGTGGGGAAAGGCGTTATCTTCCTGAAATATAAGCACAGGATGGCTTTCCATGAAGGGCAAACAAAATGGCGGGGGGGGGGGGGGGGTAGAATATCGTCGATGTACTGCTGTGCTGTAAGGGTGCCGCAAATGACAACCAAAAGGGTCCTGCTATGAAAAGAAATGGCACCACACACCATGACTCCTGGTTGTCCGGAAGTATGGTGGGTGGCATTCAGGTTGATATCCTACCACTGTCTGAGGCTCCTCTAGACACATCTTCGCTGTCCTTCATGGCTCAGTTCGAACCGGAACCCATCGCTGAAGACAATTCTACTCCAATCAGCGAGTTTCCAGGATGAAGACGTGTCTATGGACGCTCCGGACAGTGGTGGGATACCAAACTGACTGTCGCTCGCCATACATCCCGACAACCAGGAGTGACAGTGAGGCTGATATCCTACCACTGTCTGGGGCGTCTCCAGACACGTCTTTGCACGTCATTGGGGCCTGTAATCTCATTGGCTGGAGAAGAATCGTCTTCAGTGATGAGTCCCACCTCAAACTGAGCCCCAATGACCAGTGAAGACGTATCTGGAGATGCCCTGAACAGTGTTTGGATACCATTCTCTCAAACGCAATATGGCCCAACGCTCAGTTTTGTTGCCCTTCTTGGTAAGAAATCCTGGGCTTACATTTCGGCAAGGTAATGCCTGCCTACGAGATTTTGTACTGCTTGTCGTCATTCTTGCCAAACTCTTACCTTGGCCAGCAAGGTCACGGGATCTGCCCCCAATTGAGAACGTTTGACGTGTTATGAACAGGGCCCTCGGACCAGTTTGGTATTTTGAAGAACTAACACGACACCTGGACAGAATCTGGCATGTTATACCTCAGAGGACATCCAACAACTCAGTCAATCAATGCCAAACCCAACAACTGTATAGCTTTTTTTCTCCTCCTTCAAGTGTAATATATGGAACGCGTAATTAACTAAATGACTAATAACTGTGAATGACATTTGCGTGATATATTGATACTACTAGCATTTCGTACAGACAACTCGCACACGTATCTATTAATAAGCGTGCTTTGACTTGAGTAAACTCGACAACACCTTGTCGTTTGAATATTGGTTGATGATGATATAGCATCTCCGCATCATAATCCCCTAGATAGTACACTATGTGATAAAAAAGTATCCGCACACCTGGCTGAAAAAAAAGTTCGTGGCACCCTCCATCGGTAATGCTGGAATTCAAAATGGTGTTGGCCCACCCTTAGCCTTGATGACAGCTTCCACTCTCGCGGGCATACGTTCAATAAGGTGCTGGAGAGTTTCTTGGGGAATGACAGCCCATTCTTCACGAAGAGCTGCGCTGAGGAGAGGTATCGACGTCGGTCGGTGAGGCCTGGCACGAAGTCGGTGTTCCAAAGCATCCCAAAGGCGTTCTTAGGATTCAGGTCATGACTTTGTGCAGGCCAGTCCATTACAGGGATGTAACGACTCCGTCACAGGCCGTGCATTATGAAAAGGTGCTCGATCGTATTGAAAGATGCAATCGCCATCCCCAAATTGCTCTTCAACAATGGGAAGCAAGAAGGTGCTTAAAATGTCAATGTAGGCCTGTGCTGTGATAGTGCCACGCAAAACAACAAGGGGTACAAGCCCCTTCCATGAAAAACACGACCACACCATAACACCACTGCCTCCGAATTTTACTGTTGGCACTACGTACGCTGGCAGATGACATTCACCAGACATTCGCCATACGCACACTCAGCCATCAGATCACGACATTGTGTATCGTCATTCGTCACTCCACACAACGTTTTTCAACTGTTCAATCGTCCAATGTTTACGCTTCTCACACCAAGCAAGGCGTCGTTTGGCATTTACCCGCTCGGCCATGAAATCCACGTTTTCTCACCTCCCTTCTAACTGTCACAGTAGTTGCAGTGAATCCTGATGCAGTTTGGAATTCCTCTGTGATGGTCTGGATAGGCGTCTGCCTATTACACATTACGACCCTCTTCAACTGTCACTAGTCTCTGTCAGTCAACAGACGAGGTCGGCCTGTACGCTTTTGTGCTGTACGTGTCCCTTCACCTTTCCACTTCATTGTCACATCGGTAACAGTGTACCTAGGGATGTTTAGGAGTGTGGAAATCTCGCATACAGACGTATGACACAAGTGACTCCTAATCACCTGATGACTAACTACTGAGATCGCTGATATGGAGTACCTGGCAGTAAGTAGCAGCACAATGCACCTAGTATGAAAAACGTATGTTTTGGGGGTGTCTGGATACTTTTGATCACATAGTGTATGTCTTTTTAGTGTACTCCGTTGAGTTTTACGGGCTGGACACATACCAGCCTATGTGTATGGATTTCAGTTGCTCCAAGAGTGAATGCAGCATCCGATAAGCACATATTTCTGTCTCTTTCCTGTCGACTGCTTTCAAGCTGTCCTGCATCTTTTGGTGTCTTACGCTTAATGTTTTCATTCAGTACGTAACTCCTACACTCTATGATCTGTTTAGCATATTTCAGTCTTTGCTTCTAAAACTCTCTTCCTGTACTGCATATTCCAGTGACAAGTTAACTATTACTGGGTGCCACAACATAGGCTGTCCAGCTTGCCCGCTCACAGGCTGGCTTCCACGGCCCAGGAATCCACGGATACAGCCGAGCAGGATGTTGCGCAGGCAGCGAGGCAGCCGGTGCGGATTCAATGAAACAGTTCTGCACCGGCCGAACACACGAGGGCATGGTTGGCAATGTAGTTAGCACATGCGCAGAATGTGTGTAATTGGCCGCCTGGCGAGTATACTAGCTGCGCCGGCCCGCGACAGAGCTGAGCAGCTGGCACTGCTCGTGCCCAATGGAGCAGCTCTGGAACGGCCTCGATAGCACATGGCGCATAACCCTGTCCCTCATTTTGGTAGCTTCCTTCCATAGACTCCTTTCCTCACCTATTCTTTGTATTACTTCAGAATTTCGTACTTTACCTGACCTCTTAGCTCCAAATTTCAAATGCTCCCAGTTCCTTTTCTCCGGATTTTGGATGGTCCAAGTTTCATTTCCTTAGAAACTGTGTTCCAGACATACGATTTCAGGAACTTCTGCCTCAGTTTCAGGTATCTTATATCTGTTCTTTTACTGAAGAAAAATTTCTTCACCTGTGCCAGTCTACCTCTTATATCTTCCTTGCTTCAAGAGTCCTATTTGTGCTTGACTCATATTCTGTGCTACGCATGCTGTATATTTCCTTCAACAGGATTTGTAAATCTACCTCACTTCTGACGTTAAAAGCTATGTCGTTGGCAAACATTGTCATTGGGATCTTTTCCCTTATCATAATCATCTTCATCATCATCAAGGATTAGACCTTTTGGCCTATCCCACCCCAGAATTGTTCACGCAGTCTCTTTGAAGGACGTCCAACGTTTCCCTTTCCTTCTGCGTTATGTAGTATTGCAACTTTAGTTAGCCTAATGCCGGACATAATTTAGACATGGTTTTTCCAGTTAAGTCTCTATTTTTTAGCTGTAATGGGCTCAGCATTTAGTTCTTGTATACTATCGGTGTTTCTTTTAGGTCCAGTAACGAATATCCCGTTACCAAGGGGAGGAACTGCATAATTGTTCAGATGTTAGGGTCCAACATTCGCTACCATACTGTAGCAAATGCAAGGCTATTACTTTGTAGAGTTTAACTGAAATTTCTTACCGTGCATCATGTTTTAACGTACATTGTGTGATTCTATATCTTAACGTTGCCAATTTTATCTCTACATCGACTGACTTGGGAAATTTAAAATTGCACCCTAGATATTTAAACTCTGTCACTCGTTCAGTTGTATGTCCATCTATAACATTTTTGGCTCTTACGGGTTCCAGTCCCTCAAATGTCATCACTTTTGTTTTATCTGTCGATGTTCTCACTCCCTATTTAAAGGCAGTTTAAGTCAACTTACGTACTGCAATTTGAAACTTATCTTCAGATTCTTGTATTATAAGCGGATCACCAACAAACAGCAGCGTCTTGAAATTAAAATTATCGCTTCTTAATGTGTCGCTTAATGTAATCAACCAATTACGAATGATATCGGCAATATAAACATTGAAAAGCGCGGGGGACAGTGGGCAACATTATCCAGCTAACTGATTAATATCGGCGTATTCTGTCCTGTTTGATACAGTATGGATCCTTACTTTATTATTGTTGTACAACGACTGAATTGCCGTAATCAGACGTGCTTAAACTGTCATTTTCTTTAGTGATTCCCACGGCATTTTCAGTTTTACCTTGTCGGATGCTTCTTCATTATCCATAAAATCATAATAAGTTGATCTTGCCTTTCCTCAGTTACTTGTGCCAAAGTGAAAAAACAGTCAGAACGTGATCTATCATTTCTAAAACCATGTCGTTCCTCTAACATATGTGCTTCCACAATTGATATTGATCTCTTAATAATTTGTAATTTTAGCATAAATTTTGTAACAGGAATTTAGCAGATTTAATCCTTGGTAATTCACACACTGTGATATCGAAGACTCACTCTATTTGTCTGGGCGTATAGGCTGGGCAACAAACATTCAGCCGCGCGGGATTAGCCGAGCGGTCTAACGCGCTGCAGTCATGGACTGTGCGGCTGGTCCCGGCAGGGAGTTCGAGTCCTCCCTTGGGCATGGGTGTGAGTGTTTGTCCTTAGGATAATTTAGGTTAAGTAGTGTGTAAGCTTAGGGACTGATGACCTTAGCAGTTAAGTCCCACAAGATTTCACACACATTTGAACATTTTTTGAACAAACATTTCTAAATTTTAAATGTCTGTGCCTTAGTTGATCAGATGCATATTCAATCAGTTCCATGTTTATTTTATTACTATGGTTGGCTTTTTGTTGTTTGTTTCTTGGATCACTCTTTGCAGTTCTTCCATTGTTACAAGATTTATGAGATCTACAGAGTCATTGGTGCTGGTATTTACTTCTGGTTCTTCTTCATTATCAAACCGTAAATATTTAAACTACTTCAGGCATTGCTTAGCGGATATTATATTTAGTTGTAAAGTATCCTTGTTTATTCAAATTCTTGGTAATGTTGCGTGTTTTGTGTTGTCTTCCATGAATATCATGTTCTATTTCACTTACATATCAAGCCTAACTTTACTGGTTAATTTTACTTGTTTCTTTCCTTACTAAAACAAGTCTTCTCTGTAATTCGTATTATTACATAATGACAAAGTTTTTAAATACGCCTCCTCTTGTGTCTTTTCTTAGTTTGCTGATATGGTTGTTTCAAATCTTATTCCCTTTATAGAAAACTTTTTTTTCCTTGTTCGTAATGCTTCAGCGGCTGCTTGCGTTATAATTTCTTTAATACTGCTCCATTCTCATTTATGTTGTTATTTACTGCTTTCATTTGACTATTTTTATTTACCCTCTTTTGACTTAATAGTCTGAGACTATGTTGATGGAGTAGGTACTCCCTTATAAATTCTTACATCGGACTGGGTGTTATGGTAGTTTCACCCAAATTTTAAAAAAAGTAGTATCACTTCTTACTAAAAAAAGTGGTGTTTGATGGTACATCCAAGTTTCTGTAGACTCTTGTGTCTGTTATTCTCACACATGGTCTTTTATTCACAAGAATATAGTCTGTTACTGAAGCTGCACCTCGAGCTTCCCATGTAATGTCCCAGAAGTTATGATTTTTAACAGGTGTTTGTCATTCTTAATTCATAATATGTGGAAAACCCTATTAGCTTCATTTCACACTTTTTAATAGGTCTAATGACTATTCAGTCATTCAAGTCTCCAACGAAAAGTATATCACAAATGCATCTATTTTTTCTGTAGTGTTCTATAACAGACCTAAAATTCATTACCATTGTATGTTCTTCCTTTTTCCAGTGCATACCCTCTGAAGTTCTATTCTCGTTCAGGAACTTTGGTTCTCTTTCTTCATTGCTTCTTCGACGCATACATTGAACAATGGTGGCGATAAGCTGCAACCCCGCCCTATACCCTCCTTGACACAAACTGGACTTCTTGAGCTTCAATTTTTATTACTCCCACTTGGGTTTTATAGATGATTTAGATAACTCATCTGCCTCTGTGAATAATGCCCAACGTTCTAGGATGCAGTGAAACATTAATTTCCAAGTACAGTTATCCATGTTGCAGTAGATCCACTACATTAGGTCTTCTTTATGTGCAAAGAGGTAATGCAGTTTTTAAAATGTTCACTTCGTTGCAAATCTCGCGAAGAGTGGTTTGGTACCAACTGAAGTCTGAATCACAAACTCCTTGATTCAGTGATACTCCAGGCAATACCTGTATAGATGAAGTTTGATGTGTTACTCAACTAGCGAACCTGGTAATGCTTCACAACGGCTAAATATGTATGGGAATTGGATATATATCCTGATCTCCTCCCCTTCTCTCTGTACATCTCCTTCTCCTCCCTCTCCTTTCCTTTCCTCCTCCACCTCTTCTTGTCCACCTCCTCGTACTGCCTCTCTACGTTCATTTCCTCCTATCCTTCTCTGTCCACATTCTCCTCTTCCTCTCTCTGATCTTAAGTTTTGTTTATTGCGACTGCAAAAAATAGTTCAAATGGCTCTGAGCACTATGGGACTTAACTTCTGAGGGCATCAGTCCCCTAGAACTTAGAACTACTTTAACCTAACTAACCTAAGGACATCACACACAGCCATGCCTGAGCCACGATTCGAACCTGCGCCATAGCGGTCGCGCGGTTCCAGACTGTAGCGCCTAGAACCGCTCTGCCATCTCGGCCGGCCATTGTGACTGCAGATTCAGTTGCTGTAACAGTAGAATCTTATAAGTTGTAAATTCAACTTTTTTGTTTTCTGTGAAAACTGACTGCGTGGAAGAACGTTCTTGTGTTCATAGTTTTCGTTTAAAAACATATATAGTGTGGAAGAATATGTATGGGAGAAACAGTTTTTTCTTGTGCTTTAAATTGATTGCGAGAAAGAAAACAGAACCGGAGATTTTCACAGCAGAGCAAAGCACAGCATTTTCTTTCTCGCAGTCGGTTCTAAAAGAACTTGCACATTGTTGTTTATATATAGCACATGTCCATAATCGTTCAAGTACTTGTTCTGACAGTAGTCATAAAGTGGTTCGAAACAGGAAATTTTCAAAAAAAAATTTCCCATATAATGTATAGGTGTTATTGATAGTGATTACCAGCTTACGTGTATAGTTTGCAGTGGTAAAGTCACGCGATAACATTAAAAATAATCTTTGTGTATTTTAATGTATTTCTTTTCAGAGGCGTTGCGCTTCAGCCCACTGGCTGCAATTTATTGATTTATGTTATGTAATTCAGTGTATTTTGTTCTATAGTAACGACACTGCTCGCTCACGACGCTGCCAGTAGTTTAGCTTCTTTGTTGTTGATATTTATCTTACTTGCCGTTACATAATAAATGTGGGTATTGTAAACTGAGTGTATTTTAAGACAGAATTGTAATCAGGGATCAGTCCATGTTAACTAGAGCGAAAGCGCGCTTAGTAGCACAACAGAGCACTAGTTGTAATAATATAGAAATGGCAGATACACGGGGTAGTTAAGAAAGTCTATGGGACGAGAAAGAGTTAGCTATATTAGCAGCACAAGGCACTGGTGAGAAGAATACCGATCCAAGGAAATTTTTTGAGGATGATAGACACAGCCAAGCCCATGGTGGGCAATCTGATAGCGAAGATGAGGAACAGCGACACACTGAGGCAATCGTAAAGATACGAGAATATAATGTAGGGAGTCCAAGTGAACGCAGAAGAACTAAGAATTGTGGTAGATCGTCGTCAGTAGCATACTCACGAGACAGCATGTCAGGGGCGCGTGGTGATGACTTTTTTGAATACCAAGAAATGGAAACGAAAACGGGGAGAAGATTACCTAAGAGTAGAGGAATGGAAAGTCACAATAGGAGAGAAGATTTAGATAACACACGTGTGTTGGACATTCTTACATACCTAAATGCAATGGGAAGTGAAATGGCAAATAAAATTCAAAACATTAGTGCCGAAGTGCAGAAGGTCAGGTCTGAATTGGGAGAGCAAGTAAAAAAGGGGAATGATGAAGTACGCTCTGAAATGGGGAGTAAAATTCAGAACGTTAGTGTCAATAAAACATGAGACGAGGGAAGTGAAAAATGAGGTAGTGACGCTCCGAACAAAACTAGAATTAGAGATTGCGGAGGCCAGAAGAACCGCGGACGAGGCACGAGTACTAGCGAGGGGTGCAAAGCGGATTGCTATTGAAACATCAGAGAAAACAGAAAATACGACAAAGATAGGGAGATGTGCATTAACGAAGTTGCAGAGGCGCGTCAAACAAGTGGAAATAACGCAGCTGCAAAAGACGGAAATTGCACCAAATTTAGACATTGACCGTGGATTTCTTCCAATTTAAACAGAACATAGAGATCGAAATTAAGCAATTATCTCAGGAAGTCAGGTTGCAATAAAGGCAAAAATCACCTCTCCTAAAAGAAGTAGTAGCGATTTGGAAACAATAGAAACCGAAAGAGCCAGCTCAAACTCTACACGATCGTGTCCAAGCCTAGACGATATTAGAATGTGCTCGAATGTAAGAGTTACTCGTCAACTACAGACTATAAGCGTATCTACAGAGCAACGAAATATCGCTAGAGATATGGTCCCCGCGTCTACACAGGGCACGACTGGATCGCAAATTGCGAATACGGAGAACAGCAATGAAATATTTCATATGTATGATTATTATCCGATAATGCGCAGTAAGGAAAACGTAATAGGGAGTAGAAGAGAGGATGCCCAAAGTAATGGTAGACCGGAAACGTTAGCGCCAAGTGAGAATGTGATAGACCGAATGGGAAGAAACTCTAATGAAATTTTCTATTTTAAGCATGTTATCTCTGTACGAAATTTTCAGCATTACAAAGACGAGGGTAATGTTTTAAATCCGAAAACCTTTATTGGTAAATTTAATTTATCATTACCTCCTCACTGGCCTCTGATGTACAAACTGGACTTCGTATGTTCACATATCGAGGCAACAACGGCCGAATGCATGTGTAACATTGCAAAAACGTGCACGCCATGTGAAGTGTTTCGTGACGCATTTTTAAACAAATACTGGTCCAAGGAGACCCAGGACGGGATCAAGCAGGAAATAATGCTGAGCAGAGACTTCATCTACACTCTACATCTACATCCATACTCCGCAAGCCACCTGACGGTGTGTGGCGGAGACTTGGAGAGTTCAGGATTCTTGACCAAGAAAAATCAGTATTTGGACGATCCATGGACACCGGCTGAGATCATAAGATAATGTCCCTGAAGTTGCCAATTTCCTACCAGCAAACGCTCGTCGGCCGATGTGGAAGTGATGTAGAAGGGTTCAAAAGCATCCTAAGAGAGTTGGAGTTCGCTTTCAACTAGCAGCAGGCGCGAGAAAAATGTAGGCGGAGATACGTGCAAGGAGAAAGAAGGGAAAACAACAGAGGGAATAATAGAGGCCATAACTGGCAAAACAATGTAAATCGTCCGCCTCACCAAAACATGGACCACAGAGATCGTAGTGGGAATAATGGACAGCGGGGGAACTGTGGCAGAGAATATAGGCGTCAAAATGACCGGAGATGGGAGCCACAAAATAATGGCGCATCATGGAGCGACAATAGAGAAACTCGTCAACGGTCGGACCAAGGATGGGGTGGAACGAATAGGAACAGGAATCGGGAACAATCAGTTGAAATTAGACCATCCAACCCTGGGAGAGTACGGCAAAATAGCGTAGAATAAGGAGGAAAAATTAAAGTGAGTTGGTATTGTGACAGTATAATATTGTAGGCCTGTATAGTTAGCAATTAAGTTAAGTATTACACTGAAGGTATCCGTAAATTTATCAAATTTTCTATAATATTATCATGTTAAAAGAGGTTATACAGTGTATAAAAGGGCAGGATGTCGTGGGTAAGAAAATTCGGGCATGTTTCTTGATTTAGGTGCACAGCAAGCTGAGCGTACAATTTTAGAAGGTGTTTAGAGTCTAAGATGTGCTATCTGTCCATGAATGAATAAAGTTAAATTGAGAGACGTGTGGTACTGCAAAATGTTGTAAAGATGTGTGAATAGATAAAAAATTGTTAACCAATTAAGGTGGAAAGTATTTGGAGAGAACGTCAGTAAAATTTTTTTAGAAATGATTGTCTATTTTACATGTTTAGCAATAGGATCATAAATGAGTAACTTGCTAATAGGGTTTGCGGTGACTCACAGGTGTGTCGTCCAAGTATGAATTGTTTCCATTCAGAGAAACGGGAGTTCAATGGGTGGCCAGCTCCACATGTCTACACGAGAGCGCACCGTTATTTGTATTGCAAAGTCGTATTTATGCTGTCTAAAGAGACAGAATAATTGTGTACGTCGTGGCCAGTTCTGTGGAATTCCGTATGAGCGCACCGAAATATTATTTGAGTCTTAGAGGGATATGAAATGGACGTGTAATAATGAGATATAGATACGTAAAATGTAATAAAGGAAAAGTATAAAGCTGTACGTTCAAAGCACAGGACACAGAGTGTAACATATATGGACATGTCAGTCGTGCTGATGAGCAGCGATTTTATAAAATGTACTAAAATCTTCATATTTCCAGGTACCGCTAAAAAAGCGAAATGTAACTTTATTAAGATGGCCGGCCGAAGTGGCCGAGCGGTTCTAGGCGCTACAGCCTGCCTAGGGCACGGATGTGTGTGATGTCCTTAGGTTAGTTAGGTTTAAGTAGTTCTAAGTTCTAGGGGCCTGTTGACCTCAGCAGTTAAGTCCCAAAGTGCTCAGAGCCATTTGAACCATTTTTTTAGTAAGATGAAAAGAAGAGACCACCAGAGAACGGTAAAAGCAGCAGATCCGAAAAAGGGGGACAGAGAAGAGAAGGTATTACTGAGTAAAACCATAAGAAAAGGTATGTGAAAGAGTGATTAAAATAAAAGGTCAGTAATTGTATTAAATTTGCTACATAGTATGATTGCCCACAGGAAGCACACCAAGAGCATGAAATGAAGAAGTGGCTCACCTAATCATTCATTTGTGTATGTTTGTGGGCGCAGACATCCACTTTTGTTCACAGATATTCACGATGACAGCCATAACGGAACTAAGATTCATGAGATCGGACGATCTAGTGATACCCACGACAGTGTAGTAGTTAGATTAGTATAAACATCCGACTGGCCAGTAGTTTAACAAGTAGTTAACAAGTAGTTTAACAAATAGTTTAACAAGTAGTATTTGCAACTACTAACATTGGGATTTGGTGAGGATTAATTCTATTATTGTATGAACAACTAATAAACATGTATTTTATAGGTATACACGTGCTGACAGATATTTAATAATTCATTGACATAGGTAGGGGTGTATTACTTTATAAGTAACATTAACTTGGTACATGAAACTGTTATCAAGCTAATGATAGTAAATAGGTGAGTGTCTTGGCTAATTATACAAATAGAACAATAATAAATGTAAAGGTAAATGAACTCACTAGTGAATGCATCTTAAAATTTTATATTTCATAAATGTCAATAAATTGTGTTATGTATTGTATAGTATTTGTTGTAAATCAGAAACTAGTTGTGGGCATTAGTGAGCACAGGGTAAGCAAAAAACTTTTTGAGACACACTGGAAGCAACAATACGGTGTGCAGATGGAACGGCCCAGAAGCAAGGGGCGCCGTTAGTCATGTCGCGGCGGATTTGGGCGGACACGGACGTGGGCTATTCATCGGATGCCAGAAGTCCTCGGCCGGGCACCAGGCAATGGCACCAGGTAACGCGGTCAGCACAGAAGAGTGGTTTTTAAACGGCCACTAATGACTTGCTTCCACTGTTGTACAAGATAAACCAGTTGCACACACAATACAGTGAGTTAAGCCTACAGCAGAACTGCTTATAGCTGTATGGAACTGTGAACTATATTTGCTTTTCTTCTGTGGTCCTCCACCAGCCAGAGGCTGATAACATCATAAGCTGTAACAGTCAGTCACTTGGCATTGACTTCTAAGGAATCTGAGTCACGCACAAAAACTCAAGTTCCACGATAGTGTCACAAAATAGATAACCTACCTGTACACAATTACCGATATCCTTATCCAAAATACAATAGTTATATCAAGAGAAAGAAGCGACATGAAGAGCAGAAGAGTAAGAACACAAACATAGTAAAAGAAGGAACACGAAGAACTGAAGACTAGGCACAATTACACTTCTCTTAGCTGACGCAGAGCAATTCTAAGTAACCTATAACGATCCTAGCTGACTGTACCTCCCCCATACTGTGTGCAAATTCGACGAAAACTTGGCTGTTTCAAATCTTACACCCACTTACCTGGCTGTATAATTCGAGGATCCCTCCACAGCATCAATTCTGCGAGAGACTGGTAACCTGACGGGATCAACAAACGGCTGAGTGTCCAAAGACTGACTTGTAAAGGCAACATGTCCCATCTCAGATAATCTTCGCGTCGTAAACATCACAAAAAAACTGTAGCTTCCACCCCCGTACACAAATCAAGACGTAAGTGTGTTGTGAAATCCGAATCAGTGTGTGACTCTTGTTAAAAAGGTGCATAATGTAGTGAACACTAAACGGTTACACCCACAAATTAACAGTTTCCAATATCTGTCATTATGTAAACATTTTTTACTTATTTTTCAGGGTAACCTTAAGAAAATATTTGTGTATGTATTCATGCGAAGTATTATTTGACATTCCTTTGTTAATGATGCTATGTCCTTCACTGTTTTATATATTTGTATATTTCCAGAATTTTATTTGTGTATGTATTTATGTGCAACGGCCTTGCCGCAGTGGATACACCGGTTCCCGTGAGATCACCGAAGTTAAGCGCTGCTGGGCGTGGCCGGCTCTTGGATGGGTGACCATCCAGCCGCCATGCGCTGTTGCCATTTTTCGGGGTGCACTCAGCCTCGTGATGCCAATTGAGGAGCTACTCGACCGAATAGTAGCGGCTCCGGTCAAAGAAAACCATCTTCACGACCGGGAGAGCGGTGTGCTGACCCCACGCCCCTCCTATCCGCATCCTCCTCGGAGGATGACACGGCGGTCGGATGGTCCCGGTAGGCCATTCGTGGCCTGACGACGGAGTGACATGTATTTATGTAAAACTATTGTTTGTCATTTTCTTTGTTAATGATGCTATGGGTTTTTAGTGTTTTTATGTATTACATTTTACACACTGTGAACAAACACATTAGTTAAAATCGGTGGTCGATCCGAACTCTTATTACAAATATTAATTCTCACAGTAAATGGAAATGCAGTTTGTCAAAGGACACTTTAGAACATACGATTTTGGAAATGTTTAAAGGGTATTCACGTTAAGGAAAAACTACTCTTGGTCAATCAATTTGTGAAATGATGTTTTCTTTTGTAGTGTAAAATAAATATGACCACGTGAAATTACATAGGATGTTTCACAAAATTTTGTATAATTGTATAATAACCAATAGATAACCTCTTGAGTAATTGATGTAACTGCTTGTTTTGCATTTCAATGGCTAAATGAAGCATATGTAATTTATTACACGACCACTTTGAAAAGATTAGGATACTTTACTTTAATATTTTTTGCCTCAACCTATGCCTTAGGGATGGATAATGACAGAGAGCGTGGGCCTTAAGTCTAAAGAAAGATGTGAACTGCCAATTTTGAAAGAGAATAAAAATTTTGTAATATTAATTAAATTTCTTTTGATATTGTGTATTCCAGTTGTCACATCTCGGAACAGTGTTCCAAACATAAGGTGTAGACAGATTATAATTAACATGTAATAAGTAAATTTATGGCATTAACCCATGAATGAATGCAGAATGACTGCAGAACATATCATGATTCAAGTGTTCCTTTGCCCTATATTCTTATTGGTTCGCTTTTACAGACAATTTAAGGTTATATAATTCTGTACTAGATGAGATAACACTATAAGAATTACCCCATCCTAGTACAAAACAGTTCATTGGAGGGGGGGGGGGGTATTGTAAGGTGGCTATAATTTCGCACCTTACAAGCACTCATCCACATACTTTGCCGTGAACTACAACCACAATTAGATATCATTTGATAGGTTGTACATCGTAAAAGAGACTGGCATTGTCGCATACGCCTTCTAAATAATTGTTAACGCTTATTGCATGAAAAGTGATGAAGTGTCTTTGTTATCATACTAGTAGAGGTTGGAATGACAGTGGAAATGAAACGGCAGATGGAACTCAAGCCCTGGGTGGAAGGCCCACACAGGTGTGATGGTTCAGCTGCACACAGGAAGTTCCGTGACGTACAGTCTGGACACTTGAGCGCGAAGACACAATACAGGGGCGACCGGCTGCTATCGACCGCTATTGTAGTAGGACCGGAAGGATAACCGAATAATACTTCCGAACTCTCTGCAGCTCTTGAATGCAGGTGAGAGGAACAAAGAAGCGGCACCTCGGAAACCACACAGGCTGGGCTTTTTTCAGTGGATTTTTACTCAGAAGCGTACTGCTGTACAAATATAGGCTTTTCCTCGCAAATTTTCCACGCTGCACGTCAAAAGACTAAAATATGGTTGATCGGCGTTCGGGAGAATCTGTAGACAGGGAGAATATTCCATGGTTTCGCGAATATGACTCGTTTGCGGAACTACGTTGGTGGGGAGCTGAGTCTTGCTGGAAGGCCAGCAGTGGAGAGACGAGGTCTTCCGTTGTGAGCTCCCGTGTGTGACGGTTGCTCGATATCAGCTTTGTTGATACGGACGGACTTGCTGTCTTTGCTCTCAGGAGAGTTTATAGTGAGAACAGTTAGGCACTGTACTGTTGCGAACCTATACGATTCTGGACTTCACCTCTGGGTTGGAATCGTCGTTGAGTATGCACTACGCAGTGTTCATTATTTCTGAACACTTCCTCTGCCTATACTTATGTTGAGACGTTATCTGAACGCCATCCTTGTGCTGGAAGTTCGCATTTCTCATCTGTAGAACACAGAGAGGAAAAGACAGTATTAGAGTATATTGGTCAGAGGACCGCCTTCTGCCGTCCTAGTGTTTGAAAGAGTTTATTTGTGGCTGGAGTTCTCCCATCATCGCAGATGAGTACGAAAACCATCACTTCGACGCACCGGCCGCAGTACATACGGTGATATCGCAAATTGCTTCGGCTTATTAGGGCTATAAAAGCTAAACAGTTTTGATCACGGTAGTTTATTTCCACTGAGGTTCCACACCACCGTAGAAAATTTCTGTTCCGACACTGACAATGTTGAGTGTTTATGGAAAAAGTTCAAGGCAATCGTAAAATGCGTTTTAGACAGGTACGTGCCGAGTAAAACTGTGAGGGACGGGAAAAACCCACCGTGGTACAACAACAAAGTTAGGAAACTACTGCGAAAGCAAAGAGAGCTCCACTCCAAGTTTAAACGCAGCCAAAACCTCTCAGACAAACAGAAGCTAAACGATGTCAAAGTTAGCGTAAGGAGGACTATGCGTGAAGCGTTCATTGAATTCGAAAGTAAAATTCTATGTACCGACTTGACAGAAAATCCTAGGAAGTTCTGGTCTTACGTTAAATCAGTAAGTGGCTCGAAACAGCATATCCAGACACTACGGGATGATGATGGCATTGAAACAGAGGATGACACGCGTAAAGCTGAAATACTAAACACCTTTTTCCAAAGCTGTTTCACAGAGGAAGACCGCACTGCAGTTCCTTCTCTAAATCCTCGCACAAACGAAAAAATGGCTGACATCGAAATAAGTGTCCAAGGAATAGAAAAGCAACTGGAATCACTCAACAGAGGAAAGTCCACTGGACCTGACGGGATACCAATTCGATTCTACACAGAGTACGCGAAAGAACTTGCCCCCCTTCTAACAGCCGTGTACCGCAAGTCTCTAGAGGAACGGAGGGTTCCAAATGATTGGAAAAGAGCACAGATAGTCCCAGTCTTCAAGAAGGGTCGTCGAGCAGATGCGCAAAACTATAGACCTATATCTCTTACATCGATCTCTTGTAGAATTTTAGAACATGTTTTTTGCTCGCGTATCATGTCATTTCTGGAAACCCAGAATCTACTATGTAGGAATCAACATGGATTCCGGAAACAGCGATCGTGTGAGACCCAACTCGCCTTATTTGTTCATGAGACCCAGAAAATATTAGATACAGGCTCCCAGGTAGATGCTATTTTTCTTGACTTCCGGAAGGCGTTCGATACAGTTCCGCACTGTCGCCTGATAAACAAAGTAAGAGCCTACGGAATATCAGACCAGCTGTGTGGCTGGATTGAAGAGTTTTTAGCAAACAGAACACAGCATGTTGTTATCAATGGAGAGACGTCTACAGACGTTAAAGTAACCTCTGGCGTGCCACAGGGGTGTGTTATGGGACCATTGCTTTTCACAATATATATAAATGACTTAGTAGATAGTGTCGGAAGTTCCATGCGGCTTTCCGCGGATGATGCTGTAGTATACAGAGAAGTTGCAGCATTAGAAAATTGTAGCGAAATGCAGGAAGATCTGCAGCGGATAGACACTTGGTGCAGGGATTGGCAACTGACCCTTAACATAGACAAATGTAATGTATTGCGAATACATAGAAAGAAGGATCCTTTATTGTATGATTATATGATAGCGGAACAAACACTGGTAGCAGTTACTTCTGTAAAATATCTGGGAGTATGCGTGCGGAACGATTTGAAGTGTAATGATCATATAAAATTAATTGTTGGTAAGGCGGGTACCAGGTTGAGATTCATTGGGAGAGTGCTTAGAAAATGTAGTCCATCAACAAAGGAGGTGGCTTACAAAACACTCGTTCGACCTATACTTGAGTATTGCTCGTGAGTGTGGGATCCGTACCAGATCGGTTTGCCAGAGGAGATAGAGAAGATCCAAAGAAGAGCGGCGCGTTTCGTCAACGGGGTTATTTGGTAACCGTGATAGCGTTACGGAGATGTTTAATAAACTCAAGTGGCAGACTCTGCAAGAGAGGCGCTCTGCATCGAGGTGTAGCTTGCTCGCCAGGTTTCGAGAGGGTGCGTTTCTGGATGAGGTATCGAATATATTGCTTCCCCCTACTTATACCTCCCGAGGAGCTCACGAATGTAAAATTAGAGAGATTAGAGCGCGCACGGAGGCTTTCAGACAGTCGTTCTTCCCGCGAACCATACGCGACTGGAACAGGAAAAGGAGGTAATGACAGTGGCACGTAAAGTGCCCTCCGCCACACACCGTTGGGTGGCTTGCGGAGTATCAATGTAGATGTAGATGTAGATCATCTTTTAAAGTAGTGTCTTCTAGTGTTTGGTACGTAGATGATGTAAGTCATTTCGTGTTATTGATATTAGACTGTGCAGTCGTAATAAGGGGCAGAGTTGGGCAATTGATTAGTAATCTTACTTAGGAAATGTAAAATTTGTAATATAAAGGTTTTTTTAATCCACAATAAATATATAAGCAGGAACAACGTTTATCATTTAGTAGGATTAGTTGCCTTCATCATTCATTTATGTTTAGATTGTAATTTATAGAATTAAGAGATCCTAAAATCTGCTTCAAGTAAGACAGGGCCAAATCTTCATTTTAGCCTTTATTATTCTATGTTGACACATTCATTTTACACCTGCCTGGAGTAGCATCTTGGGATATTAAGCTGAAAAAAGTGTACGTGTCATAATTAATGTCAGAGGTTCTCCACTTACTCCTCATGACAAATTTCTTTTTCGGAAACTGAATGGAACGTATATGTTCCCCAGTAATTACAGTGGACCGAATAGTACAGTTTTTGCGGCTGAATGCCTGAAACTTAAAATTTCAGATGATATGGTAATGGCTTCTTTCGATATTCTGAATTTGTACACGAATATCCCAATCGAGAGAACCGTTTCCCTAATCAAAAATAACATTTTGCATAATGCCACTACGATCAGTGGGGAGCTAATTGAGTTTCTTCCGGTTCAGTCTGTCATATAATTACTTTGGTTCTGATACTAAGATCTACCGACAGTCAGATGGCCTTGCTATGGCAATTGCCTCGCAGGCTTATTGGCTGACATTTTTATTAGTAATTTGGAGAGTAGAGTCTTTAAACTGAATCAGAATCTCCCTGCTGCAATGTTTTTTATAAAAGATATGTTGATGATGATTTCATGACTGTGAAGGCACTAACGACTAGGTTGTGCCCATTTTTAATTTATTCAATGAGCAGCATCCGAAGATTATGTACACGTTGGAAGTTGAAGTGGATAGGAATTGCGTTTTCTGGATTTGCTTATTATGAAAAGTGATCAGAGCATTGGTGTCTCAATTTTTCGGAAGCCAACGCAGTCTGATGCCATAATATGCAATGATTCCAATCATCCCATCAGACACAAGACAGACTACTTTCGTACTATGGCAGCACGACTGTTCAATTTACCTGTAGGCGAGGACGAAGTTAATAAAGAGTTAAATGTTTTGAAGCAGGTTGTGGTGTCTAATGGCTATAAGCAATCGCTGGTTTCCCGTTTGCACAGGAAGCATGGGCAGATGAAAACACCATGGACAAATATATTAAGTACCTAATGTTGCAATATAGGGAACCGGTCTCTGAAAGTTTGGCCTGACCCTTTCCAAAAAGACTTAGGATAGGATTCCGTACGAGGGGGCAACTAACGTATAAATTGAAACTTAGGCTCAGCAAGCTGAGAGAGGGTCAGGCGGTAGAAAATGTAATTCATCCGTCGTATATAAGTTCCAATGAAGATCCGCTTAATCATTTTATATTGGACAAACGGGTAGAAGTTTTGTCACCCATTTTAAAGAACATGCAGGTCCTTCTAATAGGACAGCATTTAAGAAATGGAGGTCATCAGGTTGGTACTATATACAACACACTTAAGGTTTTGCATCACGCATCGAAAGGTAAGCAGTTGGATGTTTTGGAGGAACTCAAGATTTATAAGAGCAAAATAAAGGAGCTAGATAAAGTGTTGAAGGTACAAGTCGATTTTCGGTTTAGCCGGTTCTTTACTCTGTTCCAAACTGATGTATAGTTTATAGTCTCTCCTCCTACCACCAACCCCGTTGTTACTTCCACCAACCCCTGGAGCGTGAACTCCTGTACACTGGGGCTTCGGCCGCCGCCCATTTCCTCTACCCCATTTCCTTCCCCCCTTTCCGCCCCCCCCCCTTCCACTCATTTCTAAAATTCTCTTAGTGACATTTAGGGCCAGCCGGAGTGGCCGAGAGATTCTAGACGCTACAGTCTGGAAACGCGCGATCTCTACGGTCGCAGGTTCGAATCCTGCCTCGGGCATGGATGTGCGTGATGTCCTTAGGTTAGTTAGGTTTAAGTAGTTCTAAGTTCTAGGGGACTGATGACCTCAGAAGTTAAGTCCCATAGTGCTCAGAGCCATTTGAACCATTTGGACATTTTGGTCCCTGGGTTCAACTTCATGTACTGAGTTCAGTTTCCAGCGTTTTTATCTACCTGTCTACCGCCTGTAACTTGTGCTTCCCCCGCCCCCTCGCCCCTTTCACCCGCCTTTCTCATCTCACAAAAAATACATTCCATATTTTACAGTACGTGGTTCGGTTATTGCATCGTCATTATGTTCCATTGCTGATATACCGAGGCGTACAACTCTTGATTTCAGTATGCACTATTGTCTGTGATGCCTATAGGCTGCTGCTGGTTGGATAATAAGGTTTCTGTGCCTGTTGTGCCTTTCCGCTGCATATATGGAATGTTGTTTACAGCAGATTATGAAGCTCGGTTTACTTGTTGATTATGTGGTCTTCACCACTAAATAATTAATTGTTTGCATTCATTTTTGTTATCAAATATTATCTGTGCGATTACTGCTGAGTAACATATGGTTTCTCTGATGAATATGGTAGTTCTTACGTATTTGATTCTATAAACAAATGACGAATAGTTGTTTCTGGTTGTAGCATTACATGGGTAATCGTCTGAGTAGCCCACGAAATCTTTAAGCAATAATCTTGTTGGGATGTCCATTAAAGTCAGATATACTTTGTGTCACGTGAGAGTAGGAGAGTCAAAACAGGTAGTAACACGTGACGTCATCTTAAGTCGAGATTTTTTTGTAGTGCAATCTTTGTTGAGCGATAGACACTGTATAAGAATCAATAGGTAACGATGTTTTTTTGACATAGCAGAATACAATGCTGCGTTGTGCGTGATTTTTTCCTTTGAAATAGATAATAACATCTGAGTTGCTTATGTGCATGGACAAGTTGTAATCGACTGCAGGTCCACTTTAATTTTAAAGAATTGATCTAAAACTGATAATCCATAATCCGGTGTTGGTCTGGAAAACATTCTAGAGAGCCACGGCCAGAACAAAAATGGCTCTGAGCATTATGGGACTTAACATGTGTGGTCATCAGTCCCCTAGAACTACTTCAACCTAACTAACCTAAGGAAATCACACACATCCATGCCCGAGGCAGGATTCGAACCTGCGACCGTAGCGGTCACGCGGTTCCAGACTCAAGTGCCTAGAACCGCACGGCCACCCCGGCCGGCGCCATGGCCAGACTTTGTTATAAACAGATTGCGCGTGGACTTTGAAATAACGGCGCGAAGTTTGAGATACGCGGTGGGCTATCGCGCGTTATAGTCGCGTGAAGGATTAACCGATAGTCCCCGTAATTTCTTGACGTTAGCTTGGTAATAATCATCAAAGAATTATTGGAGGTTATAGTAATCGTTCTTGGCGCTTACAGTAGATGGAGTTCTATTGACTGTTTGAATACGACATATATTTAGTGTTAGAATACAACATATATTAATCACGGAATAGTCGATTGATTGATGCGTTGGTTAGCAACCAATAAACAGATTGTAATGGAACTACCGGAACGATCTTTTTAATCATTGGTGACCACCACACGCACACCAGAAAACTAGCTACTCTCGTAACGGAACGGATGAGTTTCGCTCCTTGGGATCAATGAACTTGGAACTTTATAAACTGTGTCGTGTTCCTTCAATTTAGTAGATCGATAAACATTATAGTCTACACTACAATTTTCACCTTTTGAAAAAGAGAGCACTTACCTTTTTAGAAAAATGTTTCAGCTTCAACCATCAATCTTCCCAAAACGGAGATAGTGGTGACACTCACACATAGCGCTACGTCATCGTGATCAACCACATATGTGCCCCCTTCTCCCTCCCTTTTGTCGAAAACCCTAAGATATAGCCGCGGTACGACGAAGGAAGAAGGAAGAGGGTTTGGACAGCCGAGGAGAAAAGAAGAAAATGACGACAACCGAGCAAGAGAAAGAAAGAAAGAAAGAGAGGGGAGCTCACATGGTCCAATTTCAGTAATTTTCTTTTATTACAACTGGTGATGTACTTACATTCTTGCCATGCTGTCCACTTGATCTCCCCTTTCTTGACTCCTTCATCTTCATGCTCCTCCGCCCTTCCCCCCCCCCCCCCCACCCGTTCCTCAGTCCTCCATCCTTCCCCCTCTCCCGTCCCCCCTTCCCATTGCAACCACACTTCCATCCCACATCCCCATGAGTATGGTTATGCTACATCTTCCTCAGGATGGCAAGTAAATTTTTGATGCTTTATAAAAGACAACTTTGTGGCTTAATGTCTGTCTTTACGTGGGACATCTTAGAAAAAGTTGTTTTATCTTCGCATAATTTGTAAAGTTTGATGTGGTAAAGCTTTTTATGCTTGTAAGTTGTGGGAAATGTAGATTTTTAATCTCATGTTGTTTTGGTTTCTTTTAATACTAATGTTGCTGTTCACATTTAATGATTTTTTATGTACCAACATGGCATACAACTTTGTAATACGCGCTGTAGGTAGTGCTGCTGGGTTTCACTGTTCAGTGACTTTAAATATTTGTTTTAGAAAAGATTTCAGGAAGTATTAATTTTTTGTTAACTTGTACGGTTATTGTATCAATTGTTGTATTCTTGATGGTTAGAGTACATTTTCATAAATAGAAAAAGATTTCCTATATCCTGATAGGACGCCCCCTCCCAATGGACAGCAGAAGGAGTAAACTGTTAGTTTTCTCTATGCACTGTAACTGTTCATTTCACGATTTTGACATGGTTGTCACTTCTTTGGAAATGCCATTTTCGACTACGTTTGTAAGTCTTGAAACTACATGTTCTGTATTTTTGACATATGCTTAAAATTTGGTGATACCTGTATTACACATGAGTGTAAATTTGGTTTTCTGCCCTGTAGGATGATTTAAAAATGGTTCTCTGTCCGAAACTAGTCCTCGAGTGAATAAAAAAGTAAAATTTGCATCTTTGGACTGGTTTTTCTTTCTACTGCTTAACAGAAGTTGCTGATCCACAGCTACTCCTGAATGCTGGAAGTTCGCAACCAACATATTTCTCAGCGCTCCAAACTAGAGAGAATCCGTGGTTCTTCTCCCCGCCCCCCCCTCATTCTACCATTATGGTGCCACCTCCAGCAGCACCAGAGATGGGTATGCCACCAATACCAGTACCCGCACCACCCCAGGTAGCCGATAACAGCACTAGCAGCAGGAAGACCAGTGTTGCTCCCAAGGAGATTAGGATAAAGGAAGAAAGTGTTACCGATGCGCAGAATAGGCATTGGCTGAAGCCAGTGGTCATGGAAGTGCACCATCTTGCGAAGATCAAAACATGAGTTACTCCATTAAAACCCTATGTGAAAGATGAATTCTCTAACTACTACAACACAACTGACAATTACCCCTGCGTATGTACTTAGATACAACATACCTTCATGGATAACACTGATAGACAGTTGATAACTTAATTTGTTGATAACAAATTTCATTTGTTGAGGGTGGACTACATCGTGGTAAAAGAGCCTATCACTGTATCTTATATCTGACTGTTAGCTATAATATTTCACAGTACAATAGCCTTCCAATGATTTAACCGAGTGAGGTGGCAGAATGGTTAGCACACTGGACTCACATTCAGGAGGACGATGGTTCAATCCCGCGTCCAGCCAACCTGATTTTGATTTTCCGTGACTTCCCTAAATCGCTCCAGGCAAATGCTAGGATGGTTCCTTTGAAAGGGCATGGCCAACTTCCTTCTCTAATCCGAAAGGACTGATGACCTCATAGTTTGGTCTCTTCCCACAAAACAAGCCAACCAAATCATTCCACTCATTTGACTAAGAAAATGGACTATTTTCAGCATTGAAATTGTACACTTTAGTTAGAATAATACAATAACATAGCATTAAAACTGTTTGAATTTAGGGGCACTTAAGCAATCCCATTAAAATGGAAAATTTCCTTAATGTCAGGTAGAGCCTCTGTCTCTCTCACTCGTTTTCTTCAATCCTAAGAACGTTTGTGTCATTGTACACTTTACCAATTTCGCTTGACAATTTTGCACAATCAGGAAAACATATATATCAGTTATGATTTACAACTTACTATTACAAACACTACAGCACAAACATTCAGTTATGATGGGAATTTCAACAACAAAAGGGAATTTCAACAGCAAAAAAATTATACTCATAGACTTAAATAATAGTTTTATTTACAACAGTACTCCAGTGCTTCGTGAAATTAAATCTTTATTTTACTTTTTCAAACAAAACAAACTTGGAACTTGTTAATCAACATACTTTACAGTAAATCTTGCAAAGATAATAAGGTTCGAAGCACAGATTTTCAGCATTCTCACTACATGAGCCATAATAGACCATAATGGCTTGTATCAATACTACCACATGATTGTCAAGTGGCAGCTCACATCTCATGTGGCCACTCAAAGTGGCAGCTCACATCTCATGTGGCCACTCAAATTCAGAAATAAAGTCTTGTTTACACCCACTACTGCACTAAGAATTAAATAAATGGAATTGTGTGAGCATACATATTGCATCACTTGTGAAACCAGGTACTTCACTGCACTTTGATGCCTCTTATTTATAGCCCTGACATAATCACATCTACATCTACGTGATTACTCTGCAATTCACAATAAAGTGCCTGGCAGAGGGTTCAATGAACCACCTTCAAGCTGTCTCTCTACCGTTCCACTCTCGAACGGCGCGCGGGAAAAACGAGCACTTAAATTTTTCTGTGCGAGCCCTGATTTCTCTTATTTTACCGTGACGATCATTTCTCCCTATGTAAGTGGGTATCAACGGAATGTTTTCGCAATTGGAGGAGAAAACTGGTGACTGAAATTTCATGAGAAGATCCTGTCGCAACGAAAAACGCCTTCGTTTTAACGATTGCCACTCCAATTCATGTATCATGTCTGTGGCACTATCTCCCCTATTTGGCGATAATACAAAACGAGCTGCCCTTCTTTGTCCTTTTTCGATGTCATCCGTCAGTCCCACCAGATGCGGATCCCACAACACACAGCAGTACTCCAGAATAGGGCAGACAAGCGTGGTGTAAGCATTCTCTTTAGTAGACCTGTTGCACCTTCTAAGTGTTCTGCCAATGACTCACAGTCTTTGGTTTGCTCTACCTATCGTTCCAATTTAGGTTATTTGCAATGCTCTTGTAGAATAAAAGTTAAATGGTGATGTGTAAGATCACAAAGCTGAGCCATATTTCAGAGGTAATACAGAACATGTTGTCTTGGTGAACTAAAATGACAACTCCTCATATACATCTGACACATTCTTAAGCACTGAAATAATCTCTTTGGTTAGGTAGTCCTTCTGTAGGGCTTTTATCACATCAAACAGATTACTATTCCACAGTCTAAGGTGACAGTTTCTCTGCTGAAGAACCACAATTTTCTTCCTCTACTGACTGCTTACTTCACACACAGTGCTCCACTTTCCCTTGATGTGAAGAGCATTATCAACCAGGCAGTGTGACTGAATTGAAGGGAACGTATTTTGGCAATACTAGAAAACAAACATATGCATAAAATATTAGCATTACATTTCAAGTTTTTGGTACACATAAATTGTTACTACTTTCCAGAGCAGCAGTTCCCGAAATGAAAAAAAAGGTCTCCCAACATAATGATTAGCACAGAGTGTGATATACGTACAAAAGAGAAATTCGTATGATGAAAATTTTAATATGAATGACTTGTTACCTAATAACAATATCCAGTCCCTGAATTACCTCAAACGTAAACACTGGATTAAAATATACTACCTATGGACAGCTGCCAACAGGAGAGGAAAACAAGTCTAACATCAAATTAGTTATGATACACTGAAACATTACAATCATTAGCGCAACTTACATTCTACATGTACGGGAAAATGCTAAGCACTGCGCCAGCTGTGATGTGAACACTTCATGTCGAAGGCTGATTAATGTTAAATTTGCACAAACACTCAGAACACACTGTGCTATTTTCGTTTGTTGCCTATCTTTTCGATGCAATGGCTTGGTCCACAAGCTTTTCCTTGCTGTGTTCTTTATGAACCTACATGTTATAAATAAAAGTTTGAAGCCAGTGAGTGTGAACAACGAAGCAAACTGGCCACATGTAAGCTAAAAGTATAAATTTAGCTAGCCAGAAAGTAACAGCTAACTTTCTGCTTCCGTTTGTGCACCTGTAGGCGACACAAGTAACTAATTTTTGGTAAATTTACGTTATTATGTCGACAAATGAGACAGCAATATACTTACGCTACTCACAATGTTTTGATCTCCACAATACGGCGGAGTGCATAAGTCTCTGGTTCCCCATTGACAGCGTTAGGATATCTCTGTAAATTTGAACTTCTTTGGTCGCTCCACAGCCCACGCTGTCAATATCTCAGGAGACACAGTTCACAGGGAGCGAGTTTGCTAGGATGATGCGCGAACTCAAAGAAATCGGGACACTGATCGCTGATTTTAGACTGGTCAATATTGTCAAGAAAATTAGGGAGACCGTGACAGCAGTCTGAGCAGAGTCTAATAAATTCATCAAGGGGATGATAATTACAGAAGTTTCCATGTCACAGCTTGATGCCCCTTACAAACGAAATCCCCTGCACTTTAAATTGAAATGTCAGTGACATTTCTGATAAGAAAATACAATTTCACTCAGTATAGATCAGCAAGCTATAGATGTCGGTCGCATTAAGAAGATGCTTCTATCACTGACCAATCCATTCGAGGTGTGCAACTACACTGTTCAAAGGGCAGACAGGCTCAATCGTCTCCGTTGTGGCGGTGGGGTGGGTGTCGTTGTAAGCCAGAGAATTAGCCATCAAACAAATGATATATCAAATTTGATTATGGTCAAGGGAAAAACAGGTAACCGTGTACTCGCCATAGTTTCGCCATGAAACTCCCTCTGCAGCTATATCAGAGCACAAGCCCTTCAGGCACTGACAGGCAATTTCGAGCTTGTAACAGTGCTGAGGGACTTGAACACCAAACATAGCTACTGGGATTGCAACTCCATAAACGTCAGTAGGAGGAAGTTGAGGAGTTTTGTCAGCAGTGATCACTTCTGAGGAGCCTGCTCACATCCCCTACAAACCCCAGTTAGATATCCTAGATACCTTCCTGTCCAAGGGCCTGCTGTGAATTGCAGCCACAGCTCATTATTAGTTGGACTCAAACCACAGCCACGTTGTCTTGGAATGTGCCAGTGTCGAAGATCCAGACAGAAGGATGTCAAATAAAACATATATCACTAACTGGGAGCAATGTAACACTCTGGTAGGGCATCACCTAGAGAACATACATCAAATATGGGACGAACAATAGTTGAGTATTTTACAACTATTATCCAGACCTGTGTTCGACAGACATCTGGAACCTGGTTGTCACTAAGTGGCATGTGAGGAGGGATTGGCAGCATTAATAAGATCCTTCCGATCGTTGTTTACTTAGGTGGCTCGAAAGCCAGGTGAAGGATAAACTACAAGAGCACAGAGGCATCTGCTGGAGAGAAAGACTCAGAGTTGCAGAACAAAACCCTGAACAATATATGGAAGATCATGAAAGCACAGAATGCTAAACCCAGGGTATAAAGGACACTCTGAGGAAAAAATGGACTAGTTTATGTTGAAGAGGATATAACGCAAAATCTTCGATGATATCATTACATTCACAGTTCCAAACTCAGTTCATTATAGATAACGGGAATGAAAGGTAGGGGAGGAAAACAGTAGGACAAGTGGCTCAGCTGCGAGAGATTAGGCACAGAGTTCACACTCGTTTCCAATCGCCTCATGTGTGCCTACATCAGACGTCTAGGGAACAACAAATCCCCCAGTCGTGACAAAGTCCATGAATTCTACCTAAAACACCTACCTCCTTCCATTATCACCTACATCACCACAATCCACAACCACCGCTTCTCCCTAACCTACTGTCCAACCTTCTGGAAAACTGCTCAGATTATAACTTACCTAAACTTAATAATAACATTGAATAATGAAAATTAAAACCAACAGTTGTATTGTAATTCAAATATCGTTTATCCAAAACGTGCTACAAGTTTCGATACAAATCGACTTCATCTTCAGGCCCCAAGTGTAATCTGCCATCAATGCATCAACCACAATGACAAGGACTAATGGAGCCTTCAAATCGAAACAGTACAACTTATTAATCAAGTTACACCAGCATGTACAACTAACGAAGTTGAGTGCAGCAGGGCCAAAATCAACTGGATTCAGTAACTTCCAGTAACAAGCCCACCAATGGTATGACCATTATAACTGGAAGTTACGGAATCCTGTTGATTTGTGCACCATTGCACCCGACTTTGTTGGTTGCGAATGCTGCTGTAACGTATTTAATAATATACACTGTTTCCATTTGACAACTCTGTTGGTCTTTCTCATTGTGGTTCGTATGTTGATGGCAGATTTCTCCTGGGGCCCGAATAAGACACTTTTCTGCGTAGAAACTGTAGTATGTTTTGAATGAACGATGTCTGAATTACAATACAGCTGCTGGATTCAATTCTCACTATTCAAGTACTTCGTGTCTTGCTGTTGCCCCACTGTCCTCGATGGGTTACCAGAGACTTAATAAGAACCTCTGTCTTCCCCCAAGCTACAAACCCATTTGACTCCTGTGCTTTCTAGCGAAAGTACTGGAATATCTTTTCCACAGAACCCTCACCGAACTTCTCAGACTATAATGTAATCATCCCTGAACAGTTTGGCTTCTGTCCAGAACATAGCACCATCGATCAATCTCTGCATCTGATGGAACCAATATGATGGGCGAGGGATATGGAAATAAGTACAGAAGCAGTCTTTCTCGACATCAAGAAAGCATTTGACGAAGTCTGACATGATAGTTTAATTTACAAATTGTCCCAGTTAGACATTCCAGGACACATGATCAGTTTGACATATTCATTTCTTGCCAGGACGCAGTACTCTGCTAGATGTGGCAAACACGTCAGTACGATCAGGAATGCTGTCACCAGGGTCCTGCAGAATCAGTTCTGGGTCCCATTCTATACACACTCTATACCAACGAAGTTTGTAAATTTCCAGTTTGTGAAATTGCTCTCTGTGTGTTGTACAAAAGCAGCAGCAGCAATGTAAACTTCATAGCCTGAAACCTGAAGCAACATCTTGACGTTATTACCCACTAGTGCACTATTTGTAAAAAGATAAACTCTTAAAAGAGTATCTTAGTCATATTCTCGAATAAGATAGCTCCCACTGATAGACAAATCTTTGTTGCTTGCAGACTTTTGGAATGGAGCGACTCAGTGATGTACGAGTATCTGAACTTACAGATCGACAGGCGCCTGACGTCCGTAGGACAGATTAATAGGGCGGGAAGCAAGGGTTGTGCTGCTTTCTACCATCTGTATCCGCTGCTAAAAGGTGAGGGGTTATCAACCGATACAAAGCTAAGGTTGTAAAGGAGTGTCATGCCACACACAGTCCTGCAGGGATCAGAGGTATGGTCGGTGGTGGCGAGTATATATCTAAGCAGACTGCAGTCTTTCCAAGTCAAAGTACGTCCTATAATGACAGATGCCGACCGATACAAGCCAAATGCACACGTTGAGTACCCATTAGGAGAACCATTCATCTTCACACATAAAGAAAAAGTCTGAAAACCTCTATGGGAAGGCTTCCACGTCGTCCCACCATCTCATTCATCAGTTAGCTACACATTATCCCGACACTTCAGATAAGAGACCTATATCCAAACTCAAAAGACAATTTAGGCAACAACAACTTAGGCCATAACAGATTACAGACAACAATTATACATGCACATAATCATCCAGGTTTATGAATACCCTATTTTCATTAATCATTAAAGCAATGCTGGATGGCAGACGGGCATAACACTGTGGTGCTTCTATGAGACAAAAGACAGACACTGAGATGTTGTGTTGTCAGTAGAGCAACAGTAACAGCAGAATGGGGATCAGGAGAGCTCAGTGACGTCGAACATGGACTAGTCATTGGATGTCACCTGAGTAACAGATCCATTGGGGACATTTCAACCATTCTACAGCTGCACAAGGCATGTAATTGTGAGGTGGAAAAGCGAAGGAACAACCATAGATAAACTTAGACCAAACAGACCTCATGTACAGATGGACAGACACAGTCGTGCGTTGCGGGGGTGGTTGTAAGAAATCACCTGAAATCAGCAGGATGAACCATCCATGAGTTCCAAAGCGCTACCAGTAGTCCAGCTAGCACAATGGCTGTGTGTGGAGAATTAAGAAGAATGGAACACAATGATCGAGCAGTTCCTCATAAGCCACATATTTCTATTGTCAGTGCTAAGTGACACTTGCTGTGGTATAAGGAGCAACGCCCCTGCACTGTGAATGACTGGAAATAAGTGATTTGGAGCGATGAATTACGCTATAACCTCTGGAAGTGTTTGGGTTTGTTGAATGCATGGAGAACGTTACCTGCCATCATGTGTAGTGCCGACAGTGTGTTACAGTATGGAGATGTCTTTCGTGCTTAGCACGTGATCCCCTTATTGCTCTTAAGAAACGCTAAATGGGGAAAGATGTGAAAAAATTTTGCAGTACGGTATTGTGTACTGCCTACAGTTGAGAAGCAGTTCGGAGACGATGATTGTATCAGGACGACAATGCACCCAGTCGTAAAGCAGCATCTGCAAGGCAAAAGCTTGTCGACAATCACATACCTGAGTTAGAATCTTCTCTGAGCAAGAATCTTCTCTGGCTTCGACTCTTGAGGAAGAATAGCTTGCCATGTAGGCATCCAGACATCTTATTGCAAGTTTCCCGAGCAGAGTTCAAGCCGTCATAAACGCTAAGGGTGGACATACCTTATATTAATGTCCACTAACAAGTGTCTCAGTGCTTTTGATGGATTATTATACCAGAGAAAGAGCGAGAGCGCGGGATGAGCGCGGAGGAAGGGGGAGGGGGGGGGGGGGCTACGTGAAACAGCTGTTCCTTTTTACGTGGTACTGCTAAGTTGACGTCTGTATCTTTACTGCAGTTATTCATCTATTATAAAGACTTGCTTAAAGTGATCATGTATAAAAAGATCTTGAACTAAATTTTTACGAACGAAATTTCCCGCTCTAAAGGCTGACATCTTGTATAAGATTTAGCAGTTGGCTGCCTTGCTTGTTATGTTCTGCAAAGATCTTTCCTAATTTTGCATTAATTTCTTCGGCATTCATTGTTTTAAGTGTCAAATTTAAATTATCAGACGCAGCGTCCCGGAAAAAAACATTGTATATTGCGTCGTCTCTTAGTGCCAGCGATCGGAATTAATTCTGCACAAGAGGTTTGTACGCCACTAACAATTTGGATGCTGTTATATTCAGTTAAACGTAAAAAAATCTGATATACGGCGACGCATCAGAATTCTCCTGTGGACCCATTTGATTGTGTTTGTGTATGTCGCTGTTTACTACCCATTCTTTTGTCTCAAAACAGCTTCATATTACTGCTGTTGATATCTAGGTAGACACACCCTTAACAGCAAATGTTGATTTCGCTAAGCCCTGTAGCTATCGATATTTTGAGGTACTAGCAGTTTGTAGCTTTCTTGTCCTATTTAACAGTTAGTGTGAAGACATTATGTATAAGGATTGTCATTAATCGTAGGAAGAACGGATTAAATGATTTTTACTTGTTAGAAAAATATGCATAGTGCGCTGTAGAAGTTGACTGCACCGGCAAACAGTGTAATTCTGCATATTCGCTGTCGAATTTTATCGCACATATTATTCGCTTTTAGCAGAAAGACGACTTTCGTTGATCAAAAATAGAAATGCAAGCTACGGATTGTGTTCGAAAAAACTGGGTCAGGTTAATTTAATATATGAATGAAGAGGCTGGTATATCTGTAATTTTGCACACAGTGTTAGTTCCAGCTGAGATTTCAAACTAGTAATAACTTATTAAGTAGTCTACTAAGCTTTTATTCTCTTTCATCTTGTTCCGGCGCGTGTATTCACAGTTTGAAACCAACAAGAAGAATTAAAGTTTTCACCCATCGTCTCTCTGACTAATGCACACATCAAAAGCTATTTTTTGGAGTATTGTTGCTTATCTATATGACAGGCAAATATGGATATGTTGGAGCATCTTAACTGGTTCAAGAATTTTATTTTGACATGACTAATATTAGGGCCTAGTACTTTTCAGAACTAGCCTATACCAGTTAATTATGTATGATTTTATAATGCATATTTTGAATCAGTTTTTCCTACACTTTGGGAAGATGTGACAAATTCATTTTTTATATTGGAGTATTTTTCGGTAGCCCTATTGTAACATACTAGATATTTACAAATAAAGAAACAACAAGTGCATTTGAGTCAATATGATAGACAATCTGCATGTGTTAAGATTGTTTCCATTACACAGTAATTATTTTAGGATCACAATTGATTACTTTTTAGATGTTCCATTCAAAGCTACTACCTAAGTAACAATTGATTATTGAGATAGAACAAGGATATATGGATACATCACTGTTGATGCAATTGAAAAAGAGTTGAGTAAATCAATGTGTATACAGTTTTACCTACAGTATCTCAGGTCTTTTACTGTGTCTGTATTTTTTTGTTAATTTTTTGGTGTAGGTGTAGATAATAGAAGGTGAAAGCATTTCCAGAGAGAGAGAGAGAGTGTCTGCAAATAAAGTGCAGTGAAATGAAGCATGACGTTAACCAATAATTGCTACACAGTGGTGATGCAGATAGTGATGTTTGATTGTCTGGATTAACAATGATGACATGCACTGAATTTTTACATTCCTTCCCAAAAGAGAATTGGAGAGCTGAGGTGCCAAGAAAATGTGTGCACTCTGTATATACACTACTGAATAGATACAGTATCCATTAACACATTGACTGCTGCACACTTAGTGATGGGATGTTTAACCACCAGGTTAGGTACATGGCGTTAGCTCTGCTGTGACCGCCGCCGGCCCATGATGCCAGGCATGTGATTTTGCAGTGGTTGGAGGTGGCCACACAGCAGCCAATGTGTTAATACTATTACTCTTACCTAAAATTTATCCTTGGTCTTCTGAGTAGAAAATTCTTTGCACATCTAAAAGTTGGCTTCTAATTCATTGATAACTGTCTGCTGTAATATTATGGAACACATTTGTAGTTTATATATTCTCCTTTTTGATCAGTACAAACAGCTCACTAATGAAGTACATGAATTTTTAAAGTGCTAGTTGCTAGGGTATAGTGTATCCTCTTCACACAATATCTTATGAAAGGTGTCATATTGAATTCTGGAAACCGTTTTTTTATTGCTGCACATTTTCATAATAGAGACAATATATTGTTAGATCTCCAGATGCACTTGGTCTTGGTGCAAGGTAAGTAATTTGCCACTTTAGAAATGAACAAAATTCTCACAATGACAGAGAAACAATGTCAAATATCTCCAGATTAGTGCGATATGTTTTTCTGTATGTTGTTTATAATAATTTAACACATGTTGTGAGCCTTTACACAGACAACTAATCAGATTTTGGAAGATGTAGCTTAGTGCAGACATTGGCAATAGGTTCTGAAGTAAGTCACATATGGCATTACAGAAATGTATGATTCCACCCATCTGCTTTGACTCATGGCATCAACAATATGGTGGAAACGGCTCCTTTCAACATATACAAAATGACAACAATGGTGCCATACGTACACAGGTCAACAAACCCTAACAAAAAATAAAAATGATACAAAAATGTCTCACTCCAAAAATAAAATGAAATTAACAGGACAACTGCAGAAAATTGGGGGTATAGGATGGGGACAAGCTAAATATACAACAGTAAAAAAACACCACACCATCCCAAAACAGATAATATAAAAGAAAAAATTTAAATTACAGTGTTCTGATACATTAAAAACACACAAGGATCAGACATTTCCCTTGAGCTATATAGCTGAACTGCAGCTGTCGATACCAGAAAACTAACACCTATAACCCCAAAAAGTGGAATAGGTCATTTCCCTAGACCAATATAGCTCAACCACAGATACCAAAACCAAAAAAACACCATCTACAACTCCAAAAAATGGAGTCAGATATTTCTGTTAACCTATATAGCTCAACTACAGCTATCTATACCAAAAAAACCAGCACCTGCAACTCCAAAAAGTGTAACCAAAACCCCTACAACTCAAAAACCACTACATCAGTTAAAATGCAACTGACATACCATAAATATACAATACACAGAACATCACATTTACTATAGAATAAAACTGAACCAAAAATTACTTACCAACAAAAGCCTCTGGCAATACTACCCAGGTTGTACACACACACACACACACTCGTGCCAACAACACCACATATACATGTCCGTGGTTCAAGCTGCCAGAACTCTCATCAACCTCAAGTTGTTGCCACAAACTTGACACTTAATATACTCAGCAAGAAGACCGAACATCTGCAGAAACTGTATGTCAGGCATCATATTATAACCCATCTCGGAATGTAATGATACGCTCGTGAACTTCAGTCATATCCATACCTAACAAAAAAGCCATAAAAAAATTAGACTTATTTCTGCACAACCTACACCAAACTAATCAGACCTGACAAATACACCAAACACATGTGCAAAACAAACAAAAAAAATAACGTAATAACTCACTGAAAACATTCCACAGCCCATGTTACTGCACAAGTTATCCGAACTCAAAACCACGTTAGCATGATGACAACCAAAACTCAAATGAATCCAATACCACATGTTAAACTCAGCATGTCCACATCTACCACTCGCTCAACAACGCCATTATGTCATGGGTCAAAGCAGGCAGATGGAATTTGCACGCTTCTGTTGACCCATAAGATATTAACAAAACTTTTTGTTTTACGATAGTTTGTTGCTTGTTAGGGAACCTGCAAAGGGTCTGATTCATAAGCAGCTACAGTCATTTTGTGTCTTCCAGGATCATAACTTATGAAAAAATTTTATATATTGTTTGTGAGAGACTTCTAGTACCACATGGAGTGGAAGGTGTACTGCTTCTGTAGAATATTGTCACCAGTGATTAAGCCTTCATGCACCACAACACAGCAGTTCAAAAGCTGCAGTATATAGTGTTGGAGGAAATGGAAGTACTGTGCAGTTAAAACAAGAACTTATTTGTCAGCAGGGAAAACGTTCAAAATAGCTTTTTCTGATTTGAAAGGTGCTTTGTTTCTCGACTTTCTCAAAAGTCCCACTAGAAAGTATGTGCCACTCATTGCTTTTCGTTCAGTTCACGATCGGTGTTGCCCTCCAAGAAACATGTTTCACTAATGAGCGTTTTCCAGCCTTCAGAGGTTACCATCTCTCTGTACAAACTGTATTGGCCTGATAGAGCATCTGGACAGGTGTGTGCCTTGGCCTGCTTAGATGTCATCAGTGAGTCAATTTCCTTCTATACCACACTGGAGTAGATAGCAGTAAGAGTGTGCACCATCCCAGAGATGACCGTTTGCAACATCTATTTACCCCAGGCTGGACACATACCTACCTTGACAAGACCATCTTAATTCAGCAACTTCCAGCCCCTCACCCCACTTTTTCTCCCTGTGTGGGGGTATCCCTTCATCTGAAAGAGCCCTTTCAATCTTCTCAATGACAGTACCTGTACCAACTTTTGTACAGCCCACAGAATGTTTCAGATTACTGACCTTACAGTCTCTTCCCTCTGTCTCATATATTCACTATAGTGGTCATCATATGATGATCTCTGTAACAGTGATCACTTTCTGGCACTCCTCTCACTTCCTTTTCATAACAGCGCTCCTCATGACATGCCTGTCCCATATTCATCAGTGCAAAATCATTTGCATGCAAAAGCTAAACATTAACTGCTTCCTCACCCACACTACTTGAGATGCAGATCACACTTCTATACTATGTATTTACAAGATCCTGGTATCATCCAGCCACACTGTGGTTGCCAGATTTTTGATACAGCCATCAATAGAGTGCTAAATTTAATCAAACGGACCTTCCTCAACTGCATTATAATTTGCAGTAACTCGATGAGTAGTCTCCAAGCCATTGATTGATGTTATGCTTATTACCCTGTGATATCTGCTATTCATAATCTTGCCTCTGATCTTGACTACCTGATGAGTTGTCTTTCCCTGTGTTGCAAGTCGTGAGGGTATCCCGGGGAATTAACAGGCAGGCTGTTTGACTAGAGAAGCAATTACTTGTCTAACATTCACTTTGACAATCCCATACACACATTTGTGGCTCCAGTTATAAGGCGTCTATTCACTCATAGGTAGAACATCACCTGATGGGCAGTTGCTCCCTGTAGTAAACTCCTCCATGTCAAGGAGCTACATGATGTTCCTCCCTCTGTTCTTCCTAGAAATAATCCATTGCTTTATTACCTTCTGCTTCAGTCATACCAGACTAATGCACAGTTCTGTCTAATGTAATGAGTCACCGTCATGTTGTGGTTGTGGGCGAACAGACAGTGTCTAACATCTTGATGGAATGTGTCTATTCCAGTTCTCCATTCCAATGCCAAGCATGGTCCTCCAGATTCCTTGCCTCTAATGTTGGCGGATGACATACAGTCAGTTGAAATTGTTCTTAGTTTCATATGAGAAAGTGGTTTTTAATCTTATTGCATTTATTTTAAACTGCTTTCTGGGTGGTGGCAGATTGAGGTGCCTCCCACCACATGCTGGACCTGTAGGCCCTCGATCATATATCCTCTACCAGCTGGCCAAGTCATTCCTTCTTTATTGTTTCTAATTAGTTTTAGATGCAGTATCCCCTTTTTTCCCTCACGCCCTGCTTAACTCTTTAGGATATGTAAGAATTCATTTAGTATATTGCATCAAAACATCAGAAACATCAGTTCAAAGGAACATGGCAATCACTGACACTGAACAGATTGATGAGTACATATTACCACATTACAGCAGAAACATAAACAGAGAATGGAGGGTGGCAACATAAAGGGGGAAAAGCTAGTTCCCAGGCCCGTAGAGTTAACGAATATTGTGTTGAACAACTCTTTGAATGATGGGCCACAATAGTGGTTTGGGGAAAACATGAGCTAGTGCTGCTGATGGTTTACAGAGCACCAGGTTTCCTCACTGGTGTACCTGCTTTCCTGGTAATTTAGTTAGGTTGCATTTTAGTGTTTAAGCACATGTAGTATTAAGTAGTCTAGTTTTGGAGTATTGTTAATCCAGCGTATAGATAAAAGTTCAATGAGTTACTTTTCCTTGGTTTATATTTGCCTCAATTTGTTCCACATACCTAAAAGTCCTTTTATATGTTGGAATCTACAAAATGCATGTAATTCCTTAGCCTGTGTTTTAACACACTACTCAATCTTTCCTTCCCCAGAAGAATGAAATATTTGCACACAGGCATTGATTCTTGGCCATTGGCTCTACAAATGTATAGGATTAGCTCATTTGGTACTTGACACAAAAAATTTTCTGCAGAAGTCATTCAACTAGACTTGGACATACTAGCATTATATGTTGTCCAGTTTTCAGTTAAGTTAAACTAATAAAGTTGAAATAACATTTCTAAATAAGCTAGCTTGAATTTATTCAGCCACTTGTTGCAAAATAATTACGATGTTAGTTTCTGATTATCAGTGCAGCAGTTGCATGTTCTTTGAGGTGTTGTATCTCGTTGTATCCCTAGTTCTTTGGAACCTCATGGTATTCTGATCAAAAATTTTGTCCAAACAATCTTTTGATGACAAATTTAAAAATCATTACCTCACATATTGGGATTACTCCTAAAATTACTAAACTCAGTATGCTCAATAATGTAGTATGCAGAAGCACAGTTACTTCACACATATGTAATGTGTGTGTGTGTGTGTGTTGGGGGGGGGGGGGAGATTGCACTTCATAAAAGAATAAATATATAAATAAATGCTCATTGATAGTCTGTCGATTTAACTGCACTAAGGGGAAAAGTGTTGCATCTGATGCCCCCCATAAAAGAATAAATATATAAATAAATGCTCATTGATAGTCTGTCGATTTAACTGCACTAAGGGGAAAAGTGTTGCATCTGAAAAGAAGTGATAGAGTATGTATGGAGAAGTTATTGGATGAATATGCAGGGTTATTTAACCCACCTGGACTACTGGCAGCTAAACCTCTGATGACACACCATTCCCATGGAAATGAACCTCCTGTATCAGGAAACCATAGCCTGTCCCCACTATTTACCACTGGTGATGGAGAAGTTCATTGACCAACAGCTCCGGGATGGAATTACGGAAGAAAGTACTAGTCCCTAGTCAGCACTGTTAGTAATTGTACCCAAGAAGTTCTTGGATGGAAAAAAAATTACTGATTCTGAAGTGATTACAGATTTCTAGATCAACAAACAGTCACTGAGGCCTACCCCATGCCCAATATCACTGAGACATTAGATAATCTAGGGCAATGCCATTACTTCACAACATTAAATTTATGCAGTAGCTGTCACTAGTTAGAAGTAGCACCAGAAGATTATCCCAAAGCAGCATTTGTGATCCCATTTGGACACTTCCAGTATCGTCAGGTGTGGATTTGAAAAATGCGCTGGTGACTTTCCAGCAATTGTTAGACAGGGCTGTATGGGGCCTCTGATCAAAGCAGTGCCTAGTTTACCTAGGTGACGTAATAGTACATTCTGGGGGCACCCAAGAGTACTTGTTGCGATTGCGGGAGATATTTGAAGAACTGTAAGCAGCGCAGCTGGCCCTCAGCTTAGAGAAATGTCACTTCATGTTGCAGGAGGAATGCTATTCGGGTCTCGTTAGTGCCCACGAAGGGGTACATACTGACCCAAGACTTGTGCAGGCCATAACAA
The DNA here is from genome assembly GCF_023864345.2 of Schistocerca serialis cubense. Taxonomy (NCBI): domain Eukaryota; kingdom Metazoa; phylum Arthropoda; class Insecta; order Orthoptera; family Acrididae; genus Schistocerca; species Schistocerca serialis. The sequence continues at coordinate 565,321,170 of NC_064642.1, read as the reverse complement.
ATTTTCCAAAGTACAATTACATCTTGCAGTGGAAAATCAAGGCTGGAATAATGATAATTTATGAAAGGATAGTTTACTACACACCGTATTGTGGAAATGTTGAGTCACAGGCAGGCACTACAAAAAGAATCCTAAACAAGTAAGCTTTTGGCCAAAAACCCTTCTTTCGATTTAGACCTGGCCTCGGCAGCCAGAGGCAATGGACATGTGTGTGAGTGTTGCATTTGCTTGAGTGTGTGTGTGTTTGTGTGTACTAATTCAGAAGCAGGCTTTAGGTCAAAAGCTTATTTGTGTAGCAGTTATTTTATAGTGCCTGTCTATGACTCAACATTTCTGCTATCTGGTGAATGGCAATCTATTCTTTTATAAAATTACAGTTATATTCGGGATCACAAATCCCTATAGAAAATAGGTTTGAAACTTTGAAAAGGTAGCTAGACCCCTAATAAAAAAGGAGTATAATTTAATTGGACTCTGCGGTGTCGGGAAGCATTTCAACCATTAAAGGAGTTAGTGATCATGGGTCCTGTTTCCATTCTTCCACCTTCCAGTGAGCTCATGTATTTTTGTGAATACCTGCTTGGCCACCAGGGGGCCTCAGCCCTTGCAGCATTACTTCTCTTCCCTTGTGGCAAGACTGTCCTTCTACTATCTTTTTTCCTCTCTGCCTATCCTTTGGGTGGTCTTCTCGGTGCCAATTGTGATTGAATCTGGTCTGTGATATTAGCTTATGTTCCACTTTTTATGCCTTTCACTCGTTGCACTTTTTCTTTTCTTGTAAAGGTACTACCCCAAAGCCCAGTACAGAAGCCATTCCATTGTGGGGGAGGGAGAGTTGTCAAATACCTGCATGGTGGTAGCCCCTGGACCACTGTTGGTACCTAAGCTGGAAACACGCCGTGCAAATCAAGCAGTATGTGCCCATCATGGCTGGGGTACTGGAGCTCCAGGAAACAGTTTACTGGCCAGATGAGCACTGCTGCGGCAGGGGGGCACCATTCAGACTGAGTGGTACCATGGTGGAAGATTCACACATGAAGCGAGTTAGACTTTCTTCTGTTACTGGCCGCGAGATCCTAGTAGTCTCTTCGCGTGGGATAGATTATTAAAATGCAGAGAGATAGGATCCCACGATGTTTCCATCCCTGGCTACATCACGGGAAGGTGGACGAGCCCGACATCTGGGAGTGAAACACTTCACCCAATATTTGGTCTAATCTTGGATTGATGGAGATACCTTAACTGCAATGAAACTATTATTTTTTATTGAAAACATTGAAGACAAGTTTGGAAAGCTTAGTCTGGGTAAAATGTGAAATGGTTTGTTACTGATTAAAACTTCCCCTGCTGCCCAATCTTCAGATCATCTAGGTGACATATTTGTAACCTTGACCTCTCACAAAACTTTCAAGATGGTCCAAGGAATTATCTTCCACAGAGATGTTGTGCTCAAAGCAGGTGAGAATCTCTGAACTAACCTTGCTGCAAGGCATACATTTTATTGGATATGTACGAAAAGGGCCGAAGGATAATTGTACTCATACAGGTGCCTTTGTTAGCCTTTGGAGGGAATGCCCTCCTGGAGAAGGTTAAGGTAATGGTGTACAGGTGTGATTTGAAACAGTATGGCCCACCACCTATGAGATGCTTCAGATGTTAATGCTTTGGGCCTGTGTCATCCCACTGCAAGGTAGACGCAAAAAGCAGCAGCTGTGAACGATCATTCCAACAAGGTAGTCCTTGTTGATATCCATCTTCGTGGAACATCACCCCCCAGGTCTGCCAGTTTACCCGGTTTTCAATAAAGAACTGAAGATCCAGGAGTACAAATCTGTTGTCCGCCTGTCCTACACTGAGGCACAGAAGAAACATGATCCATTATGTTAACATCATCACTATTTCCCACACCCAACTGGAGAAGCATTCCTGTTCTTCAGCTTCTATCAGTGACAGGGCTCCCTCTTGGGATCCCTCTCCCAGGCAACCCCCAGTCTAGAGGCCTGACTCCAAACAGTGGCCGAAGAAGCCACGACCTGCGAGTCCCAAGGCTGTCTGCTCACCATATGTCCCTGTGCTCATTGCAGATAGCCCCTTTAATGAACCACACACAGCAAAAGCTACAGAGGAAATGAAGAATAAGAAAAATAGAGACAAGGCTCCTCTGGGAAGTCTCCCCCTCCCCTCCCCTCCCCGGATTCACCAAATCCTGCCATGCAGTTGGTTCTGAGTCGATATTTGTAAATGTAGTTCCATCCCCACTGGTGACAGGCAGTTAATCTGGTGTGACCAGTCCAGGTCACTTCATGCCTCACCTGGCCACCAGTCACCTGGTCATTCAGTGGAATTGTAGTGGGTGCTACTGTCACCTGCCAGAACTACACCACCTTATTTCCTCCCCTTCTGTTATTTCTGTTCTGTCAGAACTGTGCTGGTAATGAGAGGGCATCTGCAGGGGTCTGTACATTGGTTCGTATAGAAGTCATTAATGAATTGATTCCCCTTTGCACCTCGTTGTAGGCAGTAGCACTGCAGGTGCAAACAATGTCTGTGATTACTATTTGCAACGTTTAGCTACTTCCAGGCAGGCCACTTAATTATGTTGAATGGACCACATTAATCCAACAATTTTCCCCTATTTTTCCCTTGTTGGGTGACTTCAATGCACATGACTCCTTTATGGGGGAGTACCCTTCGTCTGGTAGGGGCCTTGTGACTGACCAGCTTCTGACAGATGATGACCTGTGTCTCATCAGTGATGGTCCTCCAACCTATTTGTACAACCTACTGTACCTTTTCAGCTATTGATCTAACCGTGTCCTCCCTAATTTTGTGGCCTTGCTACATTGGTCACTACATGATGACCTTTGTGACCGTGACGACGTTCCGGTGATCTTGTTATTTCCTTGCCATCTCCAGACCGATTACCACATTGTGCACTTCACAGAGCCAACTGGTCTTTGTGTGCCTCTACTGTTACATTTACCACCTTTCTGTCCGATTGTATTGATGAGGTCCTGCAAGGTGACCCAAACACATTTCAGTAGCTATTCAGGCTAGCTAACTAGCACTGCAACAATTCAAACGACAACCTTTGCAGACCAACCTTATCACTTATAAGCAAATTTGTGCTAAGGCTCGCTATCTAATCAAACACAGTAAGAAGGAAGGCTGGGAGCTCTGTCTCCTCCCTGGGGACATATGCCTCTTCATCTTAAGTGTGGGCTAAGCAGCATTTCTTTATGGGCAGCCAACAATTGAGCTATTCCCGGTCTAGTTCTACAGGGTGGTGTTTGTACCAGTTCATCAGTTCTTGCAGAAAACCTTGTGACCAAATTTCAGACAGCATAGGTGTGCTCTTCCTATCCCGTGATCTTTCTACCGCAGAAGTAACAAGTTGAATACATACACTCATGTTTCACGCCCCACCAGTCTGAATCCTATAATGAGGTGTTCACTGAGTGGGAACTACTCCAGTCTCTTGCCCCATCCTGCAAAACAGCCCCAGGCCATGATGCAGTTCACAATTAGGTGATCCAAAACCTGAATGTTAGCCAAAGGCAACATTCCTTAAGCTCTTCAACTGCCTTTGGTTCCAAGGTGCCAGGCAAGAACCCAGTATGTCTCGACAGTTGCTGACCAATTAGCCTGACTAACGTACTCTGTGAGCTGCTGAAAGTATTTCTGGGTTATTGAATCTCGAGGCCTTTTGTCCACCTATCAATGTGGTTTCCAGGAGGGACGATCCACAACTGACCGTCTCTTTAGGTTGGAACAGCAATTCAACAGGCTTTTCCTAAATGCCTGCACCTTATCGCGTTTTTTTTTATTTAGTTGCATAAGGCATACAACACTGATTGGCATCATCATTCTGCTCACCAACTGTGACTGGGACTTTCGAGGCCCCCTACTGATTTTTTTTCCATCAGTTTTTATCTCACCAGTTGTTTGAGTTTGGTTGGCACTTCACTCAGCTCCTCATGGGTCCAAAAGAATTGCATCCTACAGGGCTCTGTGTTAAGCGTCACTCTTTTCCTTGCCACCATTAATTTGTTAGTGATGTCTGTTGGACCAAGCATTGTATGTCGACAATTTTTGCATTTGGTACTGCTCCCACTTGACATCTTCTGTTGAAGGCAAGTGCCAAGGTGCCATACAGTGGGCCTCTGCATGTGCTTTTTCCCATGGTTTCCATTTCTCAGGTCTTCTGCCATTGAACTATGGTCCATCCTGACCTGGAATTCTACTTAGGTACCCAGGACTTGGAAGTTTCAGCACACTCCCATTTCTTTGGCGTACTTTTTGATAAAAATCTGATCTCCCTGCCCCGTATTTATCACCTGAAGACTAGCTGCATGTGGAAGCTTAACACTCTTTGCTTCCTTGCCCACACATCTTGGACTGCAGATTGCACTGCTGTTATCCATATTTGCTGGGCCATGGCTTTGTCCCACATGGACTGTGGTTGCCAGGCTTATGGCTCGGTGGTTCCTTCAACTTTGAAACTGTTACACCCAGTCTACCATTGTAGCACGTGCTGGCTATACGTGTCTTTTGGACTAGTCCCATAGTCTCCTTGCTGAAGCAGAGACCTGCCCTCTTCAGGTTTGATGGTACCAGCTCTTGGTCTTACATGCAATCACCATTAGACAACATCCTCATCTTCTCATGTATCCGACTCCTTTTACGTACAAGGTGTGTTGCCCTCATGATCTCCACCCCAGGGTGGAATTACCAGTTGGAATGCGCCTCACTTCCCTCTACCAAATTCTCCATCTCCCCTCCCTGGACTATGCTCCCTGTTTTTTCTTGTGCGCTCGCCCTTGGATGGTGTCCAGGGCATGAATTAGGACAGATTTTTTCAGAGGACCTGAAGTCACTGTCACCACTATGCCCTTTTGGTGTTGGTTACGTCTAGGTCTTCAAGAGGTACAGGGTCTACCATCTTTTACACCAATGGCTCTATAACTGTGAATCAGACAGGACATGCTTTTACATCTCCTGCCAGTACAAAAAGCCATTCACTGCCGGGAGCATGTAGTGTGTTTATGACACGGCTGACAGCAAATATAAGAGCACTCCATTTTATTAAATGGGCCTCACTTGACCCTTTTTTATGTATGTACTGACTCAGTATGCAGTCTCCTGGCTATTGACCAATGCTGTTCTTGCTACCCTTTGGTCTCCGCTATTTGTGGCTTTCTCGTTGGCCTCATTGCGCTGCCTGCTCAGTTGTCTTTCTCTGAGTCTCAAGTCATGTGGGTACTTGGGGAATGAACTGACCAACCGTTCAGCCAGAGGAGCATTTACTCACTTTCCAACCCAGGTGTGGATTCGTGGGTGCACGCAAGATCTCTGTACGCTTGGAAATGGAACAACCTCTGATCAGCTACTGCCCCATCTAATACACTCTGCACAATGAAGAGAGAACTGCAGCATAGTGTTCTTCCTTCTGCTTCTCCCAGAAGAAATCCACATTGGTCATACCAGCCTAAGACATAGTTTTTTTATTTGTGTGTGTGTGTGTGTGTGTGTGTGTGTGTGTGCGCGCGCCTTAAGAGCAGATGCAGGATGGTTGGGGATGGGGCATCTCCCGCTGTATGTGAGGGCCAGGGCATCCCTGACCCTACCTCCTTGACTAGGTTACTTTTCCATCCCTCTTTTAGTCTGTTTTAATCACTTTTATATTCGGTTTACCTCCTTTCTGCTGCACCCATTTGCTATTCTGGTTGTCATACTTTATTGAATAGTGTAATAATATGATACCAACAGCTGTTATTTCGATATTGTTTTATTAGGCAATCAGTTGTGATGTTCCAGTCAAGTCATCTTCAGGCCTGTCGCATGAATGGCACACCAAGTGCCACTTGTGCATGTATAAGACAAGGCACAAATAATCATGTCTGGTGCCTTGTCTTATACATGCATGAGTGGTACTTGTTAGTGGTACTTGGTGTCATTCATGTGACAGGCCTAAAGATGACATGATGGGAACTTCGAAACTGGTTGCCTAATAAAACAGTATCAAAATAACAGCTGCTTGTACAGTATTATTATATTTCATCAGCCAGCCACTCTCCAATGCTTCTGAACCCAAGATGGTGTTAACACTTGTTGAATAGTGGGCACTCTGGACTATAATGGATAAGAGATGGGAAGCTGTGGTTGGGACGTTTCCCCTGAGCCCCAGGGACAACCACCTGCTGATTTCACTATTTCCTACATCTTGGTTTTATTATTAACAGTATGAAAGATGCCCATTACCTTTTAGTCTTCTCACTTTTACTATTATGAATCTCCTGATTAGAGCAGAAAACATTCCCAGTGTCACTCCAGGCCAATGCCGGGATGGTTCCTCTGAAAGGGCACGGCCGACTTCCCTCCCCATCCTTCCCTAATCCGATGAGACCGATGACCACGCTGTCTGGTCTCCTTCCCCAAACCAACCAACCAACCATTCCCAGTGGACGTCTCTGCTTCCAGATGCACTACTTGTGAGTCGAGGGACTGAGGACCTCATTGTTTTGTCCATTACCTCTCCCTGTGAACCAAACATCCATCATTTTTCAAGACTATCAAAAACAGTTGTGATCGAGCAACTATGCCCCTCAGCTGTGTTCCGAGTCAAGGTGAATGGGAAACAGCCCTGCCTCCTTTTTCCTTCCAGGCAACCCATTGAAGCAAAAAAGCTGTTAAACTACAGAAAAAGAAATGCTGGTGCTAATTTTTGGCATCACATGTTTTCTTTAGTATCTGTAGGGAGTCATTTTAAGATCATAATGGATCACACCATACTAAAAAGGCTTCTGGAATTAAGGGATCCAACCAGTAGCCTAACCTACTTGGCCTTAAGATATAGTGAATTTGATTTTGAGGTACTCCAGCCTCTTGGTAATGCTCATGGGTTAAGTCACAAAGCACACACTGTAAAATGCGTTGGAATAGACACAGAACAGTGGTGCAAGTCTCAGGCTTCCGACCTTGATTGTCAGTGGTATCCAAAACAAGCACTTGTCAGCTCTGATGACAGACCCTTTGCCAGCCAGTTTAGGCCCGAAGTATTGAGGTGAGCCCATGATTCCACTTTAGCTGGGCATAGCGGACGACAAGCCATGTAACATTGCATTGAGGAAAATTACTAGTGGCCGCAGAGGAAACAGTGTGTTGAATGCTGTGTAAAAAAATGTATTCCGTTCTCTCAAAGAGCCGAGTTGAGTTGGCAGAAGTTCCGATTACAAAGACTGCATGAGGCAGAGAAACCATTTCAAATGGTAGGATTTGATGTCCTTGGACCATTTGCAGCAACACCAGTGGGAATTCCTTATGTATTAACCATAACTGATCATTTCTCACATTACTTTGCCATGGTTGCCACAGCAAACCAACAACACAGTAGCTAACACTGTAGTTAACCAGTGGCTATCAAAATTCCAACTTCATGTATGAATTACTTAAGTAGCTATGTCAACTATTGCACATAAAGAAGTTACAAACTAATGCCTTTCACCTACAAGCGAATGGTAGGACAGAGAGAGTTCATAGGGCATGGAGTAAAAAGCCAAGTTATTATGCAAATAGTAGATGTGATAATTAAGACACACTACTACAGCATGCCCTAAGTGCGTACAATTCAAAACTCCATGAAAACATGAGTCTTTTTCTGTACAAGGTCGTTTTTGGTCGGAAAATGCTCTCTCCTTTCAAATTATGCCAACCTACCTGGGAGAGGATTCATTCTCTGATCAGGACTTCAGTAAAAGACTAAAAGGTATCTGATGTCAGGTAGGAAAAATGAATAGGAAGGCTCTGGAGTGATAGGGAAACACCCACAATAAAAAAAGCAAAATTATGTAAGTGCCACTTTGAGCAGTTATGTTATTAAACCCTCACATCCCAAATGGAAAAATTAAAAGTGCATTGCACATTACCAAGAGCCCTGTGAGGTATTCAACATGACATCCCCAGTTAATGTTGAAATCCAACTTCTGACCTGAATCACAGTTACTCATATAAGTAGAATTCACCTGTTTCAAGGTGAACCAGAAGCATTGCTTCGATTGCTAGCAGCTTCTTCTGAAGGGGGAAGGAGGTTTGGTTGAGAAACAGAAGAAATAAAGGTAGAAATAAGCCAGTGACACAGAGTGTACTTAATGTTGTTCTGGCACATCCCTACACCTTAAGATCATGAGGTGGTCATATGGGCTGAATGTTTGTATGTACTTATTAGTTATTAGGTATTATGATTATGCTTATATTTGTGCTGTTCCTATGAGGAAAGTTCACGGGGAACATTTGCGTATAGGTAGTAGGTTAGAGATTTATTAGTAGAACATTTGTGTGTATAATTAAAATGAAAACATCAAACGTTTTGTTTTATATGTAGTTGGTATAGAAGTAAATAAGCAAACAGGAAATAAGTTGGTAGTAAGTGAGAACGAGTGAGTATACATGTGATGCAGTTTTTCATCCAGCAGTCATCCGCCATCATGCTGTGGTAGTCACGCCAACATTTTGATCCACAAGGAATGTTTGCATCAGCACATGCCGGGGATCACCTGCCATCATCTGCCGTCTGTCTATTTGGGTTGAAGATGTAACACGTGTTTTGTAGAGCTGTAAAGATGATGCATTTGGGGACGTTTTTCTAACATGCAAGGAACAGTTTCTGGAAGGGCTATGCAGAATTAAAGCAAAGTTACTGGGTCCATTAGAACTATTAGGACCAGTGGAGGAGGAATCCTTACCATTCTACCACCATATGGCCAGCATAACCATTATGCAAGCAGGAACAAGGTTGAGGGTAAGAATGAAGACACCGTTAACCTGTAAAGAATGTTGATTTGGGTGCTTCCACCATCCATGCCTGCCCAGTAGCCTGGAAACCCTACAGAAATTTGTGTGTTTACTGGTACATGAACTACTTCTAATATCACCTGATAGAAAGTTCGATGCTCTACTCACGTCTGCAGAACTACTACAGTGTAGAAGTGGGCAAGTCACTGTTTGCTCCACAAAATGAATACACACTGTACCTGAGTCACACAAGCATACCCTCTATTGCTCCAAGAAGTCTGCCACCAAAAGCCTCAGGGAGGTCACTAGAGTTGAAACTAAATTTTTCCAGAACATAGGGGCATGCTGGCTACACTCAGTACCTGAAGCAATATTAATCATTGCCTCCTGCCACTGAGGATGTTTCACACCATCACCATAGTGTTCACTTTGGGAATGATATGGTCATTTTGGCATGTTGATGAAGGTAAGAAAATGAACTTTCATGAATGAAAAATATGAAAGTTCATTTTCTTATCTGTGTATTTTTCGTTGTCCCCCTCCAACCTCTGTTACATACAGTGCACTTGGCTTTTCACTCTTATTAACTCGTACACAGTGTTTTAGCAGTAATCTATTTCTTGCATACTTTCCTGTCTTCCACCTTTAAGCTCTCAGATTTACAAATCTCGTTCGTTGCAGTCCCCAACAATCAGTTTTTCCTTCTCATCCTGTCCAGCAAGTCTCGCCTGATCTGTGGTTCTGGGTGACTTTTCTGAAATCTTCCCCTTTTCCTAGACCTTTCCAGTCTTTTTCCTTCACCCCTCTTCCTTCCCCTTCAACTCTTCTGCCTGGCTCCAAAAGCTTGCCTAATTATAACCTCCTTTTATGTGTGTGTTCTGCCGCCGCTTGGTGAGTGGATTTTTTATCTGTCCCATTACATTATATTGTCAAAAATTGATTATTTTCGTTGTTATAATTTTATTAAAGGATGCCCTACTAATTATCGAATTTTTGTAATACTGTGTGAATAAATGGCAAATACTTAGAAGTTTTTATTGACACACATGGAAGTTGGATGGTTATATCGTGACAGAACTGTTCTCATTTTGTATGAAGTTTATCTTTTTCTTGCAGATAAACCTTTCAAAGGCAACATCTGGCTTCAGACTGGCTGTTTGGCAGGCATTTTACTAAAAATCAGTACCTGCAACCTGTGTAAAATTTTGCAATACAATGCTTTCTCCTGATTTTTACAGATGAGTGTCGCTTCCCTCCTCCAACTACAGGGTAACTTCTGTTTCCTCTTCTACACTTTTTCTAATCCTTGCCGTTGGAAGGACCTTTGCTGTTCGATATTTATGTCTGACATATTAATAATAAGCGGAAGTTAGGGATGAGCCACGGATATTTCTGACGGATTCTGGAACATCTGCAGTCTCAGCCCATGAATTAATGGAGATCCATGAGTTTTCCTGCAGTTTTCACATGACAGCAAGTTCTAGTTACTTAAAGTATGGCGAAGGAATGGACCACTGATCAGAAAAAAAAATTTACAAAAAGAAGAATATAAAATGTGGAATGAAACATTTCTAGACAACGTTCCAACTGTGGACCTAAATTTAATAAAAACTTAGCTACAAAAATTTGAGATCAAGTTTCATAAAAGGGCTTACAAAGGTGTAGGCTATAGAAAGAAACAGAAGAAGAAAAGAATGGAGTGTATAAACTAATAAAAAGTTGCTTGTGCTATGTTCATGATAGTATTATGCATTGCTGTGTTACAACTATTACTTTATATTATGAGTCACTTTTCCTTACAAAGGATCAAGAATGCTCTGTTCCTAGTGATTTGGAAAGCAGAGAGCAAATCTGCTTGTGTTTGGTCAGTCATTCGTACCTTCCAGGTGCTGCCTGTTTCCCTATTGCACCAAGCCCTGTCGGGTCCATGCTCGGTCGGGTACCCAAACAAGCCACGGCCTCAATGGCACATTGTGACCTGTGCACTCTGTTCCCGGTGCAGTGTATCTCAACTACCCATGATGCAGACAATGGAACAGAATGGACTGGTTGGTTGCAGGCGGGCTCGGGCGGGTAAATGTGATGCAAGGCACAGCTCTGTTCGCAACGACACAAAACATTGCTCTGACCACAACTGACACTTGCAACATGTAGAGGACCTTGCACATGTTCCGTTCATGCTCAGATACAGCAGTGCAACCCACAGGCTTCCCTAGCACCTGTATTTACATTCAGGCATGCGTTTCTTGTGATGTTTCCTTATTTTTTGTCCAATACATGTACTTAGTACCAGTTGGTGACATTCATTTAAAGGGAGGAGCACTTATGTCCCATGTTTGGAACTGAATGCACTTTGTTTGCTAGTAATGAGGCATGTCTTTATTCATTTATAGCCTGCCTGTTATTTTTGGGAAGAGGTCAAGTATATATTTCAAAAGTGTATACAGTGAGTTTTATCGCTTAAATGCTCGATTGTTGTCTTGCCATTACTGAAGAACTGATATTCAGATTTCATTTATAAGTTGAGTAAAATGGTTGTGGATGGGGCAGAGGGGCACCAGGAAACAAGGAGGCAATGTGTTTTTGCATTTTTAGAGCTTCAGGGAGGTCCAAAAAATGAAATCACTCTTTGATATATATTTGTAAAAAGTTGCCTTGCAGTTAATATTTTTGACACTGAAAGCATCTTCTAAAAAATGCCAAACTGCAGACCAAGTTATGGCTGTGACTGTATCTGGCTTAATGGCAGCACATGATACTCAGATTTTTTCACATAGTTTGCTGATTGTAGATGGTTTCGTCAGTACACAAAATCTTTGCTGGCACCCACTTGCAGATGCCCATAAATGTCAAATTAGAACAGTGAGGTGAGTATTCAATAGAACCTCTTTGACTTACATATCATCCTGGTAGAGTGTCATCCAGATACAAACTGACAATTCAGTGGTGTGTACTTGAGACTTCATTTTGTTGAATATAAAGCATTTTATGTCCATAAAAGGTTTCTATAGCTAGCAGAAACATTGTCTGAAGTAGGTATGCCTGACTAGTTACAGTACTCTCAAAGAAGAAAGGACCAATCAAACCTTTCAATTACAGACAACACACACAGTATTTCCAAATAGATTCACTGCCTTCTGCGCATGAACTTCAGGATTTTCATGAGCTCAATAGACAGAATTGTGGCAGCTCACCTTACCAGTACCATTGAGTTTAAATCGTGTGTCATCAGATCACACACATATCATTGCAAATTCCACACATAGCAAACTGTGAGCTCAAACTACTCTCAGTATTTAATACGACTCATCCTCATCCACATTATGTAGCAGGCTTAGAATGTGCATTCTCCACTTTTCAGTCCGATTAAGGTGTCTTATACCTGATCGTTTTATCTCTTTTTCATGCACTCCCTGGTCCACTGAGAGGATGAAGTATGGCATCAGTGGACACTGGACTTGAAATTGTTTATTGTCAACCGGATCTTGCTTTCTGTACATCTTTAATAGTTCTGTCAGCTTCAAACTTATCACAAACACAAGTAATTGAGTGATCTGTTTTTGGCTGTGTTTCAAACCCTTTCTGCCACTGCAGTTGTACTTCACTAATGTCCTCATTCTTCGGGCAAGATTTCAATACAGTCTTGTGTTCCATAAGTGATAACGCCACCTCAGCCATCTAGCTATGATAAATTTAATGGTCATACTACATTTACGCATGAGATTATTAACTGCAAGTCATTAGTTTTGAAATGGTTGAATTATAGGCATTTTCTTGAACCACCATCTTTAGTTGTGAACAAACGCAAATCTTACATTCTGCACTCTCTCACTCGCCCATTGCATCCTGCAAAGTTTCAAATGAGAGCTGTCATCTCAGTACATTGTGCTCTTCATATCTGCTTTTTTGAATACGTTCTGTGGTTTTGTCAGAACGTTATAACAGGTTGCTCACAGTTGCTCCATTCTTTACTTACAGCATTTGACAAACTGCGCAAAGGTGTCTGACAATGGCAGATAGCCAAGAGTTCTGCCTACGTTGGAGCAGTTATCATCAGAAACTGACTGAAGCTCTGCGCACACTTCTGGACCGAGAATTATTCGTTGATGTTACTCTTTCTTGTGAAGGCCAGTCAATCCGTGCCCATAGAGCTATTTTGTCTGCATGCTCGAACTATTTTCAGGTAAGTCATTCATTTTAATAGGTAATTTGCTACTTCTGCTTATTTCCAGTAATTACAATTTATAGTGATTTTAAATTTCTTAATTTTAAAATATGAATCTATTAATATTCAAAGAAAGATTTTTGGTTTAATCATGTTATTATTATTATTAATTTGGCGGATGCGGCATTCAAATTCCTACAAGTGGCTGCCTTGCAGCTTCCAGACTAGGATTAGTAATATTAAGTATTTAGCCATCTTGACTGAGAAATTTTTAATGTTGGGCAAAATGTGTGTAATGTAATGAATGAGAGCATAACAAGAATGTAATGTTAGTCTTTTGAGACAAATAATAAATAAGTTAGTCAGTTTTCACTTTAAATACATTTGTCAATGAAATTGTATATTTACACATTTTTATTGCATTTAGTACTCACTGTTTTTGTTTGTCTTTAAGCCTGGCACAGAGACAGTCTACTCAAAGTAATGTGACCACCTCTCAAAGCACTCAATAAGCACCTTTTGCAGGGTGGACGTGCAGAATAAGTCAATTAAGTTTTGGAAATACCAACAGGGATGTGTAGCCATGCTGACTCCAGTGCCATGACTAGTGTCACTAGGTTTCACGGATAAGGATCCATGATGTGAACAACCTGATCTAGGTTGTCCCACAGATTCTTGATTGGGTTTACGTCTGGGGAGTCGATGACCGGGGGAAGTACAGTAAACTCATCCTGGTGTTCTTCAAACCATGCACATACATTGCAAGCTGTGTAACATGTAGTATTGTTACTCTGGTAGATGCCACCATGCTGAGGAAAAACAAACTGCCTGTAAAAATATAACAATGAAAACAATCAATTTTGACAAAATAATTTAATTGGATGGGTAAAAAATTTACTCACAAAGCAGCAGCAGAACATGCACATAAAAGAAAGTTATAATTCAGCAAGCTTTCGGAGCCAGTAACTCCTTCTTTAGGATATGGATTGAAGGGGAAGGAAGGAGGTGAAGCCAAACAACTGTAGAGGTCTAGGAAAAGGGGTAGATTTCAGGAAAGTCACCCAGAACCCTGGGTCATGGGAGACTTACCAGATGGGATGAGAAGGAAAGACTGATTGCAGGAGACTGCATTGGATGAGATTTGAAAAAATGAGAGCTTAAAGGTGGAAGAAAGAATAATATGCAGGTCAGAGATGAGTTAATAAGAGTGAAAAGCTAAGTGCATGTTACGTAACAGAGGTGGGAGGCGGCGGTGAAAAATAAACAGGTAAGTCAATGAAAGATGTAAAAAACTAAAATAGAGTGAAGAAAACAGTAGTCACTGCGAGCAAATGCTGACACAGACAAAATTAATGTAAATTAAGGCCAGGTGGGTGGCGAGAACCAAGGACATGTTGTAGCACTAGTTCCCACATGCGGAGTTCTGAGAAACTGGTGTCTGTTGGAAGACTTCAGATGGTGCGTGTGGTGAAACAGACACTGAGATCATGATTGTCATGTTGTGGAGCATGCTCTGCAACAGGTATTGTGCGTTGCCGGTATACATCCTCTGCCTATGCCCATTCATCCTAATTGATAATCTGGTGGTAGTCATGCTGATATAAAAGACTGAACAGTGTTTACGTAACAGCTGGTATATGGCATACATCATTTTGCAGGTGGCTCTCCCTTGAATAATATATGTTCTGCTAGTTACTGGGCTGGAATAGGGGGTAGTAGGAGGTGTGTAGAGCAAGTCTTCCAGTGGGGAAGGTCTCAGGGGTAGGAGCCATAGAGTAAGGAGATGGGTGCAGAAGAGACTGGGAGGGGAACGAAATGCTGTTCTAGGTGTGGTGACCAAAACCTCAGACAGAATGATCCCACCTCAGGGCATGATTTAGGAAGTCATGGCCTTGTCAAAGTAGCTGATTAATACATTCCAGACCACACCAGTGGCGCGATCCGAAGTTGTTTTTTGGAGGGATCAGCAGTACCAGGATTGGATGTGATGATCTGGGGAATCTTCTTTTGAACTAGTCTGGTGGGGTAATTACATCCAGTGAAGGCTGAGGTGAGAATGGTTGTGTATTGCTGTAGAGAGTCTGAATCTAAACAAATATTTTTTCCTCAAACGCCAATACTGTATGGGAGGGAATGCTTGACACGGAAAGGATGGCAACTGTCAAAATGGAAGTACTGTTATTTGTTAGTAGGTTTAATGTGGACAGAATTGTGTAGCTGGCCTTTGGTAAGGACGAGATCAACATCAAGGAAAATGGCACAGGATTCGGAATAGGACCATGTGAAATTTAATTGGGAGAAGGTATTCAGAGATTCCGCGAATTTTAATAGGTCAGCCTCACCATGAGTCCATATGGTTAATATATCATCAATGTATTTAAACCAAACCAGGGGCTGAAGACTTACAGATCCCAGGAAAGCCCCTTCCAAGTGACCCATGAAAAGCTTGCATAGGAATGAGCCATCCTGTTTCCCATGACCATACTCCTGATTTGTTTTTGTGTCTGCCCCTCAAAGGTGAAGTAGATGTTTGTAAGTATAGAGTCGATTAAGGTGAGTGAAGTTTTCCATAAGTTTGGAATCAGGTGGACGCTGACTGAGGAAATGTTCAGCAGTAGACAGATCATGTTTGTGGGGGATGTTGGTATATAGGGAGGTGGCATCAGTGGTTACAAGGAAGGTGTGTGGTGGGAGTGGGGCAGGCACAGTTTGGTATCTTTGATATAGGATGGAAGTTTTTGTATTGGGGTTGCAGGTGCTGATCAACTTAGGCAGATATACATTCGGTGGTCGCTTTGAAGCCAACAACTAAAGGATGGCCAGGATGATTGGGTTTGTGGATCTTAGGAAAAGATAAAAGGTAAGGTTGGTGTGCATGTTTGGGTGGGATGAGTTTTATTGATTGAGGTGTAAGTCCTTGTGAGGGGCCTGAGGTTTTAAGGAGGACTGCAGGTCAGTTTGAACTATAGGGATGGGATCTTGATGTATGTAGAGTAGTCAAACAGCTGGTGTAGACTTTCAATAAAATACTCCTCTCGGTCAATTACCACAGTGCTAGATCCTTTGTCTGCTGGGAGGATAATGATGAAGTCATCAGCTTTTAGAGAATGTAGAGCCTGGAATTCTGCAGAGGACTGTTTAGGGTCTTGTTGTAGGGACCTGAGGAAGGGTTGTGAAGCAATACTGAATGTGAGGATATCTTGGAAGGCTTGCAAGGGATGATTTTGAGGAAGTGGTGGTGGATCAAGTTGAGATCATGGACAGAATTGTTCAAGGCATTGTTCAGTGTCAGGTTTGCTGTTGAAAAGGTTTTGGAATTGGGTTCAAAAGTGATATTTCCAGTTGCTCCTTCACCAAAGCAGCCTGATCAGATGCAGGATAGGGCTGAAAGTGAGATCCTTAGATAATACAGATAATTTAGGAGGGGAGAGTGCTTTAGATGAGAGGTTGAGGACATGTTCTGTTGTGATTGGTTCTTGTGATTATGAGTTATTCTTGTTCTGGGAGGTAGTGGTAAAAGCTGTGGAATGTTAATGAGGTTGGCCAAGCTCGGTTTGTAGGAGAGGAGTGGTGGTTGATGGTGTGGCTGGTTAGGGAGCTGCCGATGGACAGGAATTGAAACACCACTGTTGAGGTAGTTTAGGAGAAGGTGGGATAGCTTGTTAAGGTGAAGTCTGAAATGTTGTTGCAGTTTGAAGTTGGCTAGGTGGATGATACCATCCAAGGAAACATGAGGGGCAGATAACTGCAGGATTTTGTAGAAAGAGAGAAGTCTGATGGACTGAAAATTGGATGAGTACGCATGTAGGTCACAGATTAGCTCGGTAAGTGCAAGAGATTGCTGTAGTTGAAACTGTAGAAAAGCCTGGCGTATAGTAGTATTAAATCCAGAAACGGGCTTTCAGTGTTATGTCTTTGGGAGGAACTCCAAAGGACAAGCAGGCTTCAAGAACCAGGATGTGGGACCTTAGTTTTGACAGTACAGAAGCACGTTTTCAAAAAGAATGGATGTGTTATGAGATGGGATTCATCATGGCAAGATAGGACAGTTTGGAGTATTAGAAATCATGGAAATCGCAAAAGAGATGGGCAGAGGCTGGATAAAAGATAGAAAAACTAAAGAAAAGCAAGGAAAAATCAGAAAATTCATACGAAAATCATGATAACAGACAATGGTTGATAACAGGTAATGAATGGGCGACTATATAATATGAAAGAAAGGATTGGGGAAAAAAATAGATTGGGAAAATTGTGAAAAGAGTTTACCACACATGCCATCTGGATTCTTCCCCCAGACACCAGTTTCTCAGAACTCCACAAGTGGGAACTAGTACTACAACATGTCCTTGGTTCTTGCCACCCACCTGGCCTTAATTTATGTTAATTTTGTCCGTCTCAGCATTTCTTCACAGAAAACTACTGTTTCCTTCACTCCGTTTTAGTTTGCTACATCTTCTGTGTCCTACATATTACCCTGTCTTCCACCCTTAAGCTCTCAGGTTTTCAAATCTCATCCGATGCAGTCCCCAACAATCATTCTTTTCTTCTCATCCCATCTGGTAAATCTCCCCTGACCCAAGGTTCTGGATGGCTTTCCTGAAATCTACCTCTTTTCCTAGGCCTCTCCAGTTCTTTTCCTTCACCCTTCTTCCTTCACCTTCAATGCATCTACCTGAAGAAGAAGCCACTGGCTCTGAAAGCCGCCCTAATTATAATATTCTTTTATGTGTGTGTTCTGGCGTCACTTGGTGAGTAGATTTTTTATCTATCCAATTAAATTAAACTGCATGTAGAGGTGGACATGTCCCCAAGGATAGATGCATACTTGCATTGATCCACTGTGGCTTCCAGAATGATGAGACACTCAGGGAATGCCATGAAAACATAGCCCAGACCATACAGCTCCATCCTCTGCCCTGGACCCTTCCAATGATCCAACGGCCATCTCTCTGATACAGCATAAAATGAAGTTCATCTGAAAAGGCCACCTGTGGCCACTCAGTGGATATCCAGTTGTGGTATTGGCATGCAATTTCAGCCTTTGTTGCCAATGAGCAGCAGTCAGTATGGGTGCATGAACCAGTCGCTTGCTGCAGAGGCCCATTTGGAACAACATTCACTGAACGGTCATTAAGGAGACATTGTTGGTAAAAACCTTCGTTCATCTGGATGGTCAGTTGCTCAACAATTGCATGTCTATTTGCCTATACACATCTCCATGGCCAAAGCATCATTCACCCCTGTCATCTATGGGCCCATAGTGCCCCACGGTTGCCTCACGTAGGTTTTGGATAGCACCATTTTGTCATACTTGACATATTTCAAACACTGTAGCACACGAAGACTTTATGAACTTAGTTGTTTCAGAAATGCTTCCACCCTTGGCCTGAAAGCCAATGATCATGCGCTTTTAGACATCAGACAAAATTGCTCTGTTTCTGTGTTTCAAGAAAGACTGCATGGTTTTCCTCATCCCCTCAGCATGCTTTGTATACCCTCCACTGCTAGTGTTGCCACATCTGCGAGTGGTTATTGCAGACTGCTGTCAAACGTAGGCACTGGTGACATTAATGTAACTGGACCACATATGTATCCAGTTATAGGTTATTCCTTGTTCTTAAGCCTGCTCCTGTTCATATATATGCCTGCTGAAGATGCCAGGAATACAACTAGGAAAAATTTACAGTAACTCCTTGTTGCCAACAGTGTTCTTCCATCACACCAATAGCTGTACATAAGAAAATCTTCTTCTTTCATTATCATTAGACTTTAGGATTGTTGAATTTGAAAATTATGTTTGAATTTATCCCAGCAGTATAGAGACAATTGTAGAAAAGTTCAAGTAGGCATTGTTCATTGTTTGGTGGTGGTGTGTGTCAGTGCTTTCGAAACTTTTTTTAGATGCTGGAACACACAAATGCACGTGTGCGCGCACACACACACACACACATATGTACTATTTTAATTCTCTGGTTCTTACTAACTGAGTTAAAAAAAAAAAAAAAAAAAAAAAAAATCCTTGGGAGGTGACGGAATTCTGTTCCGGCTAAAATTAAGTCCAGGTGTGTGTGTTTCCAGTAGGAAAACCATAGCATTTTTTTTCTTTTAATGACAGGTGAGACCATTTTTTAATTTATCTTGCTAATCTTTGCACAATTTTATCAGGCTTGTTATAGTTTACATAGAGCCCTGACATCTGTTTGCCATAATAGACTTTAAGTTCAGGCAGAGTATAACAAGTTTTATGATCACTAAGGAATAGGTCCTTAGCCTGCATTATCATAGCCCCCTTACAATGCAGGAAATGCACTGTTGATGCAAGATTTGAAAAAGCCCCATTCATGTGGAGTATCAGCCTGTCAAATGCCATGCTTGATGATTCAGGGCAGCAGTTTCTGCAGTCCAATGGTGCAAAAGAGGACAGCCCAAGGTCAGTGTGTGCGACATCTTGGTGGATGATCTTTGCTGAAGATTCTCAGACATTCTCATGCTAATGGTCCCAAGACACCAGTAGTCTCATTCAAGACAGTATACTGATTCCATGCAGAAAGGTATGATACCAATAATTTCCCTTCACTGGCTACATGATACGAAGAAAGTAGACTCAAAAAGATTGTGAGAAATATTCCTCTAATCAGCTACTTTGTTCCCTACCTGATGGTGAGTCCTTCCTGATCACAAAACTGATTCTTTTGTCAAACATATTTGAGTATAAATTTGAAATAACATTAATTAGTAGAAGGTGAAATGGTTCTGTTGTAATTAAAATGACATTGCCTATTAGATTGCCTAACTTGTACCTGTACATGGTCCAGGGTGTAATTTTGTATTGCGACTTCACAAACAAACAACTGTGTGCAAACCAGGTGTTACAGGGATGTCCATTTTACATCCCGTATCCAGTCGAGGCCAAAAAGATAAGAGTGTATACTGATGCTTTTATTTTGGCTTCCCAGGGGAGTGTATAACCTGAAAGTGTAAAAGTAATAGTGAGTTGCTGTGATAAAAAGCTGTAATTCCCACCTTCCCTTCCAGCCCCAACCTGCAGTTAAAGTGTTTTAAATGGTAGTTTTTGGGCACAAATGACCCCAGCTGAGGACAGTGTGGGCAGCCACTGTATGAGAAGAGTGCAGAGGGCAACAGTCCCCTCAGTGTTACGAGATGCTCCATTTTGAAGAAGGAAGGAAGGAAAGAAAGAAAGGCAAAACAGTATGAAATCTTTGACCATCTTTTTTGCTTTGAATCAAAGAAGAAATTTGAATGCTTCATCCAGTTCTAATTGAGTGAAAATCTACATGACGACTAAGTTCCTGTTTACAGTAAAGGTGAAGGAAGACTCCCACAATTCCAGGCCCTGATGGCAGTTCGAATAAATCTGTTTGTGAGGGGAATAGGATCACCTGATCACATTGTTTCCACTTCATCTGCAATGGGGACCTGAGTTCTTCACATGCAGCCATAAAATATTCGTACTCATGCCCCAGAAAAGGGCTACCTTCCTCTAGACCCACTTGTTAGGCTGGCTCATTCGTGCAGCCTGCTGCCAGCCAGTGGATGAAGGAGACACTATCTGTGGCAACAGAATGGTCTGCTCATCCTCCCAACCAGAAGGAAAATAAAAGAAGAAAGGAGACAAGAAGAAGTCAAATGTGATACGTGTTGCTTTTCAGGAAACATACCCCTGCTTTGCCTGCTTCAAAAACAGAGTTGGCTCCAAAAGAGTATCAGCTGCTGTCTGTACACTGGTACGTAGACATTTGTAGTGAACAAGTACCACCCACTACAGCATTAGAGGGTGAATAACACTGGGCAACTGTGGATTTTACCCTGTAATATCCCTTTACTGATAGGGAGCTAACAGTGACAGCTAACTAAACTGATCTTACAGAGCAGGCTTTTATGGCCAGTACTTGCATCCTTGGTTATTTTTTATTTTATGGGCATTAGGTCATGGTCCATGGGATATTTATTTGCGTAATGATTTGTCTTCCAATACTGGAAGAGGCTATAATGCATGGTTGCCATCTATAATGGATTGTCTGTAATTGTTATGGATTTATCACCTTAATTATGGCTTTATGGCAAGTTACTAAAAAATTATGCAAACAGACATTTTAGAATCTGATGTTTTAAAAATATGGAAAGTGTGCTGTTTATAAAATCTACTCACCAGGTGGCGGCAGACCACACACATTAAAGAAGGTTGTAATTGGGCAAACTTCCAGAGCCAGTGGCTCCTTCTTCAGGCAGAAGAGATGAAGGAGAAGGAAGATGGTTGAAGGAAAAGGACTGTAGAGGTCTAGTGAAAGGCATAGATTTCAGGAAAGTCAGCCAGAACCACAGGAAGGGGAGACTTACCGCACGGGATGAGAAGGAAAGAGTGATTGTTGGCACAATAGACAGATTTACTTCGTACTCATGAAGGAAATTATTACAATCTATAAAACATTTAATTTAATTGGATACATAAAAAATCTACTCACCAAGCAGCGGCAGAAAACATCCATAAAAGACGGTCGTAATTAGGCAAGGTTTCGAAGCCAGTGGCTCCTCCTTCAGGCAGAAAGGTTGAAGGGGAAAGAAGAGGGATGAAGGAAAAGGACTGAAGAGGTCTAGGAAAATGGGTATATTTCAGGAAAGTCATCCTGAACTGCCAGTCAGGGGAGACTCACCGCACAGGATGAGAAGGAAAGATTGATTGTTGGCAGTCCCCAAAAATCAGTTTTTCCTTCTTATCCCGTGCAGTAAGTGTCCCCTGACCCGCAGTTCTGGGTGACTTTCCCAAAATCTACCCCTTTTCCTATACCTCTCCAGTCCTTTTCCTTCATCCATCTTTCTTCCCCTTCAACCCTTCTGCCTGAAGAAGGAGACACTGCCTCCAAAAGCTTGCATAATTACAACCTTCTTTTATGGGTGTGTTCTGTCACCGCATGGTGAGTAGATTTTTTTACCTCTCCAATTAAATTTAATGTTTTATAGATTGTAATGATTTCCTTCATGAGTATGAAGTAAATCTGTCTATGAATTATTTTGCTACCACGGCTTACTAAGAAAAATTCTGACAACTGCTTCCAAACCAAATGACAGAAAGTGTCTGAAATGTAGAGTTTAAAGACTTAAATCACACTTCCAATTTTTAAAATTTTGTGTGGGAGCCCCCTTGGGCACCCCTCTCCCCCCACCATGTTTGCCATGTGATTACTGAAAGCCACTTCTCAAGGTCAGTAGTTATGATAATGACACAGGAAGGAGTTAAACTTTCAAACAAGCTTAATGAGCCGATCTGTTTACAAGTATCCAGTCAGTTTGTGACGTTACTAGACTGCAGCCTAAGATCGTAGAGTCACACTGATGTGTGTTATGGAACTTGTAGCATGAAAAGGTTGGTACTGTTTGCTTTATTTAGCACTAAGGCTCACAACTTGTCTATTTTGAATTCTTCTTCTTTCTGCTAAAATTGTTTTTGCTCTTTTGAATTTCTATGGCCTCTGTTTACATCCTAGTATAGTAATCGTTGGATCTTGATAAAACCGTAATATTGGAGGAAATAATTTGGTGGTTTCTGGGCTCTCGTGCATAAACTGCTACTGTCACTCTACCCATGTTGGCTGGAATATCAACATAAGATGTTGATATTGAATCTGGAATTTGTTTTTCACTTAAACCAGTTGCAGATGGATTACACATGGAACCAGCAAAGATAATGCTTAAGAGTAAACTACCTAGCAGTAACTTAACAAAAGTCGAGATGAAAACTTTCCGAAATTTAAATTTTGGGAAAGACGTTCTATTCTTCCAGCAGAGAATGGCAGTGATTAGAGCTCAAGAAAGATCCCACAACTTCTGTCTAAGGATAACGAATAAGCTAATAAAAGCCTCTTTGATTTCTATCTTTGACAAAAAGGAACTCATCAAACCAGCAGCATTACCACTGAGATTGTATGCTTCACCAGAAATTCAAACCTGTATGCTGTTTAAATCAAATGTTAGCACTATTGATCGTCCATCCTATGGGATTGCCAAACACTGCTCTTACCTACAGCCATTCGTATTTACTCAAAAAAGGTTATGGCCATTTTGTGAAAAATTAAAATTCTTGATGTGCCCAAGTGATATGGTAAGTTTTGATGTTTTATCACTATTCACCACAGTTCCTCCTAATGAGGTGATGTCACAGTTGAGAAGTAACTTCACAAAGGATCTCTTTAAACATTATCTCTCATAACATTACTTTCAGTGGGACAACAAATTCAGTATGCAAAAAAATGGTTCAAATGGCTCTGAGCACTATGGGACTTAACTTCAGAAGTCATCAGTCCCCTAGAACTTAGAACTACTTAAAACTCACTAACCTAAGGACATCACACACATCCATGCCCGAGTCAGGATTCGAACCTGCAACCATAGCGGTCGCACGGTTCCAGGCTGAAGTGCCTAGAACCGCTCGGCCACAGCGGCCGTCTTAGTGTGCACACTGATTAGCTGGGCTATGGTGATCGCACTCAGTGCAGTTGTTGCAAATTTTTTATGGAAAAATTTGATGAAGCAACCTTTCAGACAATGAAGAAGAAACCCTTATGTTGGTGTCAGTATATTAATGATATTTTTATTATATGACCTCATGGAGAAAAGTAAGTTGCAGATTTACAAAATTTCCTGGGTGATATTAATTCTAATGTCAAGTTAACTGTGGAAAAATAGAAAAAAATCAGATTTCATTTTTAGTTGTACAGTCACTTTGAAAACCCAACAGAGCTTTATGGCATGAAGTCTATGGAGTATGGAATGCCCATTTTCATGGGTAGATAATTTCACATAACTTCCAATCACCTTCCTAAGTAGAAAAGGGAACTGATTCGAACATTTGTGTACCATGCTAAAATGGTCTGTGAATTAAAGTACTTGTAGGATGAGCTCCATCACTTAAGAACTGCTTTCGCAAAAAATGGCTTTCCATAACAAAGAGATAAAAATAGTGCACTAAACTCAAAAAAGTCTGGAGCTTCTAGTGAAAAAGAAGCAACTGAACATAGAGTTTTTCTCTTGTTCATAAAAACATTCACAGCTCATTTCAGTAGAGTATTCAGAAGACATGATATTCATATTGTGTCCAAACCAACAAGAAAGGTAAACAAATATTTGAACACTGCAACGGACTTACGCTTGCCACTTGCCATGGCTGGAATACATAAAATCCCTTGTACATGCTGTCAAGTGTGTACAGAAATTGCAGGAAGCAGCACAAGAGCAATTGCCTGATAAGCACATTGATAAATCAACAGTAGCAGATCATGCACAGGAACCAGGGAACCACCAAATTCATTTCTCCATTACCACAGTGCTACCAAGATCAAATTATTATGCCATGGTGGACAGAGAGGCCATAGCAGTTCAAAAGCGCAAAAACAACTTTAACAGGAAAGAAGGAAGATTGAAATTAGACAAGTTAGTGGCCTTAGTGCCAAACAAAGCAAAAAGCACCAACTCTGCCACATTACAATCTCCATAACATGTTGGTGCGGTTCTGCAGTCTTGGGCAATCATCTGATCTCACGAACTGCCTGTTGGGAAGGGGGGATACATATAAACAAGTCAGCTCACCAAGCATATTTGAGATTGTAACTGCTGATGATGCCTCCAGCATTGGAATATGGAATGTTAGGCAGAGAAATGTGTCTTAGGCAACAGACTAATGCCCATAAAACAAAAAATAAATTGATCTGTCAGCTTTCTTGTTCTCTCCTACTGAGTAATTCCAGGCCCTCAAACCATTGTGGAGTGATATTAGAACATCAGACTGAGACACAGTAATGAAACAAGTTATAACACCGATCTTGAGCTATGTTTGTTGAACAGCAACATCACATTCTTGTGATCTTGAATTGCTTCTACTGTGAGGGTGAGTTCCCAACCCAGGAAATGGAAAGCGCTATTGTCTGTCTTGAAACCAGGTAAAAACCTATATAAGATTGACAGATGTACACCATCAGCCTCATAAATGTTCTTTGTAAGTTATTCGAAAAATAGTGAACTAGTAGCTGTGTTGGTATCTTGTCCAACTGTCACTGAAAATTTTGGAGGACCTGTCCCCAACTGACCACTTAATTCACCTGGAGCCCTATAAGTTTGGCTTTTTCCAGTTGCCAACATGTCATTGATATCTTCTTTGACTTAAGAGAAGCCAATAACACCACATGGCACTACCACAGCCTTACCATACTGTACAAGCTGTACAACAAGTGGGGTTTTTAGCCCCCCCCCCCCCCCCCCCTCTCTCTCTCTCTCTCTCTCTCTCTCTCTCTCTCTCTCTCTCTCTCTCTCTCTCGGTGTGTGTGTTGTGTGTGTGTCACTAGCTGTTCACTAGTTGTTTTGTGTTAGAGTTGTCATATTACAAGCACCCTCCGTACACTGTAAAATAGTCCCACATGCACCAACACTGAGTGATATTCTTTTTCTGACAACAATCAACAGGTTAACCCCCCTCAAGTGGGCTTGCATCTCTCTTGTGAGTATGCACTTGGCCACCACAGGCCCCATCCCTTGCAGCGCTACTTCCCTTTTGGTGCTGCCAGTCTATCCTTTTACTATTGTTTTTTCCTCCATGCCTTTCTGTTGGATGGTTTTCTCGGTACCAGTTGTGTTTGGATCTGGTTTGTGGTTTTGCACACTTGTTTTCTTCACTTCTACAACTTTTCATTCTTAACTGTAAGGTACCCTTGTTGGGTTTGACTTGAAACTCCTTTTCCAATTTTTACAGAAGTGTGGATCATGCAGGGAAGGTCACCTGCATGGCCACTAGTAAAGTGGTCATTCAGTGGAATTGTAAAGGGTACTACTGTCACCTGTCAGAACTAAAAAACCTTATTTCTTCTTCTCCTGCAGTTTGCATTATTCTCCAAGAACAGCATTTCACTGATGATCATTCTCCAGCATTCTGCGGTTATCGTGTGTTCTGTTGGAACTGTGGGTTCCAAGAGGGCATCTTGAAGTGTCTGTAGTTTGGTTTGCCCAGATGTCATTGGTGAATGAATTCCCTTTGTAGGTCATTGGAGGCAATAGTGGTGCAGGTGTAAACAACCTCATTGCAAGTGTTTACCTACCATCCCAACTGTTAACCAGGCCACTTACTTATGTCGAATTGACGTCATTAATCCAACAACTTTCCCCCTTTTCTCCTGCTTGGGATGTCAGTGTACACAATCCTCTGTGGGGGAGTACAGCTGGTGACATGGAGCACCAAAGACATTGCAATAGCTATTCAGGATCACTGATTAGTCATGCAACAGTTCAAAGGACATCCTTCGCAGGTCAATCATATCACTTTTAAGTGACGTGGTGCTTAGGCTTGTATTTAATTAAAAGCCATAAGAAGGAATGCTGGGAGGACAATGTCTCCTCTCTGGGGACATATGCCTCCTCATCTCAGGTGTGGGCCAAGCCCCTTGGTTTTACGGGCCACCAGTGTTCAACAGCTGTCCCAGGTCTTGTCCTACAGCGTGGTATTCGTACCAGTTCATCGGTTCTTGTGGACCACTTTGCAACAGCATCAGTGTGCTCTTCCTTTCCAATGACCTTTCTACTACTGAAGCAACAAGTTGAAAACATCCGCTTATGTTTCATTCCTCATCAGGCTGAATCCTATAATGAATGCTTCACTGACTGAAACTACTTCAGTCCATGATTCAGTTCACAGTCAGATGATCCAACACCTGAATGTTCGTCAAGGGCAACATCTCCTCAGGCTCCTCAACTGCCTTTGGTTCCAAGGTACCTTACCCTCACAATGGCGAGATAGTAATCCTTAAGCCAGGCAAGAACCCAGCATCACTCAACAGTTGCCAGAAAATTATCCTGACCAAAGTACTCTGTAAGCTGCTTAAAAGGATTTCTGGGTAGTTGAAACTCGGGGCCCTTTGTCCCCTTATCAGTGTAGTTTCCTGGAGGATGAACCACATCTGACCATCTGCTTCAATTAAAACGGCAATTCAATAGGCTTTTTCTTAATGCCAACACCCTGTCACAGCCTTCTTTAATCTGCATAAGGTGTACACCACCACTTGGCATTTTCATTTTATTCACCCTGTTTGACTAGGGCTTTTGTGGCCTCCTGCTAATCTTTATTCATCAGTTTTTATCACACCAGTTTTCCAAGGTAGACGGTTCTTCGCTCGACTCCCCATGGGTCCAAGAGAATTGCGCTTCACAGGACTCTGTGTTGAGTGTCAACCTTTTCCGTATTGCCATTAATAGGTTTGTGTCATCTGTTGGATGAAGCGTTGTATGTTGACAGCTTTTACATTTGATACAGCTTCCCTCAATATGCTCTGTTGAATGCGAGTTCCAAGGAGCCATCCAGTGGACCTCTGCATGGGCTCTCTCCCATGGTTTCAAATTCTCTCCTACAAAAATGCGGGTCATGCATCTTTCCCATTGTACCACCGTCCATGCTGACCTGGAATTCTATTTAGATACCCAGCACCTGGACTTTCTTAGCACAGTCCCATTTGGCTGCCCCACATTCATCACTTGAGACTAGCTGCATGTGAAGCTTAACGCTCTCTGCTTCCTTGCCCATGCATCTTTGGCTGAAGATTGTGGTGCTGTTATCCGTATTTGCTGGAACCTGGGAACCTGGTTTCATCTTGACAAGACTATGGTTGGAAGTTTATGGCTCAGCACCTCCTTCAGCTTTAAAAAACTGTTAGATCCAATCCACCATCGTGGTGTGCGTCTGGCCATTGGTGCCTTCAGACTAATTCCACAGACAGTCTCGCTAATGAAGTGGAGATCTTCCCCCTTCAGATTCAATGGTACCAGCTATTGGTCTCCTATGTGATTATCAGTCGACAATTCCCTGATCATCCCATTCATCCCTGTCTTCATACACACGAGGAGTGTTGTCATCCTGATAATCTCCCTTGGGTCAGACTACCAGTTGGAATGCGTCTTGCTTCCCTCTGCCAAAGTCTCCATCTCCCCTTCCCCAGTAGGCTGATGGTAATTTGGTCCTTCTATCGCCCACCAGACTCATCTCCTGATGTAACCAAAAACTTAAGAGAAAACCTCAGTTCACTTGTATACAAGTTCCCAAATCTTACTGTAATCATCAGTGGAGACTTTAATTATCTAACAAATAATTGCGAAAATTACAGTTTTGTTAGTGGTAAGGGTGTGGTAAGACCTGCTGTGGAACATTGCTAAGTGCCTTCTCTGAAAACTAACTAGAATTGTTAGTTAGGAACCCCAGTATGATAGAAATATATTGGATGTAATGGCAACAAATAGACATGACCTCTTTGAGGATGTCCACATCAAAACTGGTACCAGTGACCATGATGCAGTTGTGGCAGCAATAATTACAAAAGTACAAAGGACAAATAAAACAGGCATAAAAATATATGTGTTCAGAAAACTAGATAAATAATCAGCACTGTCACATCTCAGTGAAGAACTTCAAAACTTTCAGCACCGGGCAGGAGTGTGGAGAGGAACTATGGCTCAAGTTTGAAAGAATAGTTGACCAAGCACTGAATAGATATGTACCCAGTAGAAAAGTTCATAATGGCAGGAAACCTCTATGGTGTACAGTCACTGTAAAGAAACTAATAAATAAGCAAAGATTACTGCGTAATATGTGTAAAAGTGTAGGACCATAGATAGAGAGAGGCTGAATGAAATGCGTGATGCCTTCAGTGAATGCCATAGCAGAATATTGTCAAATGATATTTCACGAAACCCAAAGAAATTCTGGTCATATGTAAAGGTTTGTGGTGGCACCAAAGTTAGTATTCAGTCCATAGCGAATGAGACAGGAACTGAAATTGAGGGTAGCAAAGCAAAAGCTGAAATTCTTAACTCCATTTTCAAATGTCACTTTTCAAAGGAAAACCCAGCAGAATTGCCCCAATTTAATCCTCGTACCACTGAAGAGGTGAGTAAAATCAGTATTAGTGTCAGTGGTGTCGAGAAACAGCTGATATCATTAAAATTGAATAAAGCTTCAGGCCCTGATGGAATTCCTGTCAGATTCTATACTGAATTTGTGACTGATTTAGCCCCTCTTCTAACTATAATCTATTGTAGATCCCTCGAAAAAAGAATCACGCCCAGTTCTTCAAAAAAAAAAGCACAGGTCACACACTTCTGCAAGAAGTAATCCATAAAACTTCTGGCCAATGTATTTGACATCAATTAGTTGTAGAATCTTAGAACATATTCTGAGCTCAAACATAATGAGGTATCTTGAACAAATAACCACTTCAATGCCAACCAGCATGGATTCCGAAAACATCGATCATGTGAAACCCAACTCACCTTTTTCTTGCATGACGTACTGAAAGCTCTGGATCAAGGCAGTCAGATAGATGTAGTAGTTCTTGATTTCCAAAAAGCATTTGACTCAATACCACACCTATGCTTATTATGAAAATTTTGATCGTATGGGGTATCAAGTGAAATATGTGATTGGATTGAGGAATTTCAGGTAGGGAGGACACAACACATTATCTTGGATGGAGAGTCATCATCAAATATACACTCCTGGAACTGGAAAAAAGAACACATTGACACCGGTGTGTCAGACCCACCATACTTGCTCCGGACACTGCGAGAGGGCTGTACAAGCAATGATCACACGCACGGCACAGCGGACACATCAGGAACTGCGGTGTTGGCCGTCGAATGGCGCTAGCTGCGCAGCATTTGTGCACCGCCGCCGTCAGTGTCAGCCAGTTTGCCATGGCATACGGAGCTCCATCGCAGTCTTTAACACTGGTAGCATGCCGCGACAGCGTGGACGTGAACCGTATGTGCAGTTGACGGACTTCGAGCGAGGGCGTATAGTGGGCATGCGGGAGGCCGGGAGGACGTACCGCCGAATTGCTCAACACGTGGGGCGTGAGGTCTCCACAGTACATCGATGTTGTCGCCAGTGGTCGGCGGATGGTGCACGTGCCCGTCGACCTGGGACTGGACCGCAGCGACGCACGGATGCACGCCAAGACCGTAGGATCCTACGCAGTGCCGTAGGGGACCGCGCCGCCACTTCCCAGCAAATTAGGGACACTGTTGCTCCTGGGGTATCGGCGAGGACCATTCGCAACCGTCTCCGTGAAGCTGGGCTACGGTCCCGCACACCGTTAGGCCGTCTTCCGCTCACGCCCCAACATCGTGCAGCCCGCCACCAGTGGTGTCGCGACAGGCGTGAATGGAGGGACGAATGGAGACGTGTCGTCTTCAGCGATGAGAGTCGCTTCTGCCTTGGTGCCAATGATGGTCGTATGCGTGTTTGGCGCCGTACAGGTGAGCGCCACAATCAGGACTGCATACGACCGAGGCACACAGGGCCAACACCCGGTATCATGGTGTGGGGAGCGATCTCCTACACTGGCCGTACACCACTGGTGATCGTCGAGGGGACACTGAATAGTGCATGGTACATCCAAACCGTCATCGAACCCATCGTTCTACCATTCCTAGACCGGCAAGGGAACTTGCTGTTCCAACAGGACAATGCACGTCCGCATGTATCCCGTGCCACCCAACGTGCTCTAGAAGGTGTAAGTCAACTACCCTGGCCAGCAAGATCTCCGGATCTGTCCCCCATTGAGCATGTTTGGGACTGGATGAAGCGTCGTCTCACGCGGTCTGCACGTCCAGCACGAACGCTGGTCCAACTGAGGCGCCAGGTGGAAATGGCATGGCAAGCCGTTCCACAGGACTACATCCAGCATCTCTACGATCGTCTCCATGGGAGAATAGCAGCCTGCATTGCTGCGAAAGGTGGATATACACTGTACTAGTGCCGACATTGTGCATGCTCTGTTGCCTGTGTCTATGTGCCTGTGGTTCTGTCAGTGTGATCATGTGATGTATCTGACCCCAGGAATGTGTCAATAAAGTTTCCCCTTCCTGGGACAATGAATTCACGGTGTTCTTATTTCAATTTCCAGGAGTGTAGAATTAACTTCTGGTGTACCCCATGGAAGAGTCTTGTATATTAATGACCTTGCAGACAATATTAATAGTAACCTCCGACTTTCTGCAGATTTTGCAGTTACCTACAATGAAGTACTGTCTGCAAGAAGCTGCATAAATTTTTAATCAGATCTTGCTAAGATTTCAATGTGTTGCAAAGATTGGCAAGTTGCTGTAAATGTTCAGAAATGTAAAACGGTGCACTTTACAAAATGAAAAAAACGTAGTATCCCGTGACTATAATGTCAGTGAGTCACTGTTGGAACTGGCCAACTCATACAAGCACCTGGGTGTAACACTTTGTAGGGATGTGAAATGGAATGATCACATAGGTTCAGTTGTCAGTAAAGCAGGTGGTAAACTGTGGTTTATTGGCAGAATACTGGGGAAGTGCTATCAGTCTACAAAGGAGATTGCTTACAAATCACATGTGCAACTGGTTGTAGAATATTGCTCAAGTGTGTGGGACCCGTACCAAACAGGACTAACAGGGGATATTGAATGTATACAGAAAAGGGCAGCACAAATGGTCACAGGTTTGTTTAAGCCATGGCAGTGTGTAAGAGAGATACTGAAGGAACTGTATTGGAAAACTTTTGAAAATAGACATACTCTTTCTCGAGAGAGTCTATTAACAAAGTTCCAAGAACCAGCTTTAAAGTGATTACTGTAGGAATATACTACGGCCCCCTATGTATCGCTCACATAGGCATTGTGAGGATAAGATTAGAATAATTACAGCATGTGCAGAAGCATTCAAACAGTCAATCTTCCCGCACTGCATACATGAATGAAACAGGAAGAAAACGTAATAAGTGGTACAGTTGGATGTACCCTCTTCCATGCACCTCACGGTGCTTTGCAGAGTATAGATGTAGATTGTGCACCCCACATTTTCTTGTGCTCCCCCCACTTGGATTGTCCCAGGCCACAGGTTAGATTGACTTCTGCAAAGGTCCTAAAGTCTCAGTTGCCACCATGTCCTTTCAGCATCTGTTACGTCCAATTCTTCAAGAGCTCCAGGGTGCTAGTATCTTTTACACCGACAGCATTCTGGGTAAAAGTGCTTGTTTTAATCTACCTCTGGTGCACGGCCAGGGTGGTTGGAGATGGGGCGTCGTTTGCTGTGTACTAGATCTTCAGAATACCCAATCCTACCTCATTGACCAGGTTACACTTTCATCCCTCTTTTAGTCTGTTTTAATTGCTTTGATTTGGGTTGCTTTCTTTCTGCTTGGCCCAATTTTCTATTTTGAGTGTTGCACTTTGTTGAATGGTGCGTGCTCTTGATTTCGGGCAGCTATTGGTCGGACGTACTTTTATTACTGACGATGTCCATTGCATTTTTAGCCTTCTCGCTCTTACTGTTATGAATCTCCCAACTAAATCAGAAAACATTCTCAATGAACATCTCTGCTTCCAGATGCCCCACTCTTGGATCAAGGTACTGATGACCTCCTTGGTTGGTCATTTAACTAAGCCACTACCCCAGCTACGCACCCCTCCCCCCCCCCCCCCCAAAGTCAGCCAACCAGCATCATTTGGAAGCTAGGGAATGTCATCACACTGTCCATATTCATTTGTGACTCTTATACAAGGGTGAGTCAAATATGAACAGTAATTGCATTGTATAGATTTATTGATTAATCATTTACACACCTGAGACCAGCTTTTCTCTACATATCCTGCTGCACACTCCACACACTTTTTCCAGCGATTTGATAGCTTGAACATTCTGTGTTTGTAAAAAATTTGAGGGCACATCATCAACAAATTGCACACATGCTCCTTGACGTCTTTATTGTTTGTGAATCATTCCCCTCCAAGTGGTTTTTTTAGGTAAATAAACAAAAATTAATGGTTGGAGCAGAGGGGGAGGGGGAGGGGGTGGGGGGACAAATTTGGACTTTAAAGTGGTGAAGTGTTTCCCATTGCATGTCCTCCAATTTGTCCCTTGTGCAATTCGTGGTGTGTGGCTTAGCGTTGTCATGGAGAAGAATGGCATCTCTTGTGTGCATTCCTTGATTTTGTTTTGGTAGGCAGATTTTGCTGACATTAGCTACTGGCAGTTGTAAACTGCATTCATGGTATGTCGACCATGAAGAAAGTCAATGAGTAACTCTCCTTTGTAGTCAAAAAACATAGTTGCATGAATTTATCCAGATGCGAGTTTGGTCTTCATTGGATAGGCTTTATCCATTCTTCTCCACTCCTTGACATTTTGGGTTCTGTAGCGTAATGATGGACTCAGGTCTCATCATGTGTGATTATTCACTCCAGAAAATCTTCCTCATCTTGCCTTAATCGATTCAGAAATCTCTCACAGATTTCCAACCTCACCTGTTTGTGCTATTCTGTTAACAACTTCGGAACCCATCAAGCACTAATTTTTCAAAAGCCAACCTATCCACTGACAATGGTATGAATGCTCCCAATGATGATATTTCCGCTGTGATTTCTTTTACAGCACACTTTCGATCACCTTCAGTAAGCTCTCGGACTGCACAGGTGTTGTCATCTGTGAAACTTGACATTAGGCGTTGAGTATGACCTTCATTTTCTACACTTTCTCAGTCACCTTTAAATTGTCTGGCCCAAGTAAACACTCGGTTCTGGGACAGTGTAACCTTCCCAAACTGTGCCTTCAAGCAAGTTAACACCTCTGGGCTTATGTCCATAGGTTAAAAACTTTATGGTATTATGTTGCACAACAAATGAAGGAACATCTTGTTCACTCGTGGCAGTACTGAGGCCATAAAAGGGTAGAGCAGCAATCCTAACTGGTTCCCCCTCCATAAAACGCCAACCTCCAATCCTCCACTCTACCATACCATTCGGAACTGCTTGCAAGTACACTGGTGCAATTACTCTCCATATTTAAATCACCCTCATCCTTACTACTCTTCCTTAACCATGAGTATTGTGGAAACCTAGCCACAGAGTGCCATAAGAATCTTGCAGTCTAGAGCCTTCCCCCATGGCTTCCAATTTCCCATTGACAAAACGTGGTATGGGATTCTGCTGATGTAAAAGTTTGGTAGAGTTGTCTGATTTATTGGGACTTTTTTGTAATGCCTCGGTGACATGGCCAACACATTTGTCAGTTTAAAAAGGAGTGTCAGTCAAAACTGTGTGTGTGTGTGTGTGTGTGTGTGTGTGTGTGTGTATTTGTCTTAATTCCGATTGAGGTGTGGTTGACTGAAAGCTATGTTTGACAATCTTTTTGCTATACCCATACGCGATTCAGCATCTTCACTATAATTGAGTAGCAACCATCCCTTTTGTAATGTTGCCACTGTTTTCCTTCTGATCTCCATGGTTCCAAGAGATCAGTTGTATTTATTTGGACCCCAATGCATATTGGGATTCTGGTGAATGAGCTTGCTGGTCAGTTAACAAAGGAGGCTGTCAAGATGGAAACCTTGTAGATGGGATGCTGAGATCTTGCATCATCAGCGTTTTGAGGCTTTGAATAGTAAACGGCCTGTAGTCTCTGCTAAGAACAAGTACAGGCTATAAAAAGTTTAACGTTTATGTGGTGTTTTCGTTTTGCCAATCCCAAAGGTGATCTATCACCCTCTGTTGGCTCAGTATTAACTGTTCTTGCCTGGCTCATGGTCACCTCTCGTAGGTGACAAGACACAGCCAATTGTCATCATGTGCGTGGTCACCCCCGACCCCCTCCCCCCTTTAAGTTGCCCATATCCTGTTAGTGCCCCAACTTCATTGCTCTGTAGTAAACACTGAAGCTTGTGGACTTGTAGCGTATTCTGTATGTTGTTTGATGACTGCACCCAAGTGGTAGATATGGTTTCAAGTTTTATTCCCGAGATCAGTTTATGTACCATCATTTGAAGTTTATCACTGTGGTCTCATAACTTACTTTTACCATTCAGTGACACAAGCATTCAGTCAATCTTCTACAGAGAAAAGAAGGGGTTTCTGGTTGGATGCGGAAGCTGACCTCTCATCACAAGATTTCCTTTTGGGTGGGCTGTATTTGTTTTCAAGGCTGTACTTCCCCCACATTGCTTTTTAATGCCTGCTTTATTTTTACTCTTCATCTTACCTGGTTTTTCTCTTCAGATGAAATCATGGAAGATCATATTGGTTGTCAGCCCTTTCCTCCTTGTGGAATTCATTTGGCTTTTGTAATTTAAGGAAGTTTGCCTGCCTGAAATGCCTCATTTCCCCTGTAAACAGTGGTTTATTGGAACACATGTGAAGGATGTTAAAAGTAAAAAAGGCTCGGATATGACAATGATATGTACATGTTGGAGGATTTCTGGAGTTATACCTGTGTCAAACCACAGTCTTTTTGTAGTGCACCACTTGATAATGGTCTTAAGGCCAAAGTTGCAAAGGTAAAAATAATTTCTGCAGTCAATGTGATTATAGTGTTGAAAGAAGTACTGTATGACTATGACGCCCATCCATGAAAAGTTAATAATTTGCCATAGGATTGTTAGTTCTGTGGTAAGGTGTGATGGATGCTATAGTTTTTTCCACTGGAGTCACAGTAGTGGCTTGGGAATTGAGGAAGTAAATAACTCTTGAGTGGTTGTGTAGGATGGGTAGTAGGGATAGAAACATAGTGAAACAGTAAGGGAAAATAATTGCTTTTCAGGCAGAATTAGACAAGGCTGGGAAAGATCTGGACGAGTTAAAGAGGGAAAAGGGTAAAGAGAACTGAGAAATGACAACAGGTAACAGAAGAAACTGTTTTAGAACTTCATCTAATAACATTTTGGTGAATGTGAAAAATAAGTTTGACCTGTTGCTTCAGTTAGAAACTGAGTCTCAGGGAGGTGTAGCTGTAGGCAGGACACAACAGACTTTCAGTAATAAATTGAAAATTAAGAATGAAGGGAAGTCAATAAAGAGAAATTTCTGTTTAGTTAGTTCTCATCTCTAGAGATGGGGACCAACTTTTTGAGGATGAACAAGGATCATAATACCAGATCACAAATTGTTTTAAACCTAGTGCTGGTCTTGGTCAAGTGACAGAGGATTTAGGATCATGTTTTAAAGACTTCATCAGTGATGACACTGTGATTACAATGGGTGGGCCAGACAATAATACTGGCAGAGATCCAGAGAATAATCTAGTGTGTGACCTGGTAAAGACTGCATCAGTATCAAGACATATTAATGTTGTGTTTGTGTATGTTCTGAGACACCATGACCAACCTCATTTGCACTCTGACAGGAGATTTAATTTGGTGTTAGAATGGCTGCTTATGTCATGTGCAGGATCACATTTTAGTATTATTCCTGTTGATTGCATCAGTAGATGGCATTATGCTGCGTATTACCCTCACATCAGCAAGAAAGGAAAAAGTGAATAAGTTGAGCCAAAAGCAGATAACTTAAGGATGGAGGCACTGTCAAGAAAATACCAGTTATTACAAGTGCAGGATAGGAAGGACAGAAGGAAATAAAATTTTGAGAGAAGTTAAGATTGAAGTGAATCTTCAGATGGAGAGAGAAAATAAATATAATGCACCTGTGCAAAGAGCTGTTGGTTAAAATTTTTCAGCAATCGGTAGAAATTTAGTTCTACCCTTCACCCTTTATTATCAAAGAAATGTGAAAGGCCGGCTGTCATTGTATCAAAATATTAAATTAATGAATTTCTTGCCTGCATTGCTGTAGTCATCAAATCTAGTTGATGTAACCTGCCTCTCTGAAAATCATGCAACCTTTGGTACAAATGTGTTAAGTGTCGCAGAATTTAGGTTAACATGTCACTTTTGTAAAGCATAGATGGAGAAGAAGAAGGTGCCATATTCTTCGAGAATTGTCATAAATTTAAGAACATAAACATTCAGAAATTTTGCTTAGAGCAGCATATGGAAGCATATGCAACAGAAGACTTCATAATAAATCTTTCATCCTCAAAAACAATGTGTCCTACATGTAATGTGGAAGGCATGCTGGTGCCACATTACAATCCCGTTCCATTGCTTCCTCTCCCTCCCAGCTGTCAGCTTCCTGTCCATTAAATACATATTATGGTTGTCTATGCCCCCAGTCATTGTCAAAGATTCGATGACCATTAAAGTTAGGAATGCAGCTCTGTTGTGTCATTTTGAAGACTGTGGAATATCCAGCATTCAAGATATTATTAATTCATACCTGTTGGAAATGTTATCTATTCATTTCAATTTTTTCAAACAATGGGAAGTCCAGAATGGAATTTAGACTACCTCTTGTCATGCCCTGAAATAAGAAATGTCCTACCCACTATCCTTCCCAACCTTCCCACAGAAGTATTCTGCCACCCAATGAACCTACACAATATCCTTGCCCATCCCTACTCAACCCCTGCTCCCAAACCCTTGCCTCATGGATCATGGCTCATACCCCTGTAACAGACCTAGATGCAAGACCGGTCCCATGCAACCTCCACCACACAACCACATACTTCAGTCCAGCCACAAGCATAACCTATCCCATCAAAGGTAAGGCTACCTGTGAAAGCAGTCATGTGGTTTACAAGCTAAGTTGCAACCACTGTGCTGTGTTCTGTGTAGACATGACAACAACCAGCTGTATATCCACATGAATGGCCACTGACAAGCTGTGGCCAAGAACCAGCTGGACCACCAAGTTGCTGAGAACACTGCCCAACACAAAGTTCTTCACTTCAATGACCACACATCATAGCCTGAGCCATCTGTATCCTTCCTATTAACACTAGCTTTTCTCTGAATTGCGCAGGTGTGGTACACCCCCCCCCCCCCCCCCCCACACACACAGTATATTCTATGTTTCACTAACCTCCCCTGCCTCAAAACATAGCCACTGTCCTCCACCCACCTATCCCCTTCCCTGCTCCCAGCCCAATACTACACATCCTTCTATTCCACCGACACACTCAAATTCATTTTACTACTCTCCTTTTCTGCCCCTCCCCCGCCCTCCATCTAACCTCCTGACCCGCACCTACCTCCCCCTTCCTCTTTCCGCCTCATCTCTATTATGCTCCCACAAGCAGCACTTTACCATCCCCCACCCTTACCCTGCTATCGCTTCCACTCCCCACCTCAGTGTCTACCTCACCCCCCCCCCCCCCCCCCTCCAGATTGCTTCTCCCATCATGCACTGTTGCTCACAGTCTAGCCTCAGCAGTCAGAGACACTCGTCGTGTGTGTGTGTGTGTGTGTGTGTGTGTGTGTGAGTTGTGTTTGTGTGAGTCTGTGTATATATCGTGTCTTATTTAGAAGCAGTCTTTCTGGCCGAAAGCTTAGTTATAGCAGTCTTTTTGTTGTGCCTGTCTGTGATTCGTCATCTCCACCATATGATGAATAGCAATCTATCCTTTTCATAATATTGTCATTTTTAATATTTCATTTTTTTTCAGGACCTATTTGAAGAAAACAAGCATCCACACCCAATAATTATACTTACAAATGTGAGATATGATGATCTTGAAGCGTTAATTCATTTTATGTATCATGGTGAAGTTACCATAAACACAGAAGCAATGCAAGGATTTTTGAGGATAGCAGAAACCCTTAAAATTCAAGGTCTGACGTGTAGTACCCCTGCATCACCTGAACCTGCACTGTCCTCACAGGTAAGGAAATAAATGTGAACAAGAAATGTAGCAAGTCAAAAATGAACAATTCTTACAGTTGATAAAAAATTGAGGAGAAGAAAGAGCTTTGTATATTGTTTATAATGTACCAGGCGTACCGGTATGAAATGAGTGTTTCTTTTGTGAAAATGAAACACTAATTTTGAATTGAAAAGTAAAAACATTTTATTCAAAGTACTGACCATTGCTTTCTATACATTTTGACCACCATTCTGGCAATTTGTAGACACCACACCAATAGAAATGTTTGTCTTTTGAAGCAAACCAGTCAGACACCCAATTTTCGACTTCTTCGTAGGAATCGAAGTGTTCCTCAGCCAATGCGTGTCCCTTTGATGAAAACAAATGGTAGTCGGAAGGGCCAAGTCTGGTGAATATGGCGGGTGGGGTAGCAACTCCCAGCCAAGTGTTTTGATTGTATCCTGAACAAGTTTTGCTTTGTGTACAGGTGCATTGTCATGTAAAAAAATTACTTTGCCATGTCTTCTGGCCCATTCTGGTCTTTTTTCGATCAATGCATAGTTCAAATTGGTCATTTGTTGTCTGTAGCGATTAGTATTCACAGTTCCACCAGGTTTTAGAAGCTCATGATACACCACATCTTTCTGATCCCACCAGACACAGAGCATTGTCTTCTTGCCGAATCGATCTGGTTTTGCAGTCGATGTTGATGGTTCTCCTGGATTAACCCATGATTTTTCCCATTTAGGATTCTTAAAATAAATCCATTTTTCATTGCCAGTAATAATTCTATGCAAAATTGATTTCCTTCATGTCTTTGAAGCAAAATTTGACAAATGATTTTTCGCTTTTCCATCAGTCTTTCATTCCATTCATGTGGCACCCATTTTCCACACTTTTCGATCTTTCCCATAGCTTTCAAACAGTCAGAAATTGTTTGTTTTGCAACATTTAGCATTGCTGCCATTTGCTTCTGACTCAAAGTATCATCTTCATCCAATATTGCTTGCAATTCAGCATCTTCGAACTTTTTTGGTGGTCTTCCACGTTCTTCATTTCTTACATCAAAATCATTATTTCTGAACTGTTGAAACCATCTTTTGCATGTTGCTTCCGATAGAGCATGATCACCATACGCCTCGACAAGCATTCAATGCGACTCTGCAGCACTTTTTTTCAAATGGAAACAAAAAATTAATGCTTTCCACAAATCATCACTTTCTGGTACAAAATTCGACATTGTTAACACGATGAAAACATATGGTATTGTTTGTTCCATGACTTGATGTATACTAAATATCTTTGACAGGCTCGTGCACAACAAATGTTCCCTATCAACACATTTGTATCTTAACGCTCATTTCATACCGGTACACCTGGTAAATGGATTGATTAAAAAATCCACTCACCAAGCGACAGCAACACACACACAAACGGGTTTAACTTTTACAAACTTTTTTCATTTGTATGTTGTTTGTCATATCAAACTAAAGCTTTGCTCCTGCTTTTAACCTGCTCTTGCAGATACATCATTGTCTAATTCTGTGGTGTGAAGCGGTTACAAGTGTATGTGAATTAAGCTGGAGATATCAGTGTCAAATTTCTCAGTGTCATTAGTTATTCCTTGGGTAATTCTCCATTTAAAATCACGCCTTATCATGTGCTTTCATCACATAGCTTCACTACCATTATTATAAAGGTTAGCAGGACTCCTTTCATGATAATTCTCCTTCGTTAAAGGAATGAAATGGCATGATGTGAGACGAAAAGTGGCAAGGTACCTCTTGCCGAAAATTTTGGGTTTTGAGCTATTGCAATTTCCATGTTCATGTAAAAGAAACAAAAAATTGTCTCTAAATTGGAGTGAATTATGACAGGTTGAATATTTGATTTGGAAAATAGATGTTTTGACATGATAGTTTTAAAATTCCACTTTATTACCATTGTTTAATTTGACATATTTATGAAACAAATTCTGCCTACATATTATGCTAAAATGTTCTTTCAAATGGTACAGAATTCTTTAAGTCAACATTACACATTAAAGGTTAACTGCTTCAGATCTGTAGCACATTACAGTATACAAAAATTTAAAACCGAATAAATTGGCCCCCAAATTAAGAAAAATTGATAAACCCTGCACACCTTTTTTTGGCAAAATATTGATATTCTATTTTATGGCATCTTTTAGACAAAATTTTAATTTTGGAGTCATTAATGGACCCAGAACCACCTAAAATTTGGAATTCACAAAACCCCCGAAAACAGAACCCTGAGGTCTCATTTTTATAGTGGTGAAAGGATTTGTTTTCTACTTCAAAAAAACTTATCAGAAGGGGTTCAAGATCTTAGAGTTTTACAGACAGCATTTTTCCCTCTTTTTTTTCTCCTCCTCTTCAGTTCTGGAATATCTAGCTGGTCAGTTTCTTCCTCAGGATCCCCATTGTCACTGACTTGACGTTCTGGTTCAGGTTCTGACTCTACTTCAGGATACAGATTGTCTTTGTACTCATCACTGCAATAGGGGTCCAGCTGTTTTTAAAAAGATAAAAGCATTTTCTTGTCATCTCTGTTCGAATTACTGCTCCAAAAAATGCAACAGATCCATTATCTTCAGGAAAGATGAGGTACACAACTTCATTTACATCAGTGTCCATTTTGCAGTGTATGTTACCTTCGTAACTTATGTTGAACTCCAAGTGGTTTCATTTAGTTATATGAGATACTCTGTTAGCACTACTATTTGTCAAGAAATGTAGCCAGTCATTATGTGTTCCCAACTACTTCACCATTTTCATATGCAGTAGCAACAGCAGAGTTAACATTTGTTATGTATAGACTTCTCAATTCCTATTTGGAAGAGAGGTAAGTGACCCTAAATTTTGTGTCTAAAGTCCAAATGACCAGTCACTTGCAAATTTAATGTGCCGTATTGGCATGAATAACAAAACAGTTCTCTCGCTCTCCCTCCCTCTCTCTTGTATATATTATTATTTTTATTTGGTTTGCCAAATAATTGTGGAAAAGACTAGTAACGACACTAGATCACTTTCTGGGAGTAGACAGTTAAATCGTTTGTTCACAGTCTCACACATGACCTAGAATATTCCAGTTCTGAATGGGACCAAGAAATAAATATGCCCATGCTGCAATGAGTTACTTTATATGATGTGAACTTGCTGGTCCATGTGAAAACTGTTGTGAATAAGTTTTATCACCATCTTCAAAATTTTCTTTAGTATTTTTGATAATCCACTAATAAACCTCCCTTTATTTTGCAACAAATTGCAGACCGGATCTCGTTTTTTTAATAGTTTCTGTATTAGCGTCTCCTTGCTCTAAAGCCATCACAGTTCCAGATGTGAAATGCATATGTAGCTGCGAGATTTAGGAGGAAGGGGACCTCTTGCGGGCCAATATTATTTCCATGTAACAACAAGAGAGGAATTTTCAGAAGACTAACTTCAGTTTCTTTTAATGATTTTATTGACTCCTGTGGGATTCAGACAACTTTCAGATATATACCTATGTGTACAGAATGAAGTAAATTGCTTTACTGTACAAGAACACAAAAATAGATATTTTACACATTATCAAATGTTTCGCCTTGTACTGGAAAGTTTACTTTCCAACCAGAGGTCCCTTGTCACTCTTGTCTCACGTATTCACTCACTGAGATGCAAAGCATATAGGGTATGTACAATTGTAGTATCACAACCATCATCTGGCGTGAGTTGTGTTACTGTGAGAGTGTCAACCCGAGTGTCAGTGTCAATTTTCGCACATGCACAAAATTGTTCTACGCATTCCAGTAGAGATGCTATGTTTTGCTCTCATTATGTGCAGAACTTTTATTCCTTGTTTTGTTACTTTTTGTATGTTGGTTATTCTATGCCTTCTTTTTGTTCTTTTTATGGGTTCCTATTTACAATGTATCTAGTAATGCAAGCAAACAACGAGCTCACTAAGTGCAACTGATCTGTTCTTGCGTTCCTAGTCTTGCGAGCCCAGTATTTAGCATTTATCAATGTGAGCTCTGTATTTAACGTTCTACGTCAAATTTCCACTGTTGTATTGAAGATACTCTGGTATGTGTTATTCCTGTAGCAGGCATAGTAGAGGCTCATAAATAAGAGACAAACTGACGATTGCCTGTGCGTACGTAACACAAGCAAACAACACAACGGATGAAAGTCCAGAGACCGTGAACCCAACCATGCCCAGACCAGCCGTGAGGCTACCACCATTCTGTCCGCACAACCCAGCCTTGTGGTTTGCCCAGGTAGAGGCAAATTTTTTCTATTCTGGTGTGACTGCAGGTGCTTCTAAATTCACATTGGTGGTGAGCCAATTGGAACAGCAATACGTGGTAGAAGTTAAGGACATCATTGTCGCACCACCTGAAGGGAATGCATACAACCACTTTAAGTCAGAACTGATCTTCCATGTTTTTTGCATTTCAAATGGAGCACGTTTGACAGGTACTGATCCAAGAGTATATTGGTGACTGAAGACCGTCCCAGTACCTGCAGTATTTTAGAAGCAGAATTGATGCAGGTACTGTACATCATCAGCTGTTGCATATGATCTGGAGCAGTTGCTTGCCTCCCTGTATCAAAGTAATTATTGCAATGCAGTCAGAGATGTCAGTAGATGCTGTGGCAGAACTGGCCGAGAAAGTACTGGTTGCCGTATCACCTGCACCCATTACAGTACAAACTGGGCTGTGCACGAGTACTACCACCATAGTAGCACATGCCTAGTACAAGGCACTGGTAGTGAAAGTTGATTAGCTGACACGACGGATTAGTCAGCTGGTAGCAGGTTGCGGTGTTGGTAGAGATCGCAGCCGGCAAAGGGATAGAAGGTGCTCTCGCAGCAGAGCTGCATCTCTCTCACCCGCACTGACATCTGATGCACAGAAGACATCTGCTGCTATCATTGGCACTTGAGGGAATGTGCGCAATGCAGCACCAAGCTGTACACGTACCCGAATGCTGGTGGCAATTGATCATAGGCTCTTCATATCATTTCCAGCCAA
The DNA here is from genome assembly GCF_023864345.2 of Schistocerca serialis cubense. Classification (NCBI taxonomy): domain Eukaryota; kingdom Metazoa; phylum Arthropoda; class Insecta; order Orthoptera; family Acrididae; genus Schistocerca; species Schistocerca serialis. Next base: position 565,277,634 of record NC_064642.1, on the reverse strand, counting down.
CATCACAGCGCCAATTCTTCAGCAGTCAGTGCACAGGCTGTAAGCACCTGATGTGCACTGGCTCCCATTTATGTAACTATCTATGCACACTGCTACATTGGTGCCGAACACATACAACATTCTGCCTGGCGGCTGCGAGTTATTCACCTATCTCGTGTACAGCCTGCACAGAATAGAGCTGGATTTCAACCTCCGACATGCCTTCCCATGGAATTTCACTGTGGCAGAAATGGGTGAACCAATTATATGTGCGGATTTTTTGGCTTACTGTAACCTTTTGCCAGACATGTCCAATGCCTGCCTTGTAGACCAGGCCATCGGGCTGATGGCCACTGGCTTCCGGCACCAGACATCCATCCAATCAGCCCAGCTGATAACCACTGCTGACAACAAATATGCCACACTACTGAAAGACATTCTGGCATTAACAAAGCCACCAGGCATACCGAAGGATGTCTGACACAACATTGTCTATCAAATCAAGACAACTGAGGGGCCACTTATCTGCCGACACTGAAGACTAGCGTCAGACTAATTGAAGATAGCAAAGGCCGAGTTCAATTTCATGATTAAAGAGGACATTATGCATCCATCTGATAGCCCCTGGTCTTCGCTTCTGCACCTCGTACCTAATAAGTATGGTGCATGGTGGTTTTGTGGAGACAAGAGAGTTTGTAACACCTGCATGATTCCTGACAGATAACCGGTATGTGTGCTTCACAACTACAACTGTGTGTTGTGTGGCTCTTGTGTACACAGTATACTAGTTGGCACCAAGGTCTCCACACAGATACTGGTGGCAAACAAAGGACATCCCAAAGACAGCCATTATCACACCATTTGGTTTATTTGAGAGCAAGTTCATGACTTTTGTCCTGAGAACGCGGTGCAGACATGGCAGAAGTTCATCAATTCAGTGCTTCTCTGTCTGCTGTTTTGCTTTACATACTTGGATGACCTCTTAGTGTTCTCCGCATCACCAGAACAACACTGCCAGCATCTTGTCCAGATTTTCCAACTACTGAGTGGACATGGAATCATATTGAATGTGGCAAAGCATGTCTGCGGACAGCTACAGGTAGACTTCCTAGGCCACTGCATTAACCCCCCCCCCTCCCACCCCCCTCCCCCGACTTGCTACCATTGCCCACAAAGGTTGAGGCAATCTGCCAGCTGGCCTGGATGGCCCCATAAAAACATTAAGGCACTGTTTACGCATGCTGAACTTTTATCGACGGTACCTTCCCCATGCAGCTGAAGTTCAAGAGCTACTGACAGCCATGCTGGTGGGCCCGGTGGACAAGACATAGCAGCTGGTAGCTTTCTTTTCTAAAAAGCTGACTGCCTCCCAGAAGAAGTGGGGTGTGTACAACATGGAATTACTGGTGATGTATGAAGCGGTCAAGTATTTCCACCATCACATCGAAGTTCATGCCTTCACAACATTGACTGAACATAAGTCATTGACATTATCCTTCTGGCATAATAACCTGAGCTGCTCATGGAGACAACACATTCAGCTGTTGTACGTAGCCCAAATCACCACAGATGTCCAGCACATCTCTTGTTTGGACAACATCATGGCAGATTGCCTCTCTCGTGTCAAAAGGATCTCTACAATGGACTGTACAGCAGAAGCACAGAGGTTGGATCAAGAGCTTCAAGACCTGTTAAAAGACACACGGTCATCATAACAACTACAACTTGTGGATATTCCTGGTCTAGTGAACAACTGTATTGTGACATGTCCACGGCCAAGCCACATCCATACCTGCCTCCAAACTTCCATCAGTAAGTGTTCAAATCCCTGCACAACCTGAACCACCCAGGTACAAGGTCTACGCTACATCTATTTCTAGTTCGCTTCATGTGCTCAGGGTGAAGAAGGGCTGCAGAGAGTAGGTGAAGTGCTGTCTATGGAACCAACACAGCAAGGTTAGCAGGCATGTTCATGCACCAGTATGTAATTTCCCTGACATAACACTTTTCACATGTCCATGCTGATGTTGCTGAACTGCTGCTGCCCCTAAACAGCAAGCGTTACATGCTCATCATTGTCAACAGCATCACCGTTTTTCTGAGGCAATTCTGATTGAAAATATCTCAGCTGAAACCTTGGCGCAGGCCTTCATAACGCACTGAATATCATGGTTTGGCTGCCCTCTCTGTCATAACCAATGGAGACAGACAATTTAAGTTAAATTGCTCATAAAACTGGCAGCACTTTGTAGCACGAGCCATCATCAGACGACCAGCTACCACCCAGCCAACAACAGAGTGGTAGATCAATGGCACTGCATCCTAAAAGTGGCCCTTATGTGCCATGTGACTTTGTAGACTAGGCTCTGCCAGTTGTCCTCTTCGCGCTTCGTAACACCTACAGACCAAGCCTGGGTGATTCGTTGGCAAAGCTAGTATATGGTATATGGGGAAACACTGAGACCACCCCGCAATTTCCTAGAAGCCACCCCGTGACAAGAGATCGACCCATCTGTGCTCATTGGGTATCTCAGAGAGCACATAGAGCTGTTCACAAACAAGGACCTCAGGCTACGCTCACGTGTGATATAGTGGACAGCATCAGACAGGCTCTCCAGCCGCCCTACAATGGTCAACATCAGATTGTCAGCAGGGGAGACCGCACCAAGGACATTCTCTTCAATGGAAAATGTAACACAGTCACCGTAGACAGAGTGAAAACAGCCTACATTTTCCATGAGCCACCACCACCCGTGGACTGATAACCACCGCCTCCTCCTCCAGCTCGTCCAGTGCCCACCTATGCTCCAGAAGTGACCCTGACAACTGCACCACCTTCACCAGCAGCTTCTGTACCACACCACATCATGAGATCTGACTGTCATGTGCACTTCCCTGCACACTTTCAAGATGGTTCTTTACTCCCACCGATGGGGCTATTGTAGCGACCACAGCCATTATCTGGCGTTGTAGTGATTCGAGAATTTCTGTGTAAATTGTAGAACCACTCAGGCTTCTACCATCTTGAACACACGATATTCTGGACTGGTAGAATCCTACCTACTACGCATCACATTTTAGTGTGTGCAGGTTTAAAATCAGTCGGGAGAAGAAAGTAGATGTGGCGGTCGGACGGCACCAACAGGTACCTGTCGGGCAAGCCATAGATGTTTTAGGGAGTTTGTAAGGAAGAACTGTGGAGTTTATAAGCAGCTCTGTGCTTATTGTGTTATTGACTATTGTTATTAAAACAAGAACAATTGAAAAAGTACTCTTGTAGACTCTTGATGAAACCTCATTAGAGGCAAGACTCATTTTATGATTCATGTTAGGAAAGGTCATGGTATCCAAGCCAACTTTCTTTTAACTGTAACTCAAATTGTTTCTAATGTCAGACTTTCGAGAGACTTGCAGGAAGTTACATATTCATGTGGAAAGTGAGATTTTTATTGTGTATGGAGGTCAAATACATCGTTAGTTGACGAAAAGTGAAGTTTGTATGTCTACTTATTTCATAAGTAGAAAGAGTCTAAAAATTCCTGTACCTAGCGTTATTCGATGGAGAAGAAGTCAAGAGGGTTTCCAGCAGCTGGCTATTCAGTAGAGAAGAGTGGCTGCAAATTCCAGGTAAGTCACCTCGTGAAGAAGTGGAAGGTGATTTGGAGGAATAAGCCGATATAACCCAGACCACTCTCACACTTTAAGTCAACAGAACATTAGAGCTTGTGTTGTGTTAGTGTGTGGTTGTCAACCTAAGTGCAAGTGTCAGTTTTTACGCATACACCAAATAGAGTGTGCCCCACGCAGTCTCAGAGAGCTGAGACCACACTGCGAACAGCGGCACCAGTGCATGATGGGAGTGACGACTGGTGGGGGTAAGGAGGAGGCTGGGGTGGGGAGGGGGAGGGATAGTATGGTGGGAGTGGCAGACAGTCAGGTGTTGCAGTTTAGATGGAGAGAAGGTGCAGAGGGGGGAGGGGGTAAGTAGCGGAAAGGAGAGAAATAAAAGAAATTAAAAGACTGGGTGTGGCGGTGAAATGATGGCTGTGTAGTGCTGGAATGGGAACAGGGAGGGGGCTGGATGGGTGAGGACAGTGACTAACGAAGGTTGAGGCCAGGAGGATTATGGAAACGTAGGGTGTATTGCAGGGAAAGTTCCCACATGTGCAATTCAGAAAAGCTGGTGTTGGTGGGAAGGATCCATATGGCACAGGCTGTGAAGCAGTGATGAAAATGAGGGATATTATGTTTGGCAGCATGTTCAGCAACAGGGTGGTTCACTTGTTTCTTGGCCACAGTTTGTTGGTGGGCATTCATGCGGACAGACAGCTTGTTGGTTGTCATGCCTACATAGAATGAAGCACAGAGGTTGCAGCTTAGCCTGTAAATCATATGACTGGTTTCACAGGTAGCCCTGCCTTTGGTGGGATAGGTGATATTCGTGACCAGACTGGAGTAGTTGGTGGTAGGAGTATGTATGGGACAGGTCTTGCATCTAGGTCTATTACAGGGGTATGAGCCATGAGGTAAGGGATTGGGGGTTGTGTAAGGATGGACGAGTATATTGTGTAGGTTCAGTGGACGGCGGAATACCATGGTAGGAGGGATGGGAAGGATAGTGGGCAGGACATTTCTCAAAAAAATGGCTTTGAGCACTATGGGACTTAACTGCATTGGTCATCAGTCCCCTAGAACTTAGAACTACTTAAACCTAACTAACCTAAGGACATCACACACATCCATGCCCGAGGCAGGATTTGAACCTACGACCATAGCGGTCGCGCAGTTCCAGACTGTAGCGCCTAGAACCGCTCGGGCGCTCCGGCCGGCGACATTTCTCATTTCAGGGCATGACGAGAGGTAATCCAAACCTTGGCGGAGAATGTAATTCAGGTGCTCCAGTCCCGGATAGTACTGAGTTACGAGGGGAACACTCCTCTATGGTAGGACTGTGGGACTTTGGGAGGTGTGGGAGACTGGAAAGATAAGGCACGGGAGATTTGTTTTTGTACAAGGATGGGAGGATAATTATGGTCAGTGAAGGCTTCAGTGAGACCCTCGGTATATTTTGAGAGGGACTGCTCGCCACTGCAGATACAACGACCATGGGTGGCTATGCTGTACAGAAGGGACTTCTTGGTATGGAATGGGTGGCAGCTGTCAAAGTGGAGGTATTGCTGGTGGTTAGTAGGTTTGATATGGATGGAGGTACGGATGTAGCCATCTCTGAGGTGAAGGTCAACATCTAGGGAGGTGGCTTGTTGGGTTGAGTAGGACCAGGTGAAACAAATGGGGGAGAAGTTGTTGAGGTTCTGGAGGAATGTGAATAAGGTGTCCCCCCCACCCCACCCCCTTCAATCCAGATAGCAAAGATGTCATCAATGAATCTGAACCAGGTGAGGGGTTTAAGATTCTGGGTTTTTAGGAAGGATTCCTCTAGATGGCCCATGAATAGGTTAGCATAGGATGGTGCCATGCGGGTGCCTATAGCCATACCGCAGATTTGGTTAGTAGGTTTGATATGGATGGAGGTACTGATGTAGCCATCTCTGAGGTGAAGGTCAACATCTAGGGAGGTGGCTTGTTGGGTTGAGTAGGACCAGGTGAAACAAATGGGGGAGAAGTTGTTGAGGTTCTGGAGGAATGTGAATAAGGTGTCCCCCCCACCCCACCCCCTTCAATCCAGATAGCAAAGATGTCATCAATGAATCTGAACCAGGTGAGGGGTTTAAGATTCTGGGTTTTTAGGAAGGATTCCTCTAGATGGCCCATGAATAGGTTAGCATAGGATGGTGCCATGCGGGTGCCTATAGCCATACCGCAGATTTGTTTGTAGGTAATGCCTTCAAAGGAGAATTAATTGTGGATGAGGATATAGTTGGTCATGGGTACTAGGAAGGAGGATGTTGGTTTGGAATCCATAGGGTGTCTGGAAAGGTAACGTTCAACAGCAGTAAGGCCATGGGCATCAGGAATGTTAGTGTACAGGGAGGTGGCTTCAATAGTGACGAGCAGGGCACTGTGTGGTAAAGGGACAGGAACTGTGGAGAGTCGGTCGAGGAAATGGTTGGTATGTTTTATATAGGAGGATAGGTTCCGGATAATAGGTTGAAAGTGTTGGTCTACGAGAGCAGAGATTCTCTCAGTGGGGGCACAGTAACCGGCCACAATGGGGTGTCCTGGGTGGTTGGGTTTATGGACTTTAGGAAGCATGTAGGAGGTGGGAGTGCGGGGAGTAGTAGGGGTAAGTAGAGAGATGGACTCTGGGGAGAGGTTCTGGGATGGGCCTAAGGATTTGAGTAGTGACTGGAGATCCTGCTGGATTACTGGAATGGGATCACTGTGGCATGGTTTGTAGGTGGAAGTATCTGACAGCTGATGAAGTCCTTCTGCCATGTAATCCTTGTGGTTCAAAACAATGGTGGTGGAGCCTTTGTCAGCAGGTAGGATTACAAGGTCGGGATCAGTTTTTAGATGGTGGACTGCGGTTCTTTCTGCGGATGTAAGGTTAGTTTGCATGTTGAGGGATTTGGGGAATGATGCTGAGGCAAGGTTCGAGGTTAAAAAATTCTGGAAAGTTAACAGGGGGTGGATCACGATTGGATGGAGGAGTGAACTGAGTTAGGCAAGGTTCAGTATTGGTATTTGGTTCTCTCCTGCCCTCCATCTAAACTGCAACACTTGACTGTCCGCCACTCCCACCATACTATCCCTCTCCCTCCCCACCCCAGCCTTCTCCTTACCCCCACCCAGTGGCCACTCCCATCATGCACTGGTGCTGCTGTTCGTAGTGTGGTCTCAGCTCTCTGAGACTGCTGATGTGTGTGCAAGTTGCGTTTATATATGTGTGTGTGTGTGTGTGTGTCTACTGCTGACAAAGACCTTAATGGCCAAAAGCTTTAATGTCTTAAATATTTGCTTTACCCATGCAAGCAAGAAAAGTTGTAGGAAAGGTTTGAAGTTATGGTTAAAGTTTGCTAGAAATTGCTAAGTGCTCTCTTTATGAAACGCTGGATGAATGTAATCTGAGTAATGTGCAATGCTTTACAAGCAAAAGCTAGTTTATTGCGCATATCAATGTTTATGATGTCTTATCTCTCGAACTGTGTATTGAACAACGATACAGTTGTGCAGGTACATTCAGTTGTCTAAGTGAATACTGTTTGCAAACTGTATTGTGAATAGTGTTACTAGTAAAGAAGTAATAAATTAAAATGTCACACCTGAAGCTGCTGTTTTACTGCAAGAACAGCAGAAAGGTAATAAGCAATAAACTTGTATTCTTACATCGTTTTGTGGAGGGTGCCAGGCAGAAAGTTTCAAAAAAGGTTTGAAATTATGTGTAAAGTTTGTTGAAAGGCACTAAATGCTCTCATTCACAGACACTGTATGAATAAAGTCTGGGCCTTTGCACACTATCAGTTACATTGTCTCCAGACACACACTCAGTTTCTCACTGTTTAATACTTGTGTTATTGGTTGGTTTGTGGGGGTTGAAGGGACCAGACTACAAAGGCCATCACTCCCTACTTGTGTTTTTGTGCTAGACTTTCAACATAAGATTATACTTGTTAATGAGTAGATTTGGACAATATTTTAAATTCAGTCAATAATTATGCGAAATATTGAAAATTATATTTTTGTTGTGTTGGAAGCAGTTAGAAAAACAGCCTGCAAATGGCTTTGACTACAGTGTTCCAGATCCCAGGATAGTCATAGAGCAATATGGATTACAGTAGAGAAGTTACCTAATTTTGTTACTTGTAACTCCTATTGCTCATCTTCCTCTTAGTATCACTTTTGTGTTTAGCATCCTCACCAATGGGCAGTGAGCATTTGAAAAAGGAGAAAATGCTAAAATGAAAATGAGATTTCCCTTGAACTTTTCAGGTGTAATATCTCATTTAAGTCACATTGCCAGTGATGACTGCACTGTCAAACCACTGAATTATAAAACTGAATACAGGTTAGTAGTTGTAATTTACATACAGCTTTGTGTTGTTAAGTACAAATATTGAAGTGGTACCTAACCAAGTAAAATACTTACTTGGTGCAATAACGACACAGTCTAGAATTTACTGTTACCAGAGTAGCGCCATAGTCATTAGTACTAAACAGTTATTAAAGTCATACAGAAATGAAGACGAACAGTTGTACGATGGCTGGACAAGTCTAGACTGTTGTTAAGTAGTGCTGCAGCAGTTGTTTAAAAAGGTGCCTCTTTGTCTTTGTCTTGTCATGCCAACTACAATGTTCAATCTGTGATAAAGTTTCTTAAAGCACTAAGCATAGTGTCTATCTAAATTAATCATCAGATATAAGGTCCAAAGTTCATTAGGAAAAGGATGATGCAATACTGGAGGAGATAATTTACTGAAGGTCATAGAAGTGTTCATACTGGAGAGGTTTGAGGCAACCATTTCTCATCAGTGATGATCTAGTGGAGCTGATGCAGCAGTGCATTATGAGGAACAGTCACTCCATGACTATTGATATCAGCAACCATTTTTCACAGGTATGATCGTCATTGCACAAAATAGTTGCTAAAGAACCTGTTGATCAATAAGTGAGTGCTGTAAAACTTGACAGCCGAACAGAAAATGAATCACTTACAAGCCACATTGTCACTTCTGCAGCAGTAAAATGATGACAGTGATGAGTTCCTCGACAGTATCGTCACAGCCAAAGAAGTGTAGGTTTCTCAGTTTACTCTGGAAACCAAGCAGCAGTCTATGCATTAGCATGACACTGGATCTCTGATAAAGATGAAGTTCAGATTGTCTCTATGTGGAAGGTGATGTTCTCTATGTTGTGGAACAGGAAGAGCATTCTGGTCATTCACTTCTACACAGAGGTGGAGCAGTGAATGCTGACCATTAGCAGTAAATGCTGACCATTAGCAGTGAACACTGACCAGTGCTGTGAAACACTGCAGAAATTTCAAAGGGCCATTCAAAACAAGAGGTGTAGAACACTCAGTGCAGGCATTGTGGTGATCCACGCCAATGCTTGCCCTCATACATCTTGGTGCACATCTACTATTCTGAAGAAGTTCAGCTGGGAGCTGTTCGATGATCATCCGCTGTACAGTCTCTTCCCCCCCCCCCCCCCCCCCCCCTCACCCCACCCCCCCACCTCAGGAAATCCCAGTCTTCCAACCAGCATTTTTGCAATTACCAAGAACTGAAGAAGACTGTTGTTTGCTAATTCCATTCTCAGGCAGCAGGCTTCTGTGACATAAGAATACAAAATTTGATCTCACAACATGATATGTGTATAATTCTTGTGATGTTTATGTCAAAAAAATGCTCAAACATTGCTGCCCCTGTTGCCAATAAAGTTTTCATGGGAAAAATGGTGTGAAGGTTCTTAATTTCTGGATAACCCTCATAGTATTCTGCACATGCAACAGAAAGCACAAAGCTATGCTAAGTACAACAATGATTTTGTGGTAAGGGGAGAAAATCCATGTAGATGCACAACAAATCACACATATTGCTGCAATGTGTAGCTGCCCTTTGGTTACAATACTTAATAGTATTCTATTGCAAATGATCTTAACTAGTAAGTTTAACAGTAACTGGGGAAAAAGACAGAATTGTGCTTATTACACTATGTTTTCAGTGTAGAAACTGCCTGCATTGCGTCACTCTTGTGCTTGTTGCAAAGAAAAATACTGAATATAAAAGATCAGTTTTTCCTAGGCACTAGTGGGGGCAATTTTCTGCAGTTTTCTTATCTCAGCATTGCAGTGTAGCAAGACAGAGACCAGCATATACTGCATGTTTTTCTCAGCAATTTGTTTGCACACAATTTGTTACTACCAATCAGTGCTGGTCAAAAACATGAAGTGCCACTCAATATCACCTGTAATATCTTTCAAAGAATTTTAAACTGGAGACCTATTGAAGTACAGCTTCCCAGTGTTACTCCAGGAGGTGGAAAGTGGCTGTTCCTCCTGCATTAATACAGTTAGGTATAAGACTTATAAGTAAGGTACTGCTCAAGTGATGGAGTTCCAGAAGTCATCAGCACTTGGTGCTTGTGTCCTTTAAAGATATGAATACAAGTAAGAAATTTGAGAAATGTGATGACAAGTATCTGCGGCCGTAGTTTAATTCTATCTAATGTAATTTGTTTAATGAAGGTAATTTTTATTTACTTAATTTACCCTGTAATTTTACATCTGTGAACTTGTTTTTTAACTCTCCCTCTCTCTCTCTCTCTCACACACACACACACACACACACACACACACACTCTCTCTCTCTCTCTCTCTCTCTCTCTCTCTCTCTGTGTGTGTGTGTGTGTGTGTGTGTGTGTGTGTTAATAACAGTGGCTGAATATGTGTGTGTGTGTGTGTGTGTGTGTGTGTGTGTGTGTGTGTGTTAATAACAGTGGCTGACAACTTTCAGAGTGATTTAAAAGCTGGTATTTACATAATGTCATATCTTGACTGACCAACTTACTGTTTTGGCTAGTGTGGCTTCCATAGAAGTTACTGAAGATAAAGAAAACTGAAGAGAATAAGTGACAAAAAAAAAAAAAAACATAATATGGGAACTAAGTAAATCTATAGCTATGTATTATGCACAACTGAATAAGAAGGCCTTTTTCCTTCCTACTTTCTACTTTTTTCTTTCTGTCTCGGTTTTGTTGATATACAACTGCTGCTTGCTTGCTTTCTTTTTCCTCATTTTTTCATTTCTGAGTGTTTCTCCTGTAACTATCGCCTTCCAGAAGTGCAACTACTGTATGGGCCCCTGGAGAGCATCCGGAGAGGTCTGTACGTTTATTCTCAAGAATTGCATCAGTAAATTAATTCCCCTCAGTACCATTTTGGAATCTACAGCAGTGTGAGTTTACACGCCACCAGTCATCACCATTTGTAACAGTTGTTTGCATACAGGCAAACTTACTTGCCTTGAGGTGAACACTTTAATGCAACAACTCTCCCCCAATTTTCTCTTACTTTGGGATTTCAGCATCCCTCCAACATACTCCTATCCACTTCACTGCAGCTCATGGCTCCTTTTCGGCAGTAATCAACCTTACCATCTCCTCCTGCATTCTCATGGCTTCGCTGAAATGACTGATGAATGATCTTTGCGACAGTGACCACTTTCTGGTGATCCTATCACTTCTTTGTCACTGCAAAATGGACCAGTTACATGTTGAGCTCGGCAAAGAGCCAACTGGTGGCTGTATATCTCTGTTGTCACCCTCACCGCTTCTCTTTCAGCTTGCATTGATGAAGTTACAGACGACATCTCAGACGCGATCACCCATACTGCTGGGACTGCTATTCCCCTTTTCTGCAGGACCCCCCTCTGCTGCCAGCAGGTGCCATGGTGGACTAAAAGACATTGCAACAGCTACACAGGATTATCAAAGTCCCTGCACTGACTAAGGTGGCTTGCTTCAGATCACCCGTCTCAATTTTAAGAGACTCGCTGTCATAAAAATACAGCAGGAAGGGATGCTGGGAGTGCTACATCTCCTCCTGGGAATGTATGGTTCTTCATGCCAGATACGGACAAAGCTCATAGTTTACTGCGCCACCAGGATCGACAACTGTTTTGAGTCTCCCTTCAGGGTGGTATTTGTACGAACACATCGGGCTCCTTCCTGAACATCTTGCAATTTACTTGGCGACAGCATCAGCATTCTTTTCATACCAGACGACCTTCAGAATGCATAAATGACAATCCTTCATCCCCCCCAACCCCCTTCGTGCCACACGGAATTATATAGTGAGCATTTCACTGACTCAATGTTGCTTCAGGCTCTTGCCTCATCACACAGTACAGCGCCTGTGCCTGGTTTGATTTGTAATCAGGTGGTTCAACATCTGAATGTGACCCAAAGACTCCATCTACTCAGTGATTTCAGCTGTATTTGGCTAGAAAGTATTTACTTTCACAAGCGTGACAGCAACAGTATCGTCATCCCTATCTTTAAGCCAGGCAAGAACTGACCACCCATTGACAGGTACAAACAGACTAGATTCACCAACAAGCTCTGCAAACTGGTTAAAAAGATGGTATCCTGACAATTATGCTGGGTTCTCGAATCATAGGGTCTTTTGTCCCCATTAGTGTGAGTTCCATCAGGGGTGATCCACAACTGACCCTCATATTAGGTTAGAAATAGTAATTCAGCAGACTTTTTTCTAAACTCCCACACCTCATTGCAGTCTTTATTAAACCTGGATAAAGCAAATGATGCCACTTGGCACAATCACATTTTACTTACCTCTGCGAAAGAAGATCCCTGACAGTTGCAGTTGGCTTGGCACAGCCTCTTTGTTCATCTACCTCAACCAGTCATATAACCTGATTTTTTTATATGACTATGTCATAGCTGTGTAGATGACTTGTTTTGGGCTCAACCGTTTGAGCTTCACAGTGGAAGCTGGCAACAGCGCTGCCTGCTGTCAGTGTTTTGTGTCTTCAGGCTCTGTGATAGTGACCTCCATTGGATCTCTTATCAGCCCTGCACTGTAAGTCAATGACCTCAGCTTTTGGTACATCTCCCAGTCTGTAACTTTGTCGGAGTGCCAGCTCCAAGGTACCATGCAAAGTACCTCTGCCTAGACCCTTTCCTGTGGCCTCCATTTCTGCCTGTCCCCCCTCCTCCATCCCCAGGGAACTCACAACTCTTCTGTGAGTACATGGTTAGCTAACACGGGGCCCCAGCCTCTGCAGCATTACTTCCTTTGTGTGGTGCAAGCTTATACTTCCACTATCCCCTTGCCCTTTACCTCTCCATTGGATGGTTTTCTTGATACAGACCCTATGTGGACCTGGTTTGTGATTGGGACTCGACTTTCCATTTCCGGCATTTGCTACAACTTTTCATTAAATAAACACCTGGTCCTCATTGTTGGTTTGACCTGCCACCAATTTTCAAAATTCTCCAAAAGTGCATGTCGTGCAGGCAAGGTCGCCCAATACAGTGTGTGCTACACCTATGTGCCTTTCTATCTTTGGACCCTTCACTTTAATAAGGTAATACACCCAAAACTCAGTATGTTAGCCATCGCAGTCGCATTGTTGGTGCCTGAACTGAAAACTCCCCATTTATGTCAATTAGTCTGTGCCTATAGTGACTGGAGCATGGGGACTCCAAGCAGTGGATTACTGGCCAGGTGGCTGTTGGTGAGACTGGGTGGCGCCTGTGGGGAGACTCCCTGTTGGAAGTGGGTGGCACCATGATGGATGAGCTGCAAATGAAGTGGATGAAGTTATCTCCCGCTGATGGCCACACGGCCCCAGCAGTCTCTGTGAAAGGACATCCTCTTTCAGTGCAGAGAGATATGACCCTAAAGTGTGCACTTACCTGACTATGCCATGGAAGGAACGTAGGCCTAAGTAGCCAGCAGAGAAATACTTACCCCAATACTTAGTTTGCGCAGGGACTGATGGAGATTCCTTCTTCATCACAAAGCCTTTGCTCTTTGTAGAAACTATAGAGGACAAGTTTGGGAAAGTTGCAGCTATCTCCAAAGTGAAGAGTGGTTCAATTTTGATCAAAACAGCATCCTCTGCCCAGTCACGGGAACTGCTCACTGCTCACTTGTAACAAGCTGGGTTACATACTGGTGACTGTCACTCCCCAAAAAAGTCTTAATATGGTTCAGGCCATCATTTTCCACAGAGATCTGCTCTTACAATCTGATGACAAGTTTTGTATACTTTGTCTGTCGTGTACATAGGGGGCCAAAGAACAATAGGTTTGCTACCAGTGTCTTCATTCTGGCCTTTGGGAGTGATGCATTGCCTGGAAGGTCAATATGATGGTATACCGATGCAATGTGAAACCAATGTGATGTGAGACCATATGTTCTGCCTCCCATGTGGTGCTTCAAGTGCTTGAAATTTGGGAACATGTCTTTGCACTGCATTCTTCCTGCTCACCCATGCACTGTTTTCTGGAGAGAGAGAAGAAGACACAGGAAGACAAGATTCTGGACCAATTAACTTACCTAGCAGCCAAGTAGTAGTATGACCGGTTGCACCCAGCATGTACAACAGTGTCATATGCTAGAGCCACGACTACACCCCCTTTGGCGATGGTACTCCCGCCTGTTATTCCTCCTCCAGTGGGTCCTCAGGTCAGCTCAAACAATTCCTGCCCCTTTGATGGCTGGGGGCTCCCCTCTTGCTGCTTCCCCCGCACTTACTTTGGGATCAGTGGCTTTCCACTCACCAGGGACATTGGTCTCCACCTTCCAGACAGATATGAATCACCTTCCTCTGGCTTCTCTTGCCAGAAAGGGGACCCTCGGATCACTTCCTTCCAAGGATTCCATCAGTCTTCATCCAGACACCAGCCAGTGGCTGAAGGAGCCACAGGCTGCTAGTCGCAGGACTTCGAGATCATCATCTTTAACTGAAACTGATTCATAGAAGCCCTCTAAGCAGAGGAAAGACAAGAAAAGAAAATCCTCCAAGAAGGAGGACATTCCAGTGGCTCCCACACCACCAGGTCATGCCTGTTCCATTCCCCTGGCTGAGGTGCGGATTCTGGCAGCCCCTGAGGCCCTGGTTCACACCACACAATAGGACCCAGAACCTATGTATATGGATACTATAAACCCTTAACCAGTCGCAGCAGCTGATCTTAGAGCATAACCTACCTCCTTAGTCCCTTCGTGGCATCACAGTACATCAACAACATTATTCTTCAGTGGATTTGTAGCAGTTTTTTCCATCACCTGGCTGGGCTACAACATCTTTTAAGTGTTTTTCTTTGCCCTTCAGGAGACCTCGTTTCCCATGGACCCCAGCACTTTGTGGATACCAGAGATATTATAAGAATCATACTGGACATGACAGGGTGTCAGGTGGAGTTTGTACGTACTTTCTGGACACTCCATATAGCAAACGTGCCTCTTAAGACAGCTTTGGAGGCTGTGGCTGTTCGAGTAAGTGTTAATCTCCCTCCCAGTGGTGCCATATCTCAGACCATATTGTTTGCATTGGTTTCACAGCTCCCCCCACCTTTTCTAATCTTGGGTGATTTCAACACCTATAACCCTTTGTGGCATGGAACCGTGATCACTGGCTACGGTAAAGACCTTGAAAACTTACTGGCACAACTTGACCTTTGCCTCTTGAATACTGGTACCCCCAGACACTTCAGTGTGGCACACAGAACTTTCTCAGCCATTTCCCTTTCCATTTGCAGCCCTTGCCTTCTCCCATTCATCCACTGGAGAATCCACGATGGCCTGTGCGGTAGTCACTGCTTCCCTCCCTCATCATCACTCCCCTGAGTGCCTGCCCAGATGGGCTCTCAATAGTGCTCACTGCGGTGCTTTTGCCTCTGCTGTCACCCTTGGCTCTCGCAACACATTGAGATTTCAATGAGGTGGTCCAGTATACAACTGCAGCCATTATTTTGGTAGCTGATTCAGTGATCCCCTGTTCCTTGTGCCCTCCCCAACAGAAGACAGTACCTTGATGGTCATCAGAAATCGCAGAGGCCATTAGAGATCGTAGGCGGACTCTCCAATGCCATAAGTAGCACCCGTCAATGGAGCACCTCATTTCCTTTAAGTGACTCCGCACCAGGGTCCGCCACCTCCTAAAACAATGGAAACAGAAATGTAGGGAACAGTACATTTTCAGCCATCGGACTATGTTCCTCTCTTTCTCAGTTTTGGGGTAAGATCAGACATCTCTATGGATACCAGACACGTGCAGGTGTACCAGGTATTACTTTGAATGGCACTGTATACACTGACCCAGACACCATTGCTGAACATTTTGCTCTGCATTATACTTGAGCCTCAGCATCTGAGAATTATCAACCTACCTTTCATGTTCTAAAACAGTGGGTGGAGTGAGAACAATTATCTTTACCACCTGGAGCCATATAACACTCCATTCTGCGAGTGGAAATTCATCAGTATCTTAGCCCACTGCCCTGATGCAGCCTCAGAGCCAGACACATCCACAACCAAATGACCAAGCATCTACCAGTGGAGTGTCAGCATCATATCCTTGCCATCTTTAACTGCATTGGGAGCAAGGGTGAGTTCCCACCACAGTGGTGAGAAAGCATCATTGTCCCAGTGCTGAAACTGGGCAAGCACCCTGCAGAGAAACAATGGGTGGAGCGAAAGCAATTATCTTTTACTACACACCACCTGCAGCCATGCGGTGCTCCATTCAGCAATTGGAAATTCATCAGTGTCCTAACTGTTGCCCTGATGCAGCCACAGGGCTGGACTGCATCCACAATCAAATGATCAAGCCACTACCAGTGGACTGCCAGCATCATGTCCTAGCCATTACTAATGATTTTATTTACCTGGAGTCTGCCATCCAAACAGGTTTTGGCCAACGGCACCACCTTGTAGCCGTCTTCTTCGACTTGCAAAAGGCTTTTACAACAGCACATGGCAACATCACATCCTTGCTACCTTACACAAGTGGGGTCTCCGGGCTCTGCTCCTGATTTTTATCCACAGCTTCCTGTCATACTGTATATTGCAGGTTGAGTTCAAGGGTATGAAGCTCCACAGGACTCCGCTGAGTGTCCCTCTCTGAGTAGCCATCAGTGGTCTGGCAGTAGCTGTGGGGTCCTCAGTATCACCCTCCTTGTAGGCTGATGACTTTTGCCTCTACTGTTGACCCTCTAGTGTGCGTGTCGCTGAATATTGACTGCAAGGCGCCATGCGAAAGGTGAAGGCATGGGTCCTCACCAATGGCTTTCAGTTTTCAGCCACCACGACTTGCATCACACACTTCCGTCAACATCGTACCATTCACCCACAACCAGAACTTTACCTCAGCATCCAACTACTCAATGTGGTGGAGACTTATCCTTATCACTTTTTATGACTGGTCTTCGATTCTCTGTTGGTGTGGATTTCTCATCTTCACCAGCTTAAGTGAAAGTGCTGGCTGCACTTAATACACTTTGCTGCCTGAGTAACACCAGCTGGGGTGTAGATCATACTACCCTTCTGCAGCTTTACAAAAATTGCTGATACAGTCCTGTCATGATTATGGGAGTCTGGCATATGGTTCAGAATTACCCTTAGCATTGCAGATACTGGATCCAATACACCACTTTGGGGCTCAACTTGCAATGGGAGCATTTTGAATTAGCCCTGTGAACAGCTTACTTGTTGACGTTGGGGTCTTCCCATTGCGGATCAGGTTCCAACAACAGCTTGTCAGTTATGCTATTCACATTCGCAACTCCCCTAAACACCCAAACTACCATCTTATCTTTCCAAACAAGGAAATCCATCTCCCACAACAGTGGCCCGGATTAGGGATTATGATCGCAATCTGCACCCAGTTCGTCCTCTCTGACCTCCAGTTGTTTCCACCTCTCGTCTAAATCCACACACATACACCTCTGTGGTGCATCCCTCAGCCACAGACCCCAGGGTTCAGAAGTAGTCTATACTGATGGTTCAATGGTTGCTTGTCATATGCACTTTGCTTACACTGACATGGGACATACTGAACTGCATTCCTTGTCAGATGGCTGTAATGTATACACTGCGGAGTTCGCAGCCACCCCTCATGCTCTTGAGCATATCCGTTCCTGCGCTGGTGGATCCTTCCTCATCTGCAATGACTCCTTAAGCAGTTTGCAAGGTCTTGACCAGTTATCCTCACCATCCCTTGGTCATTGCTATCCAGGATTTCCCCTTTCCCCTTGAACAGTGTGGATGCTCTGTGATCATCTGGACCTCAGGCCATGTCGGGGTGCTGGGGAATGAACTCGCTGATAGCCTGCCCAAACTGGCTACCAGTAAACCATCTCTTCACATTGGTATTCTGGATACAGACCTCCACTCGGTATTGCAATGTCAAGTTTCAGAAATTTGGACAATGGAATGGCTTACTGTCAAGCAAAGTACAGGTGATAAAAGAGGCTACTAGTCTGTGGAGGCCGTCCATGCAGGCCTCTGGCAATGACTGCACTGTCCTTTGCCAGTTCTGCATCTGCTGTACCTGGTTGACTCATGGTCATCTTCTCCAGTGCGAGGACCCACCCCACTGTTGTTGTGGTTCCAGTTTGCCATTTTGCTGGGCTGTCCCAACCTAGCCGCCCTGCGGCAGACTCTTTAATCTCCCTGACTCGCTACCCCTGGTGTTAAGAGACGATGCGTCAGCAACTGACTAAGTTTTGCATTTTATTCGTTAAGGGGGCTTTTGCCACACTCTTTAATGGGGGCCACTTAACCGTATCGGTCCATTGAGGGGTTGGCAGAACGTTGTGTTGCCTCCACTGCTCAGACCAGGCTGTGACTGTCTGGGCTTGGTGGTCCAGCCCATCCTCACCCAACCTGCTCTTCTTCCCCCCTCTCACATGCAATGTTAAACTTGTTCATCTTTTGTCTCTGTGTGCTTTTCTTGCACTGCCCGTGTTGCTAGTCTTTTGTAGGCGATTTCTGAGTGGAGTACATCCGGTAATTGGTGAGGGCTGGGGATGTATGTCCACTCATTGCATTCTGCTTTCAGGGGCTTCTGGCTGCTCCCTAGATGGGGCACCTTGCCTGCCTTTCTTCCTCTGTCTTCCTTTCTTGTTTTTGTCCCTTATCTCTGCTTCATTGATCATTGGTAGACCTTGGGGTTTTCTTCCCCTGGGTTTTGCACACTAGGCTCTGTGATCTACAGTCATATACACCTGTTTGTTCGAGAAAAAGGGGCTGATGACCTAGTAGTTTGGTCCCTTTTATCATCCAGCCAACCAACCAACCAACCACTTCTGTCCTGGGAGAAACACGAGCCATGCATCCCTGTCTTTGTACTGTATTCTATTCTGGCCCAGAACTCCACTTGGGTACCCAGCACTTGGACATTGTCGCAGTCCCAGTTTTTGGAAGTTCTCTTTTATAAAAAGCTGACATAGATGCCCCGTCTTTGTGAACTAAAGACTAGCAGCATGTGAAAGCTTTATGTTTCTGCTTTCTTGCCCACACCTCTTGGGGTGCAGATCACACTGCTTTCCTCCATATTCATTAGGCTGTAGTCTTATCCTAAGGGACTGTGGTTGCCAGGTGCTTAGTGGCATCTTCAGCTCTGAAATTCTTGAACCCAGTCTGTCATCATGGAGTAAGACTGAACACTTGCTCCACTCTAGTCCTGAAGTGGGAGATTTTCTCTGCTCAGTTTCAATGACACCAACTCTTCCTCACTTATATAGTCACTATCCACCAATTTGCTAATAATCAAACTTGTCAATTCGTTTTGCATACCTGGAGCGTCGACTCCCTGCTGTTCACCTTCAGATAGAATTACTTAAAATGTGCCTTGACTCCCTTTGCCAGGCAGGATCTCCCCTGAATCTCATCAAAATGTGCTCCACATGTTTTCCAGTAAAAACCCCACCTTTCTTATAATCAAACCACGAAGTAGGACCAATCTATTTCATGGTTGTAACATTTCGAATCGACAGTGTTCTGTAGCCTTCATGAAGTTGATGAAACACACACACACAAACATACGCCAGCTGTGTGTGTGTGTGTGTGTGTGTGTGTGTGTGTGTGTGTGTCTTTCATCAAGATCCTGAAGTTTGTTGCCTCTTAACCTTGGACATCTGTTTGTTGGGAGTATCAAGTAGCTACCATCATTTTCACTGGCAGCTCTAGAGCCATGGATATGATTGGATATGCTTCTACATCTCCGCCAGTCAGAATCAATATTTGTTTCTGGGAGCATTTATTGTTTTAGGAAATTAAGAGTTTTGCTAATAAGATAGATTCCCCTCGACCATGTTTTAATTTTTAAGCTGGCCGCGGTGGCTGAGCGGTTCTAGGCACTCCAGTCCGGAACCGTGTGACTGCTACGGTCACAGGTTCGATCCCTGCCTCAGATATGGATGTGTGTGATGTCCTTAGGTTAGTTAGGTTTAAGTAGTTCTAAGTTCTAAGGGACTGATGACCTCTGATGTTAAGTCCCATAGTGCTTAGAGCCATTTGAACCATTTTTAATTTGTAGTGACCTATGTAAGCAGTCTCCATGCTACTGATCAGTGTTACTCTTGCCACCCTGTGATATCTGCTGTTCATGGCCTTTCTCTCTAACGTTATTTATACAGCCTGCTCAGTTGTCTTTTCTGGGTCACAAGTCGTATGGGTATTCCAGGTGTTAGAGCTGACAAATCTGGCTAGAGAAATAATTATTCACTCAAAATTTGCTATGATGTTACTCACTCAAAATTTGATATGAGGTCCCAAATGGATGCAAATAAGACCTTTCCTCATTCAGAGATGGAACAAAGTATGGTGGGCGATTACCCTCTCTGATAATCTGTGCATTATCAAGGGAATACTGGCACGTGGTCTTTTCCTACAGTTACTCGTGGAAGGAATCCACCATCCTGTGTCACTTCCACATCGATCATACCAGTTTAGCCCACAGTTTTATCTTATGCAACAAGCAGCTCTCATGTTTTGGTTGCAGAACTTTACAATGCAGCTCACATCCTGGCATAATGGTGTCTCCTCTTGGCTCTCCATGCTGAACATGGTCTACAGGATTCTTTGTCTCTAGTATCAGCAGATGACTCATACATGGTTGAACTGATTCTCAGTGGAAGTATATTTTATTTTCATGTATAAGATTTTCAGCTACTTTTGGGGCATGACTTGGGTGGTTTGGCGTTTGGATTGGGATGTGTTTTACCACATGCCAGGTCTGGGAGATCTTATCCC
The DNA here is from genome assembly GCF_023864345.2 of Schistocerca serialis cubense. Classification (NCBI taxonomy): domain Eukaryota; kingdom Metazoa; phylum Arthropoda; class Insecta; order Orthoptera; family Acrididae; genus Schistocerca; species Schistocerca serialis. The sequence continues at coordinate 565,256,966 of NC_064642.1, read as the reverse complement.
TACCTTCATTTCCAACTGTCCCAGTCATCCCCTTTTCTTTGTTTTAATTGCTTTTAGATGTGGATAGCCCCTTTTTCTGCCACAGTCTATTTTCCATTTTAGGGATAGCACCATTGAGTAAAACAGATCCAAGGTGGGATGGGTGTGGAAGTATGGTCCCTGTCGGATGCAGAGCCCCACCCACCTGTTCACCTATTTTCTCTCAAAATGTTTTATTACTGTTGGTCCAGCTGATGCTCATTACATTTTTAGCTTTCTCAGTTTCACTGTTGTGAATCTCCTAGCTAGAAGGCATCCTTTACCCCGTAACTGTCTCAACCCTTAATCAGGTTAGTGGGTGGGGTTTCTTCTGCTACAAATGAGCCCTGGAAAAACCCTCATCTGCTCTGACCCACTTACTAGCCTGATCCATATACTAACACTTCTTCATAAGCTATTTCTCAGTCTGGCGTCAATATTGCTTCTAATACCTTGGTTTTATCACTCTTACCTACTTTCATGATCTGATAAAATTTCAGGCGGCTGTCACGAACTCCAGATGAACTACCTCTTGAAAGAGGGATTTGACTTTGATTTTTAGTCCATTAATCCCTATCCAAACATTGTTTCTCCTCTCTCTCTCTCTCTTCCCAAATGAAAATTATCTGTTGTTCATTCTATTGTCCACTTATATCCTGAACAGTCATCATGTATGTACCATTCGTAACAGCAGATGTTTCCATTCTTTTCATTTGATAATTTTCATTCATATGTAGCTTTTGCCATTAAAAAACGTAATCAGATTCATTGCTGATCGTGGATTGTATACACATGTTTAAAATAACATTGAGAGTCAGTGCCTAGAAGATTACTTTCTGAAAAGTTCTAATAAAATTTGTTTTCCTCATTATTTACAAGGATACAGATGATGCACCAATATCACCAGAGGATACAAGTACCAATGACAATGCAGATTCTGAATCTAATACAGAAACACAAAAAGAAGGTGCTTCTGCTCCCAAGAAAATAAAAACAGAGCGTGCAAGTCCCCAGCCACAGCCAGAATCACAAAAACAGCAAGAAATAAGTAACATTGTAAGTATTAAGTGTTAAGATTTTTTAGAGTGCTAACATATTTAGAAATAACAGTTTTCAAAGATAGTGTTTTAGCCCTTTTAATATGTACTGTCAAGTGTAAACTAACGTGCAATTTTACAGTTAATTGTAAGACTAGGTAAAATACAACTTTCAATAAAATCTAAATTATTAGTGTAGGAAATAATTTTTATTGTAGAAAATATATTTTGCTACAGCAGTACTTGCAGACTGCATTATTAACCACATATTTTCAGAAGGGAGTATTTCTGTAGATTTTAGAAGAAAGAAATTAAAACACTAATTTTAGTTTATGTTAACACTTTTTATTTGCATGCTCTTAAAAATCTTACTTACATTAGAAAACAAATTTCAGTAAATTCTCTAAGCAGTCTTTTCCATTTTTCTGTTGGCCATGTACTTTAGTCATTCTCCAAATTAACTAAATTACTTAAAAATTAATGAGATAGTTACACTCATGCAGGAGGTGAGTTAGTCAACTCACTTGACGAAGCTTGAACTTCGCAAAATTCTTTGCTGATGGAATCAGAACAATGGTGAAATCCTGCAAACCAATTTAAATTGCCTTTTTTATTTTATTTTTGAGAGTTTTGTTACCACAGGTTGAACGAAATGATTAAAGGCATTGGTGTTCACTTAGGCCTTTATGTGAACTGTTATGAGGCACCATGAAAACTTTAAAGTGAAGTTTCCATTTTTTCACCCCACTGTTTTTTAAATGCTCACTGCAAACAAACTACTTGGTCAGATTCTAAGCATCCATTATTTTAACAATAACAAATGACAAATTGTAAAAGACTGTTATTGTCATGTCTTAATAATGCCAGCTTGTGGTGCTTTGTAAACTTAAAAGAGGTGACCTTCACAATTGTTGTATCAGGAGATTACTATCTGTATTACATTCAGCTTCCTCTCAGATTTCATCGTGGAAATGACATTTTTACAAGATACACTATGTGATCAAAAGTTCCGGACACCTGGCTGAAAATGACTTAAAAGTTCGTGGCACCCTCCATCGGTAATGCTGGAATTCAATATGGTGTTGGCCCAACCCTTAGCCTTGATGACAGCTTCCAATTTTGCAGGCATACGTTCAGTCAGGTGCTGGAAGGTTTCTTGGGGAATGGCAGCCTATTCCTCATGGAGTGCTGCACTGAGAAGAGGTATCAATGTCGGTTGTTGAGGCCTGGCATGAAGTCGGCATTTCAAAACATCCCAAAGATGTTCTCTAGGATTCCGGTCAGGACTCTGTGCAGGCCAGTCCACTACAGGGATGTTATTTTCATGTAACCACTCCGCTACAGGCTGTGCATTATGAACAGATGCTCGATCGTGTTGAAAAATGCAGTCACTATCCCCAAATTACTCTTCAACATTGGGAAGCAAGAAGGTGCTTAAAACATCCATGTAGGCCTGTGCTGTGATAGTGCCATGCAGAACAACAAGGGATGCAAGCCCTCTCCATGAAAAACACAACTACACCATAACACCACTGCTTCTGAATTTTACTGTTGGCAGAACACATGCTGACAGATGACGTTTACCGGGCATTCGCCATACCCACACCCTGCCATCGGGTCGCCACATTGTGTACCATAATTCATCACTCAACACAACGTTTTTCCACTGTTCAATCGCCCCCTGCAGGCCCGGGGGCTAGAATAGGCCCGAGGTATTCCTGCCTGTCATAAGAGGCGACTAGAAGGAGTCTCACACCTTTCGGCCTTTATGTGATGGTCCCCTGTAAGGTTTGACCTCCATTTTTCAAATTTTTCCCGAAAAGCAAGCCAATTGGGAAAGGGCGCTTTACATGGGTCATCGTGTCCATCATGCATTGAGATCTTTAGCCCACTTTCTCATCGTGGCATTGCAGTCCCGCTCATCCTCCATCTCTTGAGCGAGGACACCTTCCTGGGTGCATTTTCCTCCAACCACTATGCAGTGTCGTTTTCTGCACTGACGATGAACAGGGAATTCATTGCACCTCATATCCAACACTGTAGCCAGCCCGTTGTGGTGGGGCCATCATGTACGTTGTTGGTTGTAACTCCCTGACTACACATGGATCGCTCTGCTGGTGCCTGTGCCTTTAACTCCCCGCATATGCCAAGGAGTAGATGCCTGTCACCCAGGTCATCAGGACTCCCAGCAATGACCATCATGCCAGGTGGCCTTTGTTGCAGCTGGATGGTGCCTGTCGGGAAGGCCCCTGGTCGGATTGGGTGGCGTCAGGGGGGATGACGCGCGATGAAAATTATCACGTCATCACTTGCTGGTGATCAACCGCCAGCAGTCTCTAAGCATTCCAAGTCTCCGTACAATGCAAGGAAGTATGATCCCAAATCGATCCCTTCCTTTGGCCACACCATGGGAGGAATGCCAGGCTAAGGATGGCAGCGAACTTTATTCGCCCGAGAGCTGATGGAGACTCCTTTGTATCGATGAAGCCTCAGTTTTTTGTAGAGAATTTAGAGGACAAGTTTGGGAAAGTGGTGGGCTTGTCCACAATGCAGTCAGGGTCAGTTTTGATAAAAACGGCGTCCTCTGCCCAGTCACGGGCATTACTCACTTGTGACAAGCTGGGGGTTGTTTCCGTTACCATCACACACCTCATAAGAGCTTAAATATGGTCCAGGGTATTATATTCCACAGGGACTTTCTTTTGCAGTCTGATGATGAGCTACATGCTGACTTAGAGCAATGAGGAGTTCATTTCATCCGGCGCATCCATCGGGGTCCAAGGAATATCAGTTGCCACCAGTGCTCTCAGAGCCGGAAGACTACATCTGCCCCCTTGATAGTGAGGGCACTTCCCTCCCAGTTGCTCTCGCACCACCTACCTCGTGAGCACTGTCCCCCAAACCATCTGGGACACCAGTCCCCAATTCTCAGTCGGAGAAGCATAATTCTTCTTCGGCTCCTCTCCCTAGGAAGGAGTCCCTTGGGTCACTCTCCTCCCAGCTTTCTGCTAGTGGGAAAGATGACACCCAACAGTGGCTGAAGTGCCCAAAAGAAGCTGTTTGTAGGGTTTCACGATCATCCTCAGACTCGGAAACTGAATCAGTGAAGCCCTCCCAGCCAGAGAAACCCAAGGATCAGCGAGAGAAATCCAGAAAGAGGAGCTCCCAAGACCAAGGGAATTGCGGTGGCACCCACACCACCACTGCCTACAAGATCTGCGTCTGAGGATGAGGTGAAAATTCTGGCATCCACTGAGGACCTAGATCTCGCCAGACCCTCAGACGCAATGGATATAGCCTGTTCAGGAAATAAGTCAGTGGCAGCAGGTGACCCTGAGGTGTAGACTGCCTCATTGTTTCATGCATTCCCAGTGTCACGATCACATCATCCTCCAGTGGAATTGCAGTGGTTTTTTCCGCCGCCTGGCTGAGCTACGGCAACTGTTAAGCTTCACATCTGCTTTGCCCTCCGGGAAACATGGTTCCCGGCAATGCGGACCTCTGCCCTTCGTGGCTATAGGGGATATTACAAGAACCGTAGTGAATATAATAGAGTGTCAGGTGAAGTTTGCGTTTATGTCCTGAACTCAGTATGTAATGAACCTGCGCCCTTTCAAACTCCTCTTGAAGCTGTGGCTGCCAGGATATGAATGACGCAGGAAATAACTGTCTGCAACTTATATCTCCCTCCAGATGGTGCGGTACCCCTGAACATATTGGCTGCACTGATTGATCAACTCCCTCAACCTTTCCTACTTTTGGGAGATTTTAACGCCCATAACCCCTTGTGGGGTAGCACGATGCTTACTGGCCGTGGCAGAGGTGTCAAAAATTTACTGTCCCAACTCAACCTCTGCCTCTTAAATACTGGGGCCGCCACACATTTCAGTATAGCTCATGGTAGTCACTTGGCCATTGATTTATCAATTTGCAGCCCAGGACTTCTCCAATCTATCCACTGGAGAGCACATGACGGTCTGTGTGGTGGTGACCACTTCCCCCTTCTTCCTGTCACTGCCCCGACGTCATGTCCATGGACGTCTACCCAGATGGCCTTGAAACAAGGCAGACTGGATAGCCTTCAACTATGCTGTCACTGTTGAATCTCCCTCACTTGGTTCCATCTATGTTGTGATTGAGCAGGTCACTACAATGATACTTTCTGCGGTGAAAACGCAATCCCTCTTTCTCTAGGGTGCCCCCGGAGAAAGATAGTCCCTTGGCAGTCGCCGGAAGTCGCTGAGGCAATGAAAGAGCGTCGGCGAGCTCTACAGTGACATAAGCGGCACCCTTCTCTACAGCACCTAATAGCCTTTAAGCATCTCTGTGCTCGCATTCACCTGCTTATAAAACAATGAAAACAGGAGTGTTGGGAGAGGTATGTGTCGACCATTCACCTTCCCAAGTCTGGAGGAAGATTAGATGTCTTTTTGGGTACCAGACCCCAACAGGTGTCCCTGGCATTAACATCAGTGGCACACTCTCTAATGACGCAAACACGTTTGCTGAGCACTATGCTCTTGCCTTGTGTCGGAGAACTACCCCCCAGCCTTTCGCACCCTCAAACAGCGGATGGAAAGGAAAGTCCTCTCGTTCACTACACGTCACAGTGAACCGTATAACGCCCCATTTACATTGCCCTGACACAGCTCCTGGGCTGGATCGGATCCACAGTCAGATGATTAAACACCTGTCGTCTGACTACAAGCAATATCTCCTCATCATTTTCAACCAGATCTGGTGCGACGGCGTCTTTCCATCGCAATGGCTGGAGAGCACCATCATTCCGGTGCTAAAACCTGGTAAAAATCCGCTTGATGTGGATAACTATTGGCCAATCAGCCTTACCAGCATTCTCTGTAAACTGCTGGAACATATGGTGTGTCGGCGGTTGGATTGGGTACTGGAGTTAGGTGGCCTACTGCCTCTATGTCAGGGCGGCTTCTACCAGGTTCGCTCTACCACTGATAATCTTGTGTCCCCCGAGTCTGCCATCCAATCAGCCTTTTCCAGGCGCCAACATCTGGTTGCCGTCTTTTTTGACTTACATATAGCATACAACATGACCTGGTACATCATATCCTTGCCACATTGTATGAGTGGGGTCTCCTGGGCCCACTCCTGATTTTTATTTAAAACTTCCTGTCGCTCCATACTTTCCATGTCCAAGTTGGTGCCTCCCATAGTTCCCCCCATATCCAGGAGAATAGAATCCCACATGGCTCTGTATTGAGTGTGTCTATTTTTAGTGGCCATTAATGGCCTAACAGCAGCTGTAGAGCTGTCAGTCTCCCCTTATTTGAATGCAGATGACTTCTGCATTTCGAATTGCTCCTCCAGTACTGGAGTTGCTGAGGGGTGCCTACAGGGAGCCATTCACAAGGCGCAGTCATGGGCCCTAGCCCACGGCTTCCAGTTTTCAGCTACGAAGTCGTGTGTCATGCATTTCTGTCAGCGTTGTACCATTCATCCAGAAACTGAACTTTATCTTAATGTCAATCCACTCACTGTTGTGGAGACATATCGATTCTTAGGACTGGTTTTTGATGTCTCTACACTGCTGCAGCTGTACAGAACCCTTGTTCAATCCCACCTTGACTATGGGAGTCTGGTTTTCAGTTCGGCAGTGCCCTCAGAGTTGCGTTTACTCGACCCAGTGCACCACTGTGGTGTTTACCTAGCGACGGGAGCTTTTAGAACAAGTCCGGTGACCAGTGTCCTGGTGGTGGCCGGAGTTCCTCCATTGCGGATCCGACATGCACAATTACTCACCAGTTATGTTGCACACATTCGTAGTTCTCCTGAGCTTCTGAATTACCATCTCCTTTTCCCACCCGCAGCAGTTCATCTCCCGCATCGGCGGCTCAGGTCAGGGCTCTCGATTGCGGTTCGCGTGCAGTCCCTTGTCTCCGAACTGGAGTCCTTCCCTTTAACACCTCTACTTGAGGTCCATTCACATACACCTCCATGGTGTACACCTCGGCTGAAGCTTCGTCTGGACCTTTTGCATGGCCCTAAGGACTCCGATAACCCTGCCGCTCTCCGCTGTCACTTCCTCTTTATTCTTGATGTGTTCTGGGTCTGTGAAGTTGTTTACACCGAAGGCTCGATGGCTGATGGTAATGTTGGCTTCGACTGTGTCCGCAGAGGCCATATTGACCTGCATTCCTTGCCCGCTAGCTGCAGTGTATTCACTGCAGAGCTTGTGGCAATATCTTGTGCACTACAGTACATCCATTCCTGTTCTGGTGAGTCGTTTCCCCTCTGTTCTGACTCCCTGGGCAACTTAAACCTATCGACCAGTGCTACTCTCACCATCCTTTGGTAGTGATCATGCAGGAGTCTGTCTCTGCCCTGGAACGGTTCAGTCGTTCAGTGGTGTTTGTGTGGACCCCAGGACACATCGGAATCCCAGGCAACGAACTTGCTGACTGGCTGGCCAAACAGGCTATGTGGAAACCGCTCCTGGAGATGAGCACCTCGAAACTGACGTGCGTTCTGCCTTACGCCGCAAGGTTTTTTGGCTTTGGGAGACAGAGTGGCATAACAGTATGCACAACAAACTGCATGTCATTAAGGAGACTGCGAATGTGTGAAAGTCTTCCCTGTGGGCTTCTCGCAGGGAATCAGTTGTCCTTTGTCGGCTCCGCATTGGCCATACGTGGCTCACACATGGTTACCTCCTCCGTCGCGAGGACCCACCTCAGTGTCGCTGTGGCTCCCAAATGACAGTTGTCCACCGCTTGCTGGACTGCCCACTTTTGGCCACTCTGCAGCGGACTTTTAACTTTCCCAGCACCCTACCTTCGGTGTTGGGTGACAATGCCTCAACAGCAGCTTTAGTTTTACGTTTTATTTGTGAGGGTGGGTTCTATCATTTGATCTAAGTTTTAGCACATGTCCTTTGTTCCTCTGAGTCCTCCACCCTAAGGCTTTTAGGGTGGAGATTTTAGTGTGTTGCAGAGTGGCTGGCTGCTCCTTTTTTATTCTCATGGTCAGCCAGCCATGGTCATTTGCTTTCTTGTTTTTAATCTCTTCTCCCTATTTCTTGCATCTCTCTATGGTTTTCTTGTCCTGTTTTGTCCATGGTAGTGTGTGTTATCCTTCTGTCATTCTTTTGGTTCTTCCTTTCTCCTACTATTGTGCCGTAGGTCTTCTTTGTTTTCTTCTTTCCCTTGGATAATTGGATAATTGTTCTACTGGGAACAAGGAACCGATGACCTCACAGTTTGTTCCCTCCCCTCCCCCCTCCCCTTTTAAACCAACCAACCAACACCTGTTCAGTCATCCAATGTTTACACTCCTTACAACAAGCGAGGCGTCGTTTGGCATTTACCGGCATGATGTGTGGCTTATGAGCAGCTGCTCGACCATGAAATCCGAGTTTTCTTTGTCATAGTACTTGCAGTGGATCATGAAGCAGTTTGAAATTTATGTGTGATGTTCTGGATAGATGTCTGCCTATTACACTTTACGACCATCTTCAACTGTCAGCAGTCTCTGTCAGTCAACAGACGAGGTCGGCCTGTATGCTTTTGTGTTGTACAGTGGACCTAGGAATGTTTAGGAGTGTGTAAATCTCGTGTACAGACATAAGATACAAGTGACACCCAATCACCTGACCATGTTCAAAGTCCGTGAGTTCCATGGAGCACTCTATTCTGCTCTCTCAAGATGTCTAATGACTATTGAGGTCGCTGATATGGAGTACCTGGCAGTAGGTGGCAGCGCAATGCATTTAATATGAAAAACGTATGTTTTTGGGCGGTGTCTGGATACTTTTGATCACATAGTGTATTACTTGCAATGTTTTAACATGTGTTTGTTCCTGTGTATTATGTCTAACTTGACAATTTGTCTTCATCTCACATTTTTAGATGAATTCTCTAAAAGGAATTGGCGAACTCATAACATCTTTACCTCAGAGCAAGTTGAACTCACCTGGTTGTTTCCTGTACAATCAAGGTATGATATAATCTGCACTAGTGCTTTCCACATCACTGTGAAATGTGTGGTAAATAATGGTTGATAGCCGAACATGTAATGGACATGTAATAAGTGTCTTCTTACATACTGTGGTATATTTTTAATTAATCTGTACTTCATGATTACTCTGCAATCATTCCACAAGCGTTGCAAAATATTCCTCACTGAAATATGGTTGTTGAAATTTTGTATTGACTTTTTGTGAGTGTGTTTTCTAGTGAGTTTGGTTCATATGGTTCAGCATTATGTATGTGCAAATCTTACATATGCTCCAGTGAGATTGTTCTTAGTAGCAACATGTCTCCTCATTAAGTCAAGTAGTGTCCAGTCAACAACAATTTCATGAAACTTTGATAGCAGTAATGGAAGGAATGGGCTGGCTGTGTTCTTGCTGGCAAAATTGTGTGTGCACAGTAGATAAGACCATGTAACTTCCCGCTAAATTATAGGAGGATTAGTCTTCATCAAAAACAAATGGGGGAAATACTCTCTTTTTACATAATTACCAAGAGATCAGGTCTTCAATGTGGATGATCCAGTTATTTAATGATATTTATGGAGAATTATCTTTAACCTTCCACTAACAGAATTTTATTTTTCTTCAAATTCCTCTTGTGTATCCTATTCATCTCTGATATTTAGGTTGTAAATGATTTCTTCCTCCACCTTCTATCTACGCCTTTCTGTTTGATCCTTTCCCTCCTCTTATGTTGTCTTTTTAACATTAGAAGAAAGGAACCCTAAGGGAGGTACTCGCACGTTCCCATTGAGAACCGTCAGTGGCCTTTGTTTCCAAGGTACAACTTGCCAGTGCATTCTCTTCATTTCTATCAACCATGTGGCACACATGGATAATGGAATTTGGAGGTCACTGTCCACAAAAGGCAGGTGTCCAATATGAATTCTTGGCATGCGACATAAGTTTTTTAATTATCAAATAAATCAGCACTATGTATAGTATGCCAACAGTAAAAGAATTTTTATCATAACTATTGTAATTATTTCATGGTTATTTGTTCTTGGGTCATACTTACAAACTTTTCCTCAGAATTCTGTATGGTAGAATTGCACAACACGTAGAACAAAACTTTGTTATTTAGTTAGGTGTTCAATAGATCATAATCGCTGTATATATCATGAAAAAATGTGTATAAGACTACTGCTGGTCATTGGTCATTTGCAGGTTTTTCTGTGCAATTGACTTATTATTTCTATTCAATAATTCCTCTGTGGCATAGAAAGAGCTGTTATGGAGCAACATCTTTAATCTTCACTTGAAAACACTCCTGCATATTTTGTCCCTTTCTGTCCCAAAGCTACCTTCATTAAAGAGTTATGCAGATCATTTTTCCTTCTAGTGTTGTACTTGTGAATATCTTTGTTACTCTTATACTCGGCTGAATTATTTATATCAAATTTCATAAGTTAATAAATGTACTGGGAGGCTGTGGTTAATATTCGCAGCCAATACCTGCAGGATGTATGTCTGTGAACCTCACTCATAATTTTAAGTAAATGAATACCAGGGAAGCTTCAGACTGTAGAAAAACTATGCAAAACAAAGTGTAATTTTAAAATTAGCCTTGAAATATTATATGACACAAAACAAGTTGCTTGTAATAAACTTTGTAAATTTTCATTTTAAAATTAGTCATGGAATATTATAGGAAACAATGCAGGTCATTTGTACTAACCTTTGTAGATTTTGAGAAGTCATATGACTATTCATAGACCTTTAGTATTGAAAAATCTTCAGAAATTTTGCACTTGACCAAAATAATTAGTTAAACTGATAGAACACACCTGAACAACAAGAAAGCTAAAATAAAATTCAGAGTAGAATTGTTAGTCATTTGTCCTAAAAACAGCTTTTGACATACACTGCTTGCACCATTGGTGTTAAACTGCACACTGGACTGGATTGTGAGAAACTTCTACAATGCTATCCCAAAGATCATCAAAATTGGAACATCCAAAGTTAACATATATTTATAAACTTCCCAAAATTCACTGATGACCTTGCTCTCATGTCCAACAATTCAGGAAACCTGAGAAGATGTTTGTTCACTATAGAAAATAGGCCTCAGAATGTTCTTACGAAAACAGGAATTATGTTAACTGTCAACCTACCACTAGTAAACAAAATCACAGTAGAAGGGGAAGTCAAAATCATTGAAAAATTTGAATGTGACCTCAACAAAATACCTACATGGCACAATAGAATAATCCAACTGACAAAGCATATTACCAAGAGTACATAAAATAACAACAGAATCTGAAATAGCCACAAAATTAAAACTGTTACACAGCCAAAAACTACATGTGCCAGTGAAACCATTCTGAAAAAAATTAATACTGCAAAAATAGACAGAATAGTCAAAATATAAAGAAAAATAATCAGAACAGACATAAACAAAAACTGTCAAGAAAACTAATGCTGAAGACTAGCAAGTAATAAGTCTGCAAGAAAACTGAACTGTTAATGAGCACAATCAGAAAGAACCTTGGCGTCAGAACGATTTTTATTGGTGGTGTTTGCAAGAAATTTTACTAAAAACACCTATGGTGGCAAAAGGCATGAACTTCTATGATGCTGTTCTTTCAGTTTTTCATAGAAAGTAATGACTTAATTCAGCTCCAGCCGATTAAGTTTGACCACTAAATGACTAGTACGTTTTGCAGTGATCAAATGAAATGTAGCTCAGTTGCAGGAGGAAACAATTTTTAATAGTTGTATATCTTGGCAACAGTGCAATAAACTAACAATTGATAGTGTGTCCATGGTTACACTACACATAGACTACACAAGTAAATAAAAATTAAATTTGCAGCAGAAGTGAGACACACTGCATTCACATGTCTAAGTGAATCACTTTTTGCATGACCTGATACTAACACATTAAGTTTTTATTGAATTTCATTGTTTAATAGATACCAGGAAATGCATATAATAAAAGATTGGTGGGTAGCGTAAGTGAATCTAAACTTGTCACTTCATTAGAACTGTGTCTGTCTGTAGTCATAGAACTTTTCTGTTAAACTTATTTCATTGTGCAGAGTATGTGTAACGACTTTTTTTTCATCAAGTGTTGGTTTTTAGTGAGGTCTTTGTTATTCACTCATTCTTTATTTAAGTTTAATACTTACCTCATAAAAGTAGTTGTCACTCCATTTCATTTATGTTGTCTACTTTTAACATGTCTACGTGGTCTAATGGTTGACCGTTTTTACAATTCCAGTATTTTTTTAAACTCTTTAACTGATGGCACTGTTGACCGTGGTATTACTAAAAACTGAAAGTCATGAAAAGGTGTTTCTGGAATAGTAAATATAATTATGTAAGGTGGAGAGCTGTGTGGACTAGTCCCTAGGTAAAGGAAGAGTGGGAGAAATAGTTGGATCCACAAACTGATGTGAAGCTAAATATAAGAAATCATACTGTAACGTATTTCCAAAAACTGGAATGCTGACCATAATGAACATATATATTCTAAAAGATATATTGCTTGTTAAGACTATACCCTAATGTCTGTTCTGATTTGCATCAGTATAATACTAGAAATAAAGAAAAAAATACAGCAGCAGCTGGAGAACAGCGCTGCATGAAGAGAGTCCACAGTGTGTGGGACTAAAATCAGTCATTGCATGCCAAGTATAGTTGACTTCCAACAGTGAAGATTTAAGTTTCAGTTTAAACTATTGCTTCAACAAAACCCTTTCTAGGCATTAGTTGAATATCATAGTGACAGGCAGAACAAGAGATGTTTTCAAAACAATATATTAATAGTAGCAGACCTTTTATGTGTAATCTTATCAATCCAGTAAATCTCTCTCTCTCCACCACTTCCCACTTCTACCCACCTGACACAACCTCTCACCCCAACATACTAGCTGAACTGCAATCCCAGCATTGTGTGTACGGCCACCACAGTGTAGTGCAGAATATTGTGTGTGTGTGTGTGTGTGTGTGTGTGTGTGTGTGTGTGTGTGTGTGTGTGTGTGTGTGTGTGTGTGTGTGGGCACGTGCTCAGCCTTTGCTGTTTTGTACATATGTAATTAATCATTCGATGATGAATAAAGTATTATTATTATTTTCAAAATGCTTTAATTTCTAATGGAGTCAGTGCATTTTTTGTAACAGTTTATCTGTATGCAAATTTTAACTTTTCAGGCAACAGTCAGAGTTCACCATTACTTCAGACTCCAAGTGCTTCCTTTAGTCTCACTGGTCGTCCATTTCGTCACCGTGTTATGTGGAATCCTGATCAATTACGGAAACTTGAAGAGTGGTATAATGCAGAACGCTATCCCAGTGGTCAAACTATGATAGAATATGCAAACTTTCTAGCTTCTATGAACCCCAGTGAAGCAGTTCCTTGTCGACAGAATGTTGACTATTGGTTTCAAAACAGAAGACGAAGAGACACACACCCAGAAGTCGTTCAGCAAAGAGAGAAAAAGAAACTGTCCAAAAACATGTGGATGGTACGCGAACTGGGAGGTCAGAATGGTATGTCATAGAAGGGATGTTGCTCATAGGCCATTTGTGTCACTCACATATCGAGGAAGTGGAGCACATTGACTGTATGTATTCCAGACATTGCAGCCTACAATTATGAGACTTCCATGAGAGTAACAGAGAAAGATATTCTTATGGTACCCATACTAGTTTTAGAAATGGTTATACTGCTTAAATAATTGTGTGCATGTTTTAGCAGTTGCCAGATTAAAGTTAATACCAATTAAGGTAAATGAAAACTGCCATAATCTTTTACATTTTATAAAAAAAATTTATAGTTTGGACAAGAGCCACATTATTGATGGAACTGTGGGTATACTTATGTGTAACATAATTGCTTAAAATCAGTGATTTCACTATTAACTACTGTAAAGTGTGTGTGTGTGAAGCACACAGACAAAACAGAATGTGTGCTAGTTTCTGAGGCATTACCCAATGGTTAGTTATGCTATTGATAGGAGTAGCAACTACAGTCATCAGTGACATTAAAGGAAATTTAACTTTATTTTATTTATGCAAATACATTGTTTATGAACCCACGTTGGTCCAAAAATCAAGCCAGTTAAATAATGAGGAATGTCCTTTCTTGACTGTTCTCTAGTTCTCATTTAGTGCTTAACAGCACAAAACTGTCCGGAGGAATCTCAGTTCAGTAAGCATGTAAGGAAATTTATTTCAAAAGGTCTAGTCCATTTTCAGTTACTCATCTCTGTCATCAGCTCATTGAAGAATTCAAAGCTATCAGTATCACTGCTATATTTATAAAATGCCTGTTCAGAACTGACTGCAGTCAGAATTTTAACAAACACACATGCTCAGAACTTAGACATTCATTTACTTATTACTTGTGACATTACATCTTTTTTACTTAAATCATCAGTGCCTAAAGGAATATCATTCCATATAATGATAGAGCAAATGATCTTAAAAGATACTGTTTGTTACAATTAACATTGAGCTCTTTGTTTTGTTTTTGTTGTCCAAAATTTTTGTCTGTTATGTCATTTAAACTATTCACAACTTCACTTAATCTCAGAGGTCACATTGTTTATAATCACTGGTACTTAAAAGTTTTAAAGTCAACTGGTAACATATTTTTGAAGATTCTGAAAAACTTTAGAAGTCTTTTATAATCATGAAGTAGTTGACTCTTTTAAATGTACCATTGACCACACCATTCACTTAGATTTAAATGAATGGTATGTATGGAAAAAGAAGTGGGATTTGTGTTTCCAATTTTTGTCTATAAGCCATTCATACTTAGGAACACACTGATGTTACATCTGCATTTACTCCAAATCCATACTCTGTAAACTCCAATGAAGTGTTTCCCTTTGCATGACTCATTTATGAAGCACAGAAAAAATATCTTCATGGCATGTTATCATTAATAATGATTTGCTTTGAGCCATTTTAATAGTACCTGATATAATGCAACTTTTGTTTCAGTGCCTATTGCTATCAATACCAAGTATTTGATAATTTCAAACTATTGTAAAAAATATTAGAGTATCAAAACCAGAAGTACCATAAGATTTTGGAGAGAATCTTTCACTATTAGTTTGATGATTGAAATGTGTGCCGTATCTGTGTAATGCAGTAGTAGGCTTATACCACATGTTGTGTATAATAAATTTATCACATTTCTGCATCATATACCAGTAATATCAAATGTGTACACACTGCTTTGGAAAAGTGGTTCAAGTATTGGTTGTATACTCAAGCTGATTCAAAAAAATACAGCTTAATTTCCATATTTTGTCTTCTATTCTAATTAAATCCTTTTCTGTTCAAGAAACACTTAAAAGTGCATGAGAAATCTATACCTTGTGATTCTGTCAGTATTTACACTTTCGCCCCAACATCAGGGTATCAGGACAATTTTAGGTATTGGTGTTGATACCAAATATCATATTAAATCTGGTCTTGGAATGTCCCTCTTCGTATTCCTGTCCATGCATATCCTGAATATCTAATTGACAATCTAGCAAGAAATCATGTGTAGGATACTTTTCACCCTATTTTGTGAAAACAGATAAAACTAGAGAAAAAAAATCCTTAACTGATTGACTGAAATTTTTAGTATTCACAAATGTAATTACAAATGTGATACTTTAGTGGGACTGACTTCTGCAATCATCACTACCACCACCACCACTACTACTAAACTACATTTTCTAGTACATACCTACAGGATATAATAATTATATTATTATTTAATGCCAATTTTGAAACTGATGTAATGTAATTTGAAGTGCATGCTCTAAATTGAGACATTTCCTTTAATGAATCCTGATTGTTTACTTTGTATAATTTATCACTGTATTCTTTATTGCTATACCTTGAAGGTTTATCACTTCCTCGTAAGAAACAGTACAGTTAAGGCAATTATTTCAATAAAAGCTTGCCGTCCACTTCTTTCAGTGTTTATTCCGTGTCATTTGTCCAGCTCTTGTCAATGCTGGTTTTAAGTTGAGCTACTTTGCAGAGCACATATGTTTCATATCATGGTTAGTTGGTATCCAATGGGTGTCACAGAATTCATGCAAGAAGTATTTTGATAGGGAACACAGCTTTATTATTAAAAATAGTAATTTTTTATTGATTAGTAAAATACACATTACAGGGTTATGAATTGGGTAGCATATTAGGTAAACAGTCTCCAAGGCACTGCTGGCACATACATTTTCAGTGAAATTTTCCATGCCCTTTCAGAATAAATGTGGTTGAATTTAGTCGATACAGCTCTCGATTTCCTCCTTCAAGTCATGGAACTCATGAGCTTGTTGCCATAAAACTTAGACTTCAAAACACTCCAGAGAAAAAAATCAAAAGGTGTTAAATCACTTGATCTGGGCAGCCAATTCTGATCACCAAAACAGGGAAATTATATGATCAGGAAATGACTCGTGGAGTAAATGAATTGTTTCTCAGACTGTATGGCATGTGCCTCTGTCTTGTTGAAATGACACATCATCCACATCCATCTTGCAGTTTAGGCATAAGAAACTGAATTATCTTGCCATAGTAACAAGCTTCATGCTGTTGCACAACCAGCTGCACTTTCAGAGAAGTTGGGTCTGGTGAGGCCTCAGGCCCAAAATCCACACCAAACAGTGACACATTGTGGATGCACTTGTTTCTCAACAGTTACTCATGGATTTTCTGAACCCCAATATGACAATTTTGTTGATTAAGAAAACCATTAAGATGAAAATGAGCCTCATCGCTGAAGATGATATTGTTCAGAAAATCAGCATCCACCTATTTTTGTAAAGTAATCAATTCAGTAAATTCTGTTTGCTGTGCGTGGTCAGTAGGATTCAGTTCATAAGCCAGTTGAACTTTGTAACCATGTAGTGCGTAATACCTCCAGTATGTGTGTGTGTGGGGGGGGGGGGGGGGGGGTAACTAGCCTGTGACACCATGAGTAAGTGACACCACGTGGCAGATCTATCAGTGTGATTTGGTCTACGTTACCTTTGATTGTTCTTCCAATATGGTCAGTCACCTTTGAGTTTTGTTCTTGGTATCCAGACAGTCCATACCATGGCCATGCATGAACTTATTGTTCTTGACTTCGTATCCAGGCAGGATGATACTGTAAGTGTGTCTCACTACTCCCACTACATGATGAACATGCCTTCAACAATAATCTTCTGAATTGTATCAACTAATTACATCAGATACAAAGAAAGATCCAAATATTGGTAAATCACACATCGATCAATACATCTGATTGCATCAAACTCACTTAAAGGTCTGAGATTTACAGTCTTGATTCGTCTTGGGTGTTTACATTGTAGTGTGTCCTTTTTCCCTGTGTTCATGACACCTTGGGGCTAATCAAGGCCTAAACATCCATGTCCAGCAAGTGCGACTGCACTCACCATGCTGTGCCTTTCTTCTGCTGTGTTATGTCATTGCATACACACCATCTGCACAGATGGGGGTATGCACAGTGGATTTTTTCCACTGCATAAAATGTTTATAATCTTTCACCAGCATGAGCATCCTCAGTGGAACAAAGGTCATTCTCACAGATAACCCATGTTACACTACACTAGATGCAAATCTTTCAAGATAATATGCTGTAGAGTTTCTCAAAATGTCCGAGTCTTAACCATGGTGCCTGATTGATGATCCTGGACTCACAGCCACACTCTCATGAACATCTGTTTGAAGGATTGCCAGAGTGTTTAAGGTCACTAATTGATCCAGACTCCCTAAGTTTTTTAATTAATATCTTCACGGTTGATGAAGTTTGATCACTATTCTGATCATACTTTGTATGAAAATTTTGAATCATAGCTGCCAGACCTTCATTATTTTTAAAATATTGCTCTTTTGGTAGAGCACAATGATTAATAACCCTACCTATTATGCCCCCCAGCCATTGGCGCAGAATTCAAATCTTGCGTGAATTTTTGACACACGTGTTGCCAGCCTGAAAACCCGTAGTCAGCTGTCTGTTTATCTAGATTTTAAACAGACTGTGACAGTAACAGAAACATATATTGACATTTAAGAGTGGAGGATCAACCCTAAACCATTCTAATCCATCAAATCGGACTGTAAATTTCAGTGACACATGCCTTGTACATCAACTCTACTTTACCACATATTACTTAGTGCTGCTTTCCTTGAAATAGCATTTTCTTCCATTACTCACTGTATTATTTCCTTCATTCTGCGCTTTCTGCAATTCAAAAGTGACAATTACACAGCAGCTTAGAGTACCTCATTGACTCTGTAGTGCCAGTCATCACAAATAATTCTCATGTTTTAATTAATTATGTTTGGTTTCACTCCTTCTGTCTTCTTCTTATAGTAATAAAATTCCGTATATTAGTGACTACTGCACTACTTCTTCTTCTCTGGTTTTTCATCGTATCATTATTTCACAAAATTATCTTTACAACCGCTATGTGAATCTCAATCAGGGTTGCACTTATCTCGTATGTAGTATATATTAGTCTCCTTTTTCTTCTTTTCTTCCCCCCCCCCCCCTCCCCAACCCCCCCCCCCCTCACCTCCAGATGTAGGCACCTGCTTTCTTCTAACCTAATGGTTAAATATACCCACTATCCCACGTAACTGTTGTACTACTATCTTTATGTTCGTGAATATACACATTTTAGTCCTTTTGAATGCCACAAATTAGAAATTCATATTTTCAAGAACTTTTTTGATTGCACTTCCATATTCTATTTGCAACAACAGAACAGGCTTCAGAAGTCTTGAGTGTACTGATCATCTTGATCAGCCATCTCATGAAAAAATTTAATGGTATGAACCACTACCTTGTGTGACAGTTGGCCTAAACCATCAAGAGTTTGGATCTAGTCACAATGTATTACTTGTGAAGAGTTATGGGAAAGTCACCCAGAGCCATGGGTCAAGGGAGACTTACAGGCAGATCAGTAGGATAAACTAATTGTTGGGGACTGCACCAGATGAGATTTGAAAACTTGAAAGCTTAAAGGTGGAAGACAGGGTAATAAGCAATACAGAGATTACTGAAAAAACATCGGGCAAGCATTAACAAGAGCTGAGAGCTAAGTGCATTATACATATGGAAGCAGGAAAAGCAGACAGGTCAGTAAACAAAACATATAGAAAACTAAAAGAGAATGAAGAAAATCCCCTTTAGTTTTCTGTATGTATTATTTTCTGGCTTGTCTGTTTTTCCCATCCCCTACCTCTCCCACATATAATGCACTTAGCTTTCCACACTTGTTACATCTTGCCCAATGTTTTGTCAGTAATCTCTGTCTTGCTTATTACCCTGTCTTCCACCTTTAAGATCTCAAGTTTTCAGGTCTCAACTGGTGCAGCCCCAACAGTCTGTCTTTCCTTCTCATCCCGTCTGGTTAGCCTCCTTGACACAGGGTTCTAGACGACATTTACGCAACTCTAGCCATTTCCTAAACCTCACCAGTCCTTTTCCTTCATCGCTCTTCCTTCCCTTCAACCTCTCTGCCAGAAGGAGCGAGTGGCTCCGAAAGCTTGCACATTTTCTTAACTTTTACATGTGTTTTCTCCTGATGCCACTTGGTGAGCAGATTTTTTTATCTGTCCGGTTACGTTACTTAAAAGTTATAATTTCCTGTTTTAGCTTGAAATGTCTGAAAATTAACAGCTCTGTTTTTTCATATTTTCCAGAGTTCTCCCACTCAATTCATATTGTTATCATTCTTGTCAATACATATAAAAAGGTTATTTGGATAAAATATATTGAAACAGTTCATATCACAGCTACTGATCAAATATTTATTAGAAGTTGTATCTTGTGTTTAATATTTTTCAATGAAACATTCACTTCTTATTAGGAAAATAGAATTAACATAGCTGGGAACATGAACCTTTAACAAGTTACTGAAAGTGGTTGTCAAATGTAGATTTCAGACAATAAAATGATTAGAAATATAATTGAACAAAAAGATTGAAAATGGGCAATTGAATGGTTCTGTTGTTTCGTGAAACATTTGATTTACAGTCACTTGTTACAGTCATTTGGCTTTCTCATAACTTTATTTACTGATTTGGACATGTGTGTAAATTATTAAAATTAATAAGAACAATATTACTTATCCCAACTTTGTGAGATTACATAATGCCTCAAGTCAGTGGATACTAACAGCAGTGCTAAATTTTATTGGTTGCCTACTCAAATGTATACTGAATAATTCATATCAACAAAACATAGAGATGTGTCCTTCTACCCAATCCGTGACCATTACTGGTGGCAGTGACCAGTTCTAGTGTCTTTAGTTGGCTTGATATTTCCAGCTGTAGTTACATACACTGTGAAAGGCTCCTCACATAAGCCTTACAGATATTTTAAACAGAGAATATGACAATGATTTATGCACTAAATGCATCAAATCATTTCCAATAAATTTTGGCTCATGTTGTAAATAACATTTTAACATTATTTTTATTATCTGCTTCAAATCGCACTAACATAATTTGTGATTTTTTTTCTTCTGTATGTCGACATTCTCAGAGGCTGAGTAAAATACTTGGCACTAGAAATGTGATAAAATAACTTCAAACAATTTTTACTTTGGCATTTCTGCCATTGCCACTTCTTACATTTTATTTTTTTACTGTTCTTTAATGTTGCTGTCGTTTATTAATGTTCTTTATTCTACTCCTGTCTTACTGTAATTGTTTCTTCCGTCTAGGCTTTGGTGGAAATATTTTTGTTGGTTTACACAGTCAAGCTGTTGTTAAAGTGCTTAGATGCAGTTTTCCAAACTTTGCACTTCAACAGTCACCGATATGACTGTGATAGTGTTTTTTCTGCTATTTTACCAGAAATGAAAGAAATAAAACACACATGGCTGTCTTAAATATCTTTTTATTCAGTTGCAGAGATTGTCCCAGTGAAAAAGATGTTAAATAGTACTAGTCCTGACAGAAATGACACATGAACAGCTTTTCTGCTCTTTGTGCAGCATTTCTAAGTTAGTACTCATAAACTGTTTTGTTTGATAAGGCACATCCAGCAAGCAAAGTGTGTGTTTTAATGTGATTTGATGTTGGTGATGCAAGTTGACAGCCATTGATTTTATTGCTTTAGAAAATTGTGTCTCATACTGAAAAATGAATAATTAAATGAACAGAAGTTACTCAATCCCAGTTTCTGGACTTCAAAATCTTGATATATTTGGAAGAGTCCTGATTTTGGATTAATTAATATTTTGGACATGTCATCAAGTACTAAGAAAGGGTAATGCAGCAAAGAGTACATTTTGACCCTTCACTATTAAAAGTTGTAAATTCAGAATATCACGTGTGGTGTCCAGTTAAGAAAAGGTTATGTGCTAGTCAGTACACCTGTGGTTACATGTCGTTATTAATAATGTAAAATACCTAGATTCAGGAAGTTAGCATTGTCAGAATTTCTGAAGCTGTTTACTGGAAAATTAATGTGCACAGAAAAAGATTATACAAACATGAGATGGCCACTTCTGAATTACCCTCAGAAAAGTTGTTAATGCTCAGAGAAGTAAACAGCAATCACCGTAAGTTACAATTCAGGTTTTTTGTATAATGAACCACTAAAAGAGATACTTTTACTGTTTTATTTATTTGCTTATTTCAGAAATAATAATTGTGACTTCTTGCTGTGATGTAGAAAGAGTCAGTTTTACAATTATCATACATTTTCTCACTGAAAAATTACAGCAACTTGCTGACTATTTGTATTACCTGAAGCTGCTGCCTCCATCCATCCATATCTCTATCTCTCTCTCTCTCTCTCTCTCTCTCTCTCTCTCACACACACACACACACACACACCATATATTATCACTCATACAGAAATTATTGTGTGGAATAGGATTTGTCAAACATATGTGATAGCAGGTTGTGTTTAAAGTTGCCCCCTTTTTCTTAATGGCAGCTGTTAATGATACTGAATGTTATTGCTTTGACATTTAAGTTTTTAAAACTGTCCCATTTAATTTTATGTCTTTTGTAAAGAATATGGCAGTGTAACGCGTCCATTGATGTATCTTATACACAGTTGTCTAGTCCTTCGAGACATCAGTGGTAATTGGGACAAAGAACAATGGGTAAAAGTGTCAGTCACTCATTCAGAAAACATGCCGTTCTTATAATGCCATACAGAAAAAAGATAATACAATGTCCATAAAGTGAGGAGCAATGAATGGATTTGAAGAAATAGTGTGCATAGCTCCTTTGAGATTGTGAAATTTTACACTGCATACTTAGTTTGCTATTTAGTGTTCATTCATGCACAAACAGGTCGATGTCTTTGGATAAGCGATATTCTACAGATATATTAGATAGGGATCCTCACTGTGCCAAAAATAGCAAGAATATTAAGGATATTATGTGATAATGAATGGCCGGAGAAACTGGGTTCTTACCGGGCTAAGTGTCTGTAGATGATATACTGGTAAAATTTTCAAATATTTCGCATTTTTTCTATTGGAATGTTACACAAAAATAAATTCTTAGACACTAGGGTGTCAATTTTTTTCAAAGGGTCAGTATTTTGAACAAAATAATACTGTAATTTCCAACAGTTGTTAAAGCAGTTCCATCAGTAATAAATATTCACTATTGATGCAGTGGTAGCTAATGTTATAAGAATACAGTGCACATATTCAGGAATCCATATTAAAAGTGAAGAATTAATAAACCATAATTTTGGTATTTTGTTG
The DNA here is from genome assembly GCF_023864345.2 of Schistocerca serialis cubense. Lineage (NCBI taxonomy): Eukaryota > Metazoa > Arthropoda > Insecta > Orthoptera > Acrididae > Schistocerca > Schistocerca serialis. The sequence goes on along the minus strand of NC_064642.1, from coordinate 565,234,206 downwards.
CTAGGAAACATGTGCATTGTAGAAATGAATTACTGCACTATCCAGATGTTATCAGAACAGAATAATCATTCATAGTTGATATACTGTATGAAATTCAAAGTTGAGTGTTTCTTCAAGTGCAGGAGCTTGAATATTTAAAAATATAAGTTGATTCCACTGTGTGAAGTGTAGCAGAAGATTATACTCCTATCAGATGCACTCTTGCATTTTTCAGTGTGAGGAAAGTGATATGCCAGAGCTATTATTAAAATTTACAGACACAAAAGTACACCATGCTGCAGTATACAATCATGTCATGCAATCATTCTCTTGCAGTGCAGTTACAAAGACTGATTCATATCTAATACTCAAATTATCATTTTCTACCAAGTGAGAGTCTCTAGAGACAGAATGTTTGAAGATAGGGTTTCAACAGCGAGGTATCTTTGTTAGTATAATATGCATTAAATGATAGTTTCTGTGCTCACAGTACCAAGATGTGGCTCTATGTTCATAAACATTGCTCCTACAAAAGAAGTAACTAGAAGTATTGTTAATATGGGGTCTTGAGTATTCTGTGTACAGAGAAAAAGTGTACAGTAGTTTTGTAGATGAATGTGTGACACAAAAAACCTTGCAGTTGAGTTTTAAAACTGTAATTCCTTTATTCTCAGGAATCAATATAAAAACATTAACTATTCAAATTATTACAAAAAGTGGAATGACAACTCTTACACGTGTACTCCTTGATACTCCTGAGTTCATTTTTACTGTTGCTAAACATATTTTTCCAGTGAAAAGTATGTATGTATAATTTGTAAAAAAAATGAATGAAGTATTGTGAAATAACTCTTGTATGTCTAATATCAGAACACATTTCCATCAATAAGGAATTATTTTTATGAACAGTAAACTATAAAGTAATAGTTACAGAATCTCGCCTTTTGGCACATGTTTTGTTGTGTCTGTAGGACTTTTTGTTGTTTGAAGTTTATGTGAAAAAACAAATAGGTCCACACGACTTCATATGCGCTACTGTGAAATTCATTAATGTCTTGCAAGTGGGCAAATTCTTGTCATAAATTAACAGGAATGTTTTCCTTTCTTGTGAGGAATTAAATATAGTGTATTTTCAGCATTACTCAAAGTACAATGGGAAGTCACCATCCCATCTTTAGTGAAAAATCAGATGCTGGACAGCCAGTTGTGCTGAAATTGGGTAATAGCTCTTCTTCAGTGAAAGTGTTAAAAGGTGAATAATATTTGCCAGTGGACATATTTTGTTACCAAATTTCAGAGTGCAAGATTATACAGTTTATTGTTGTCAAGGAAGAAGACCCCCGTGCTTCCCATCTGCAATAACAATAATAATAAAAAAAGCAGTTATGTGAAAACTTTGTAATGTCCCTGAAATTCAGCATCATCACAGCCGAACTTCAGTGGAATCAGTATATTTTCCTGTTGATCTTTTATGATGTGCTAATTCCTAGTGTAATTACAGTCTGATTTATTTTCATATTATCAGAAAATTCCTTTTGATTGTGCATAAATTTCCAGATTACTGTGCGTAATGGCAATCCAACATTGCAGTTTTTCCTCCTCCTCCTCCTCCTCCTCCTGGTTCATTCTTTATTTGTGGTTTTTCCCCAACGTCTTGGTGAATTGAGACTCATTTGTTGAAACATTTGCTTTTTACTTGACTTCTGTAGTTAATGAGTGTAAACTCACACCAGCAGTTACATACAGTGGAGTTCTTGTCATGTACCAATGTACCAACATTTTGGAAAAATTTAAAACTTTTTTTTCTTGTCAAATCCCTTTTAAGTTATTGATAAACATGACCACCTTACGTGAATGAACAAGAACAAAAGCCTCCATATATAATGCAGCAAAAGTGTGGGTTCACCCTGAAATTACAAATGTTTTCTGAAGCTGTAGATGAGCTCTGAACTTAGTTTTCCTAGTCCGCTTTAGTTAAATTCTTCGTGGTGCATTGGAGTTACATTTATGTTCTCTCTAGTAGCCTGCTAAAAAGTTGTACATCACATTTCCTTATTCTTATGATTCTGTAGTATGCATACACCTAAATATTTTCCTTTTACATTACTTTTTATTTTACATACTATAATTCGACTTTGAATAAGTTGTTTTCTCATTCATAGTGTTTGATGTGCACTTACTTTTATACTATGTTTGTATTTGATACTAAGTTTGTGTGATAGTCTTAAGTAATAATGGAAGAGTGAGTGAAAGAGTGTTTCCCAGTGTCGCATATGTTAAAATACTGCTCAGTATTTGCATAGAGTGTTGTATGATGTGTACACCAAAAAATTAATACTGCTGACAGTGTATTGACATAAACCAACAAAGTACCTGATACATTCTGGAATGACTGTGTGGTTGCATTTTGAAGTAAATGTTTGTGTGTACAAAATGAAGATTTCAAAGAATTTGCATGTTTGTTTTTACATTTGTGTGCTTTTTATAGTTCTTTCCAGTGAAGCAAATTATGTATTTTCGATTACAGAGTAGATGAACTCGCAGACAATATGTATTTTATACCAAGCCGAAAAACAAGAGAATAAAATTTCTAATTTTCACCTTCTAAAGGTGGTGATCCTGAATGTTACACAACATTGCTCGTGGCACTATTTTATTATTTCCTCAAGGAGTAGTACAAAAGCTACCAGTATTTAAGTGATTAAATAGTATAAATGTATTACATTAATAATACTGATTCAGCTGTCAACTTGAGCTTATGAGTTAAAAATGGTTAAATGTGAAAGAAGTTGAGTCGTCATGCCTTGATCAAAACCTACAGTAGGAAGGAAGAATGTCATTTATTTCTTGTGATGTAGTTGTGGATGTATCCTTGTGTCACAAATATTCCATAACTACAATTACAGTTTAAACAATTTAAGTTGGTGATAACTTAGTCCTCTTCCTCACTTTAATAAGGAAATAAAACAGGATTCCTGCCTCAGTTTTTTATTCTATCAGCAAATTGACCCATCACATACTATAAGTACATGAAAATACGTGTAGCTAAAGTAAAAAGCCTCAGCTTGAAATATTTGAAATGTAAGGAAGATGATTTATGTATAGTTGTATCATTCATTTGTAATGTTAAATTTTATACCTAAGAATAATAATTCAATGCTGCTACATAATGTCAGTGTTGATAGAAGTGAGACTCAAGTTTCTAAACTGTAGATATGATTAGTAAAATATTTTCTTTTTGTAGTTGTGTTGTATTTATTTTTGTGTTTGGACTGACTTCATGTATCAGATCCAGAAACACTGTGTTTTTAAGGAACTGAACTGCTAGTATACGACATTTGTATATCCTAAAGAAATACAAGAAAATATAAAAACATTGTGTTTCTGTATGCAGTCTTATTTTTCTTGTTGCTAGTTGTTTCAAAAACAAAAATACTTCATATCTTCTACACTTCCTGACGTCTCCCATTGCACACTGGTAGTCTACCGTAACACATGGTCACTTGTAAAAAAGAAGACTATTTAATTAGTTACAAGCAATTGTAGAAAGGTGCTGTGCTGTCACACTTCATGTCAAGTCAGTGATGATAGATGATTTGACATTTGTAAAAAGAGCTGTAAAACTTATCAAGAGTCAATGTCAGGTAAAACATATTATCAAGAACATTCATGACAAAATATTTCGTGTGTTTGTCCAGCTGGTGACCCAGTAGAGCCTGTCACACAGGAAATTCAGTCAAAATGTTTCAATTGCACTGGATGTATTACAAGGTGTTTGTATTAATTAATAGCGAGATGTACAAATAAATTTTAACAGTAAAATACCCACAAACACAGCAGACTGGTGCCAAACAGTTTGGACAGGTCTGTTGCTCCATTACATATGTAACTAAAGCTGTCCTCATTGCACTCGTCAGATTTCTGGGCTACGCACTTACACTCAGGTGACAAAAGTCATTGCAATATGATATGCCCAACTACAGATGTGTGGTAGTATCACATACACAAGATATAAAAGGCAATGCACTGACAGAGCTGTCATTTTTACTCGTGATTTGCATGAAAAGGTTTCCTATGTGATTATCTCCACACGATGGTAATTAACAGACTTTGAATGTGGAATGACAGTTGGAGTTAGATGCATGGGATATTCCATTTCAGAAGTCATTAGGGAATTCAATATTCCGAGGTCCACGGGGTCAAGAGTGTACCAACAATACCACATTTCAGGCAATACTTCTCACTACGGTCAAAGGAGCGGCATTTGCGTTGAGTTGTCAGTGTTAACAGACAAGCAATGTTGCATAAAATAATTGCAGAAATCACTATGGGATGTACAGTGAATGTATCCTTCAGGACAGTGTGGCAAAATTTGGCTTCAGATGACTAACACAAATGCTATTGCCAACAGCACAAAATCACCTGCACCACCTCTCCTAGGCCCGTGGCAGTATTGGATGGACCCTAGACAACTGTAAAAGTGTGGTCTGGTCAGATGAGACTTGATTTCAGCCAGTAGGAGCTGATGGTAGGGTTCAAGCATGGCACAGAGCCCACGAAGCCATGGACCCAAGTTGTCAACAAGGCACTATGCAAGCTGATGGTGGCCCCATAATGGTGTGGGCTGTGTTTACATCAAATGGACTGGGCCCGCTGGATGTTCAGCTACTTGTAGACCATTTGCAGCCATTCAAGGATGTCATGTTCCCAGACAATGATGGAATTTTTATGGATGACTATGTACCATGTCACTGAGCCACAATCGTTCACAATTGGTTTGAAGATCATTTTGAACAGTTCAAGTGAATGGTGTGGCCACCCAGTTCACCCAACATGAATCCCATCAAACATTAATGGAACATCTTCAACTTTTGTGGTCCTGTCCTCCTCAGTTGCGCGTAATACTACGGTATATTGATAAATTTCACTTATGGACCATCTGACAGCAACTGAATAAAACACAATTTTAGTGCCATACGCGTTTCGCCTTTATTTTCTGCAAGGCATCATCGGTGGCCTGGAATATGTACATATGTTAGCTATTTTATTTACATTTTTGTCACTGTGCCTATAGGTTATAAACAGTTCTGGTGGTTGGTATTTCCTACTAAGTAGTAATGTTTTGAACTGTACTTACAGGTTGCGTAGAGAGTTTCTTACATATTACGCTCCTGTTGCATTTTTGGTGTTGTTCTTCTTCCTATGAGCGCCAATTTGCTGTTTTTCCACATTCCACAGCACTATGCACTGAACGTTTGTTTTTATGCAATGTTTTGGTTTCTGTTGCCGACTGTCAAATGTTTTTGCCAAAGATCGAATATTACTGCCAAACTTATGAGTGTAACTATTGAAGTATCTGTGGTCTGTTCGTGTATGCATTTGTGTGTGTGTGTGAGTGTTTTTTGGTGTGGTATTAATTTAATTTAATTTTATTGTATTTATTTATTTATTTTTGTTTTTGTCCTGTGTATGTGTGTGTGTGTGTGTGTGTGTGTGTTTTGGTGTGATATATACTTTTTTGTGCTGTGTGTGTGTGTGTGTCTGTCTGTATTTTGGTGTTATAATTTTTTTTTTTTTATTTAAGTTATCATTTCCTTTATTAAGTGTAGTAGGGAGCCTGTGCTGATGTGTGTTTGTTCATTTATCACATGTTTGTTTTCTGCTATGGCTTTCTGAATGTGGAAGTTTTCTTGCATTTGTATAAGATGTTTGTCATGGTTGCTTATTCTCATTATTTTCATTTCTTGTTCCATGTTTGTAGGATGATGGTTGTAGTGTTTTAAATGCTCTGCAAATGTGGAATGGTTTGTTTCATACTTCCAACATCTGATATGTTCTTTGTATCTTGTTTCAAAATTCCTGCATGTCATGCCTATGTATACTGCATCACAACTTTGACATTCAAGTTTATATATTCCTGATTGTTGGAATTTGTCCCTCTTGGTAGCTGGCTGGCTTAGGTGTGATTGAAGGGTTTGCCCAGGATTATATGCTATTTTGAAGCCCTGTCTCTTTAGGATGTTTGCAACTCTGTGTGTTAGTTTATGTGTGTAGGTCATGGTGTACCATCTGGTTCTTTTCTGTGTGATGTTGTCATTGTGTGTGTTTGTTGAGTGTGTTTGTAAGTTTTCAGCTTGTGAGTTCTTTTGTATTGTGGAAATGTTGTGTTTGTTTTTTATTTGTGTTTTTATTTTTTGATTGAGCCTGTGTACCACATGTGTGTCATACCCGTTGTTCCTAGCTATTTGTATGATCGTGTTCATTTCTTGTTCATAGTTTCTCTTGCTGAGTGGGATTCTGTTTAATCTATGTAACATGTGTCTTAGTGCTGCAAGTTTCTGGCTTTGGGGGTGGTTGGATGTGGAATGTATTATTGTGTCCGTGGCTGTTGGTTTTCTAAAGATGTTAAATGTATGTTTTCCATTTTCTTTTTTAATTGTAATGTCAAGAAAATTTATTTGATTTTCTTTTTCTTTTTCAAGTGTGAATTTTATGTTCTTATGAGCTTTGTTTAATTCTGAATGGAGTTCATCTATTTTTTCACTTGGTTCGTCTACCAGACAAATAATGTCATCCACGTATCTGTACCAATATATGATTTTGAAACTTTCATTTGTGGTTATCTTATCAAATATCTGATTTTCAAGGTGACTGATGAAAATGTTTGCTAGTGTTCCTGATACTGGGGATCCCATGGGCAGTCCATCAGTTTGTAGATAATATTCTTCCTCAAACTGAAAGTAGTTTTGTTCAGTTGTCAGTCTGAGCATATCTGTTATTTCTTTTATTGCGTCTGTGGTGAGGTTGCTGTGGGATGAGAGATTTTGTTCTATGATTTCTATTGTTTCTGTGATAGGGATGGAGGTATACATATTTTCTATATCGAATGAAATCAGTGATGCTGTGTGTGGTACCTGTATGTTCTGTATGTTTTCTATTAGGTTTCCTGTGTTTATCACTGTTATGTTGTTTTCTACTTTATAGTGTTTTGTAACTAACTTTTGGAGGTGTTTGGCTATGCGGTATGTTGGGGCTTTCTTGAAGTTGATAACAGGTCTCATTGGCATTCCGTCTTTATGTACTTTCGGTTGACTGCGGAGTGTTGGTGCTTGTGGATTTTTCTGTGTTAAGTAGTATTTCTGTTTGTCTGTGAGTGTGTGTTCAATGTTTTTCAGTGTTCGTTTCACATTTGCCTGGAATCGTGTAGTTGGATCTGACTTCAGTTTTTGTATTGCGTTGGCGTTTATGTATTCCTTGGTTTTTGTGATGTATTGCTCTTTATCCATGAGTACTGTTACATTTCCCTTGTCTGCTCTTGTTATTAATATGTTGTTGTTTGTTAACTTTTGTTTTAACCTTTTCATAGTAGCTGCTTCTGTTTGGTTGTTCTTATTGTGTGTCTGCTGTGTTTGTTTTATTATGCCTTTTATTTCTTTTTTTACTAGTTCTCTTGTCAGTCCTATGTTTATTTCACAATTATTTTGTTGTTCTTCACGTGTAAGGATGTGTTCGGTTTCTACTATGAGATTTTCTATGTATTGATTGTTCACTTTGCTATTGGTGCAGTGTTTCAAACCTTTTTCCAAGAGCATTTTTTCGTTTTCGTGTAGTTCTGTCTCTGTTAGGTTAACTAAGCGTGGATGGAATGTGTGTTGGTGTTCATGTGGTTTCACATTTAATGGAACATAATTGAGAGGTAATTTGTGCATAAAATCATGCTCTGGCCACACTTTTGCAATTATGGACACTTGTAGAAGCACCATGGCCAATACTTCTGCAGGGGACTTACGATGACTTGTTGAGTCCATGCCACGTCCAGTTGCTGCACTATGCCAAGTAAAAGGAGCTTCAACACAATGTTAGGAGATATACCATGACTTTTGGCACCTGTGTATTTACCAGCCAGTAACAAAACAGTCATCAAACTTCTTCCAGTGAACATTTTCCGAAGTGCTGCTGGTGCTCCTCTGTGTTGTTCCATAGTGTGCCCTATTTGGCTGGTGTAAGATTATCTACACACACATAGTATTTTGTGAACTTCAAGTATTCTTAGCCCAACCACTCTTGTTCTGGTTTCAGAAGTGTCCACATTTTAAGGGCAGTCCAGAAGACTGTTTCCATGTTGTCTCTTATCAGAAGCCAGTCATACCAGACACAGAAACAGACACAGAATGAAAGAAATGCTTCTCATCTGTCTTCTTATCCTCCTCTTCATTGTTATTGTATTTTCTACTTGATATCAGTTTATTTATTTGGTGACAGTTGTAGCCATTCTTTCTGAACATCTTGCATTAGTAGCTCTGCTCATGAGGGATTTGTCATCGTTTCTACCTCCATAGTCAAATAGAGGTGGTTGTTGAGATGTTCCAGGAAGTTTTCAAGTTATTTATGGTCACAGGGTCACATGACAAACATGTTGTCAGTGTATCAAAACAAACAAGAGTTTGATGGGTCTTTGTCTAAGGGATGTCTTCGAACTTCACCCAAGAATTAGAATATGAGGTAAACAGCACCACATCAGAGTTGACCATAATCTTACTCTCGTTCAGCTGAAGACGCTTAATTTTTCTGAATTCTTAATATGACTAACACAGACATGAAGTGTGAGAAGAGTGGCCAAGTACTTTGCCAGTTTGCGCCTGAGCAAACTGATAGTAGCCACAACTGATAGTAGCCACAATAAGACGGAAGGGTGTCCAGTACTTGTGGATCTCAGGTAGATTATAATCTGTTGGTAGACAGTTTAATCATTGATGGAGGTAGAAGCCCACACTTTCTTCCAGTGGGTGTCCTTGTCCAGTAGTGCATGGACCTTTATCATATCATAGTTGTCATTGGGACAGCTCATTTCGAGACATATTTCATTTGCCATCTCACTTTGCATTTTGCTTTGTTCAGTGCCACTTATCATTTCATATACAGTGATATCCAGTGGTGATTGTGCACAGTTAAGTCATAAGTGCCGACATGGCACCCATTATTTATGTTGAAGTCAAGTGGATGATAGCCCTCCCAGGGGACACCTTCAGTGCTAGGCGGGAGGGTTTGCGTGCCTCAGTGAAGTCAAGAGCCTCGCCAGCAGTAGCGTAGCTACTAGCAGGGTCACCCAAGCCGGATTGGTTTCAACTGAGGAGCCAGACGAAGTGTGTCCCACAACATAGAGCAGGGCTCTGTAATTGTAGGGAAGCCAACCTCCGTAGGGGAGTAATCCCTAAAGAAATCCAGGTCCTTGAAGATGGCAGTTGGGCTTGTGGCCGATAGCCCCGACCTGTAAAAATGACATATCACGGAACCTCAACAACAGCCTCGGATGATGGACGAGACACAAAAAACATGACCTCAGCAAAGAAAAAGGGCAAAAGATTTGGCAGTAGTAACATGGAATGTTTGAACAATGTTGAAAGCTGGAAAAACGAAAGAAATAGCTGATGAATCATGAAGTTCAAGTACAACATTGTAGAGCTACAAGAAATAAGATGGCAAAGACAAGGAGAGATAGATATGTCCCAGTATTCTCTGCTGTATAGTGGACAAGACAGAAGAAGAGGACAAGCCGGAACAGGATTCATAATAACAAAGGAGGTTGGTAAAAGTGTTTTGGAATTTGAATCCATAAATGAAAGGCTTAGCAGACTGAGAGTGAAAGGGAAATACAGAAATATAATGATTATAGCAGTATAAGCACCAACAGAGGAAGCAGAAGAAAAACCAAGGAAAAGTTTTATGAAGATCTAGAAAAGGCATGCAGTAAAGTACAAAAGTATGATCTGTTTTTAGTTATGGGAGATTTTAATCCACAGGTTGGGCAAAGCGAATATGAAAGAGTATCTGGGAGACACACATTACATGAAGAAAGTAATGAGAATGGAGAAATGTTATGTCAGTTTGCTGCTAGAAATAATCTAATCATCAGGAGCACATGTTCCCCACATAAAAGAATACATCTCGGAACATCGAAATCAAATGTAAGTGGAATAGTCAATCAGATAGACTATGTATTAGTAAAGGCATGACATAAATTATCGATGTGAGGAGCTGCAGGGGCCCTAACTGTGACCCAGACCACTATGCTGTAAAAGCTGTAGTGAGAGGGAAACTATCTGTAACACCTAAACCTGGAATAGAGAAAAATACAAACTGGGACATAGAAAAACTGAATGACCCAGAAGTTGTGAAAGCATACCAAGCAAAAGTTAGATACACTGACTCTCAGCAAAGAAATTATGGGAATCCAAGAGAGATGGACTAAGATCCAGAAAGCACTGAAAGAGGCAGCAGAAGACGTAGTTGGGATGAGAAGATATGCACAAAATGTGTGGTTTGATGACAAATGCAGGGTAGTAATAGAACTTAAAAATGCAGCAAGTCTGAGAATGTTACAGATAGAAACAAGAAGAAACATGGAGGTGTACAAAGAATTAAGATCCAATGCCAAAAGAATATGCAAGAAAAAGAAAAAGGAATGGCTGCAATCAAAGTTTAAGGAGGTAGAAGAATTAAAGGAACAGAATGAAGCAAAGAAAATCTATCATGCCATAGGAAAGATGAGAAAAAAATTTCAACCCAAACAAAATGCATGCAAAAACAAAAATGATGAGATAATAAGAGATGAACAAGAAATGTTGCAGAGGTGGGCAGAATACTTTGAAGATATGCTCAACAAAAACTCAGATCAGGCCCCAAGAGGTACACAGGAACAGGAAGAGAACACAGTGGCAAGAGAAATTGAAAGGTATGAGGCACAAAACCCAATAATGCTGGAAGTGGAAACAGTGATAAATAAACTAAACAGTGTACCCAGTAAAGATAGGATTGTGTCAGAACTAATAAAATCAAGGAGGAAACCTCTAAGACATGAAATATTTAAACTAATAAAGAACATATGGGTAAATGAAAGCCTGCTGGTGGAGTGGCATACTGGAATAATATGCCAAATATATAAGAAAGGAGAAAAGCTCAGTTGTGAAAACTATAGAGGCAGAACCCTACTGAATACAGTATATAAGATTTTCTCTGGAGTGCTGAACGAAAGAATAAAGAAGTGTGCCAAAAAGATACTCGGAGAATACCAATGTGGATTCCAACCGAACAAAAGTTTATCTGACCAGTTGTTTGTTGTTTGACAAATAATGGGAAAATTTTATGAATATGATATAGATCTCCACTTCCTGTTCATTGACTTTAAACAAGCTTTTGATAGTATTAATAGACCAACATTGTATTAAGAGCTGAAAGAATTGGGCATCTGTGATAAACTGAGAAGGTTAATTGAGCTAAGAATGAAGGATACAAAAGTAAAAGTTATAACAGAATGACCAGGTAGTTCGACTTTAAGGATGAAGTGCAAGAAGGTGATGGCCTCTCTGCAGTCCTGTTTAACTTAGCCCTGAATAGTATCATACAAAAAGTAGATAAAAGAGGAACAATAATGATGAAGTCCAGCCAGATATGTGCATATGTAGATGATATTGCGATCGTGGCAAGGGATGTAACATCGCTTAAAGAAATATATGTACAAATGGAAGCAAAAAGAACAAGAATTGGACTTTTACTGTAAATGAAAGCAAGACAAAATATATGGTTATGTCCAATTCTGAAGCTAGAAGAACACCACAGGACCTGAAGATCTCTGATAAATGTTCAAAGCTGTTAGATGGTTCCATTATGTAGGTGTCCTCCTAATCAATAATAATAGTATGAGAAAATGTATTAAAGAAAGGATTCAAGCAGAGAACAAAGCCTATTATGCAAACCTAAAGATATTCAAGAACTATCTAATTACAAGAACAACTAAATAGAGAGTATGCTATTCCCTTGTGCGACCTGTTGCCATATATGAATCAGAAACATGGTCACTGACAGAAGCAGACAGTAACAGCCTAAGGGCATTTGAAAGGAAAATCTTACGAAAAATCCATGGGCCTGGAGAGAGGCAGAAGGATGGAGAGTGAGATACAATGATGAAGTACAGGAGCTTATACAAGGGAAAGATATAGTGAAATTTATCAAATCTCAAAGAATACGTTGGTTAGGACACATGGAGAGGATGACAGAAGACAGGACGCCCAAACGAATCGTGAATGCCAGACTGTATTCCACCAGAAGGAAGGGCAGGCCAAGAGCTAGATCAGGGATTTCCAAAGTGGTCGATATCGACCCCTTGGGGTCGATACGGGCTTCCTAGGGGTCGACATGAACGAAAACTGATTTTGGGGGTCGACGAGGTCTAAAAATCGACCCCTATTAAATTAACACAAGTTCGTATTTAAAACTTTCAAGATAGGTAGTTACTGTATTGTTTACGTTGTGTTATGTGTACTAAGAATAATTAATATTTTTGTAGGAAATAGCATTGTTGTAGTAATGTAAAGTCTCAAGTTCGTACAAGATGAAAAACTCGGCAAATCTGTGTGGACAAGTTTGTGCAAGATAATGAGTTCGAGCGTACGTCTTTCAGGCGCGCTTTGACTTCCTCTCTATTTGACGCTTGCGCGATTTAACACGAACGAATTCATGATCAAGTCCAAACATGTTCCTGATATTTTAGTATTTTTCTATTTTGATGAGAAAATGAAGTCAACTTTACTCACTTAACCAAGTGCAAAGTTTTCCAATTGGTACCTTAGTACCTAGGTATTTTGTATCAATAAGGAAAAACTAAAGATAGCCCCCCTTATTCATAATAGTCTGCTAACTTAAAGCATTGCTAATTCTCACTCTGTCTTCTTCTGTTGACCTAAGTCAGAATGAAAAATAACACTCTGTAGCAGCTGTTTTAAGTTAGCAGACCATTATGAATAAGGGGTTGATCTTAAAAGTAGGTAATTTGGCCATGGGGGTCTGAGGTAACAGTTCATTTTGGAAAAGGGGTCACTTGTCCAAAATAGTTAGGGGATCCCTGAGCTAGATGGATGGACAATGTGTTGGCTACCTTGCCAAGATGGGGATCCGTGGATGGAAGAAAACAGGTGAGAACAGAGAGATATGGAGGAAGATTGTTGAGGAGGCCAAGGGCTGTAGTGCCGGAGAAGAAGTTGATGACAGTGTGTTTGAAAGATGGTAAGCACCGTGTTCCTGTTGTGGAAGTTATCTAAACTTCCCATTCCCACAATTTGTTTCTGTAATTATGTTTGCTGGGAAATCGTGGCCATGCCTACCTGATCCCAGTTCAAGGGCATGAATGTCCTTGACTTCTGCGGATGGTGTGCCATAAGAACTCATCTGTTTACATCGAATAAGTGAAGCTGGTTTGACAAAAAGTCTTTCTGGGGGCAGCAGTATTGATGTAATGGGATATTATAGCAAATTGTGAAATTCTTTCCACATCATAACAGCATACCACTTCTTGATATGCAGTTTTCTCATGCACGGAATGTATGTTATGGCACATATCCTCCCCACAGAAGTACGTAATATAAGAACACAAACTCTTATGGTGACAACATTCAATAAAATTTTCTCAAGCTGGCAGACTTGTCAAGTGACAATGACTAGGCAGCTGGCATGCCATTACACACACAAACTGCTACCAGTAACATCATAAAATGCAGTACCAACAAGAAGCAGGGTAAGATACTGATGATGAGCAGAAAAAGTGTGTGCACCATTTTGTGTTGGATAAGATAAACCACCTACTGAAGAGAGAGAAAATTAAATGAATCTGTCAAAACTCCACTAACCGCCTGGCAGTTAAAGATGAGAGGTTCAGGCTGCCTGCAGTTTACAACATACCCAGTGAATGCAGACTATCTTATCTTGGAAAAACATTGAATACTGTGAAATAATGCAGAAAAGAGTGCAGGAGGTGCACTACCTTGAAAAATCTGCTATGTGATGACAACTGTCTCAGCTTGAACTAATGGGTTTTGGGATAGCATAAAAAATTATGGACAACATCTGTGATAGATATGGTGCTCTATAACTTAGCACCACAGGAGATATAGTGTTCTCTTGGTTGAAGTGGTCACAGCGAATATGGATTCAACATACACTGAAATATGGCGAAACTGTTGGCACCAGTGACGTCTTACTTGAGTAGTACCTGGTCAAAAGATAGTGGCAATTTAATCACTGATAGAGCTAGAAGCCCAAAAACATTATATTTAATGTTAGGACCATGTTCTCATACTTGTCATAACAATATGGAATAAAAGCCAGCCACATATACCAGAAAAACTTATCCAACACCATTCTTAAGGTTCAGTGTATGCTGATAGGGTAAGTGAATGACTAACTTGCACTACATACTGTCATGAGTATTGAAAATAAAATGGCTACTATGATTACAGATGTGCCGTACATATGCACTGACTGTTTGCACTAAATTTGGGGCAGCTTTTAAAGTACCACGTAGCTCCAAATCTGACTTGAATCTATCTTACTTGTTTAACATTGTTATTCTGATGGTACACTTTTCATATATGTAAAAAAAAAAAAAAAAAAAAAACAAAAAAGACCTCCGTCTACAGGCCACAAGTGGCCCATCGGGACCATCCGACCACTATGTCATCCTCAGAGGAGTATGCGGATAGGAGGGGTGTGCGGTCAGCATACCGCTCTCCCGGTCGTTATGATGGTATTCGTGAGCGAAGCCACTACTATTCAGTCGAGTACCTCCTCAATTGGCATCACAAGGCTGAGTGCACCCCGAAAAATAGCAACAGCGCATGGCGACCTGGATGGTCACCCATCCAAGTGCCGACCATGCCCGAGAGTGCTTAATTTTTTTTTTTTTGTAACCATATATATTTATTTAAATATATTAACAACGATACATTAAAAAAAAGACATTTTATTCTATTAACCTATTATATTCCTAGTGTTGGTTAATATTACTGTCATTTTATAGGTTTTCGTTTTTATATTTTTTCCTTTTTCGTTTTTTCTTATTGTTGTTCCTTAAACCCGTTTACATGGCCTTTTGTCATGTTTTTTGAGGGTAGACATTGCAGGACAGGCATAACAGTTTATATTTAGCATTGATGCATTGATTTTCAGTTCATGTTTCTGTATGTGATGCACTTGTGATGCCACAGGCACATTGTGTATTCTGGTTTGATCTCTTCCTCTAGTTTACACTGTTAGGTTGGACAGTATCGGTGTATCCACTGGGGCAAGGTCATTGCCCTTTCATATATGCAACTGATTTAAAATAGGAATTACGTTTATAGTTACATCAATAACCCTAAGATATTTATGTAGTAGTTTAAGGAAAATAATGTCTTGTAAGTGTATTGCAAGTTACACAGAAGAAATTTATTGATACACAGGTATCTACCGTTTATGTAGCAATTTATAACCTAATTACAATCCACCTACATAGTCAAATGTTAGTGATTTATGCCAGTCTAATAACCTAGTGAGAGTCTCTCCATATCCTGGTAATGTAAGAACTTCTCATTGCCACAATTTGATTAGTAAAGAGAGGATAGGTTGTGGCAAACAGTTCCTTATCATCAGATTGTATTTCAATATCCTGGGTTGAGTTCAGTACTTCTCAAACATTTGTATGAAATGACTGCGAGTAAAAAATCATCCCATTGGTCAAGAGAGGACAGGATAGGATGGAAATCAATAATGAAGGCCTGTAGTTCACCAGATGAAGTATCAAATTTGAAGTTGATTTGAAATGGTAAAATTAACAAGAAGTTAATCACGAGTTCTTTTAGTATGAACTATAAGCTTGGTTTAATTAAATGCACTCAGTTAATTTTTTTTAACATGAATCAAAATATTTGCTGTAGGCAAATTATTATTGTTCAGTCCAGTTATTATTTCAAATGTCTATTTTCATGAGCTTTACACTGTAAAAGGGTGTTATGACATCAGCTAACATCCATTCTTTATTGTTCAATGCATTGTTTGGGATGCCTTGGTTTTGGGGTAGCATCTTTGACTAGTATTTAAAACAGCCTGAGTCTTGAGTTCAGTCCCAGCCATTGCTTACATTTTTAATAAAAATCATCAGCAATAGTAGCCAAAGAGTTGTAGCACGATGAGTCATCCTTGCTGTTACACAGGGCAAAGAACCAAAAAAAAAGTTCAGGGCACCCTGTTGTCCTTGGGGTGGGAAACTACCCCCGAAAGGCAGAATTATCAGCAATGATCAACAGCATGTGGATACAGAGGACAGTGGAAACCACTGAACTAAAGACAATGTGTATCGACAGGACATATGGCCTGTAAGTGAAAAAGTATCATTATCTCTCCATTGGCAAAAGATTCCAGATTAGATTCCATTCAAATCTCCAGGAAGCAACTTCCATGTGGAAAATTACCACAAGAAAAACATTGAATAATCGATGAAAGGGTAACATTCATGAGTCAGAGCATGGAATGTCAGAAGTCTGAATGTGGTAGGAAACAGAAATGAAAAGGCTTAGTCTAAATAAATAGTAGAGGGGTGGGGGATTGGGTCAGTGAAGGGAAATGAAAAGGAAGTAAGGATTTCTGGTCAGACGAATATAGGATAACAGCAATAAAAAATGGTGTAACAGGAGTAGGATTTGTTATGAATAGAAAGGTGGTTCAGAGAGTATGTTACTTTGAACAATTCAGTGACAGGATTGTTCTCATCAGAATGAACAGCAAACCAATGCCAAGACAACAACCCAGATATACATGCTGACACCACAAACAGAAGATGAAGAGGTAGAGAGGATACAGGCACTAAACAGTTAACACAAGTAAGGGCTGGTGGTAATCTAATAATCATGGGAAATGTTTCAGGGGAGGAATTGTAACAGATGTTATGGGAGAATATAGGCTCAGTAGTAGAAATGAGAGAGGAGTAAGATTCATAGAGTTTTGCAGTAAACTTCAGCTGGTAATAATGAATACATTGTTCAAAAATCTCAACAAGAGATGGTATACTTGGAAAAGGTCTGGAGGCACAGGAAGATACTAGCCGAATTACAAAAGACATTCAATAAGTCAAGTAACACTTTTTTTTTTCTCAGCCAGTTTCAGTTGAAAAAAAAATGCGGAATTGGTTGTGGGACATTGTGGAATACTTCCACTTCAGTCCTTATAGTTTCATGAAGCTCCAATAGTGTTGATATTATATGCAGCCTTCAGGATGGCGTCTGTAATGGAGGTGCATTCCAAGCAGAGAGCTGACATTGAGTTTCTTTTGGTGGAAAATCAGTGCACTGCAGATATTCAGAGGCACTTGCTGAATTTTTATGACAACCTGGCTGTGAACAAAAGCACAGTTAGCCATTGGGCAAGTTGTACATCATCATTGCAACAAGATTGCGCAGACCTGTTCCATCTTCTGCTTGCCGGCTGGCCGCACAAAGCTGTGACTCCAGCAATGTTGGAACATGCGGACATTCTCATTCAAGGTGGTCTATGAATTACAATCAAACACCTCACTGCCCAATTGGATATTTCCATCAGTAGTGCTGACACACTTGTCCACCAGTTGGGGTACTCAAAGATGTGTGCCCACTAAGTTTCTCACTGCCTAAAATAAGGCCATACAGAGTAACAAAGGATCAACTGTGTGGAATTTCTTGCATGGTATGAGGCTAATCATGACAATCACAGGCGATGCACCAGGCGTTCATCACTTCAAACCCGAAGCAAAATGGCACTCCACCTCTCCTCCGAAGAAAAAGTTAATAGCCGCATGCTCAGCCAGTAAAGGCATAGTGATGGTCTTTTTGGATTCGTAGGGGGCTATTCTGTTTGATGTTCTCCCTCATGTTGCAATGATCAACTCTGAAGCGTATTGTGCAACCACCAGGACGGCTTAGTGTGTTCATTGCCACAAAATACAAATGAACTTCTCCACCTCCACGACAACGCGAAGCCCCACACAAGAGTGCACACCTGAGAGGAGCTTACAAAACCTCATTGGACTGTTGTTCATCTACCATACAGCTCAGATCTAGCACCTTTTGACTTCCATCTGTTTGGTCCAATGAAGAGTGTGATCCACAGAAAGCAGTACATGGATGACGGGGAGGTTATTGATGGAGCAAGACGTTGGCTCTGACATAGACCACTAGGGTGGTACCATGTGGACATACAGACCCTCCCCGCAAGATGGTGTAAGGCTGTTGCATTGAACAGAGATTATGTTGAAAAAGAGGGTTTTGTAGCCAAAAGAGAGGAATAATATGTTGTACTGAGATACTGAATAAAACTAACTTGCTTTCAGAGAAAAAGTGCTGCATTATCTATTGAAATGCCCTTGTATATCATGGTGAGACAGAGATTCCGAAATCGGGTACTATATTGAAGGTGAACCTATGAGCAGATATAACCACGGACCACAATTTAGTAATGGTGAAAAGCAGGCAAAAGTTTTGAAGAATTGTCTGGAAGAATCAACACAGAAAGAAGTGGGATACTGAAGTAGTATGGTATGATGATGGGCATTTAAGTTCTCTAAGATAGTAAATACAGCAATAACAAATACAACATAGGAAATTCAGTTGAAGAGGAATGGTGATCTCTAAAATGCATATCACAGAAGTTAGATAGACAAAAACAGATACAAAGAAGGTAACTGTGAAGAAAACCTGGATAAAACAAGAAATACTTCAATTAATTGATGAAAGAAATAAGTACACAGAAGCTCAGAAAAAGACAGTAACACAGCAATGTAAGTCATTTATGAATGAAATAAACAGAAAGCTAAGGTGAAATGATTGCAAGAGAATATGAAGGAATGGTCATCAGAACACCAGATTCAGCATATAGAAAAGTCAAAACAGCATTCAGTGAAATTACAAGCAGTGGTCTCAACATTAAGAGCAGACGAGGAATTGTCCAGTTAAACATACAGGAGAGGTTGGACACATGGAAAGGTACAAATGCCTCTATGAGGGGGAGGAACTGTCTGCTGCCATGGTAGAAGAAAGGGAAGTCGATTTGGAAGACAAAAGGGGGATTCAGTATTACAGTTGGAGTTTAAAAGAGTGTTGAAAGACTTGCAATCAAATAAGACAGAAGAAATAGACAACATTCCTCCAGAGTTTCTAAAGTAATTGGAGGAAATGGCAACTGTACAACTATTGAGTTTGGTGTGTAGTATCTGTGAGAATAGAGACATACCATCAGATTTTCAGAAAAATATCATTCGTACAATTCAGAAGATAGGAAGTGCAGTTAAGTGTGGTAATTACTGCACAGTCAGCATAACAGCCCTTGCTTCTAAGTTGCTGACAAGAGTAATATACAGAAGAAATGAAAACAAATTTGTGGTTCTCTTGCAGAACTGTCATTCTAGCTTTCAGCCAGAAAAAGCATTCAGCAATGGAAAATCGAGTAAGATGTTCGAAATTCTCAGACAAACAGTTCTGATCTTGCGTTTGATAATGGAAACAAGACTTATGAAAAATCAAGAAATTTTCATAGGATTTGTCGTGTCGACCTAGAAAAAGCATTCAGCTGTTAAAAACTGTGCAAGATGTTCAGAATTCTCAGAAAAATAGGTGTAAGTTAGAAAGAGAGATGGGTAATACACAATATGGACAAGAACCAAGAGGTAACAATAAGAATGGAAGACTAAGAATGAAGTTTTCGCATTAAAAAGAATGTAAGACAGGGGTACAGCCTTTCTCCCCTACTATTGAGTCTCCGCATTGAAGAAGCTATGATGGAAATAAAATGTAGGTTTAGGAGTGGGATTAAAATTCAAGGTGAAGGAATAACAATGGTGAGACTCACTGATGGTATTGCTATCCTGAATGAAGTCAAGGAAGAATTAATGGAAGTACTTAATGGAATGAGCAATCTACTGAACACAGAATAAGGATTGAGAGTAAATCCAGGAAAGATGAAAGTAATGACAGCAGTCAGCACACTGTAACTGTACATGCATGGAGGTAAAAATATGGGGAGTTCTCATTGCATCAAAAACTTTAAGCCTATATCTGCCATCTTAGTTACCCCAAAACATTACCTTCAGGTTTTCTTATTCTGTCCAGGACAGGAATCACAGAATATACTGAGTCAGGCAAGATTTCCAAACAGAAATGCCACAACATTGAACATACTTCATCAGGTCCTTTGTTGGAAGGTTTTTGGCATGTGTGCAGAGTTCATAAAAGAAACAAAATGAATATTGAATGAATAAGATGATAGCTGCCTGCAGTAATATGCTTCATTAGTTGAAAAATTACGAAGCAGAAGATTCTTCTCATACACAGTCCATATAGACTGCTTTCTTAATCACTGATTTACTGGGCTTCAAGTGTTCTGAATGTTAAAACTCATAAAACTTGTCTGCTTTCTTCTTATGTAAATTAAGTCATTAGATGATGTGTGTACTTAGTCACAGTTTGCACCTGAGTTGCAGCTTTCTCATTGTTTATCTGTAAATCAAGTTTAGGACAGCCGGCTCTAAATTTGTCACATGCTGAACATGTGTTGGTTCTGGGATACCTATAATTTAAGTTGTAGTCAGTTACAAAAGTCAGTCGATATTGTTCATATGACACAGGATTTTTCTTTGAGTATAATAGGTGTAACTATCAATTATAAATTCATCTGGTAAACATAAGATTTGCTATCATGAATGCTATAGTGTGATTTTTCAACTTCTCAGTGACTGTATATGTTGATTCACTTTAGATGTATTTTCTCCTTAAGTTTGTGTAGTCTGATGTTATGTTCTCCTTTGATCTCCAAATGTGCTTTTTCCTGTAGTAGCCAATGCCTTTTTAAGAGTCATAAGATGCCTGCTGTTGACGCCATGCAATGGCAATAATGCTGGTCAACATACCTGAATATTCTATATTTGTTCATCTCTGTTAATATGCACCTTGCAGACATGAAGCTTCATCTGGTCATTTGTTTGGTCTTCTTTGCATAACAGGATTTACATTACTAAGTCCAGTCACCTGAGTTGTGTATCATATGAAGCCATTAGATCGAATGCCTTCATTAATCTATTATTTTCTATGAATGGGATATTCTGAAAATATCTCTGTCATAAGCACTTACAGTTGTCACCTGTAATGTGACTCATTGTCCATAATCTTTTTGGAGAATCAAAAATATGCCCCAAAACTTTTCTTTTCCATGTACTTGTATTCTGCACAGGACTGGAAAGTTCATCTTCATTTTCCAAATTTCTGATGCTTTCATTTCACTTAAGAAATAACTTCATGTACAATCTCGGTAAGAGTAACAAATGTGTTTCTGCTAAACTTACCAAGAAAATCTCTTTTTTTCCAGCCTGCTTTGGATGAGCAATGTGGTGCTGTTTTACATCGGTCTTTGCTTTATCAGTAAACAATGTAACAGTTCAAACTTCATTTACAATTTGTGAGTGACTGGCAAGTATTATTTGAAAGCCCATAATATAACACTACAGTATTATAAGATAAAACATAAAATGAGAAGAATAAAAAGCTCTAAGTAAAAAATGGTTCTTGATTATTCTTCCTCAGAACTGAGAGGCCCATGATAGTTTTTCTCAAGTACATCAAAATTTTAAAACAGATTTTAAGCACCCTGTTTGTTTTTACAAAGAACAAACTAACACCACATTATATACTTCAGTTCCTCTACAAGACGGGAGTATGAATTAAGTTTTAAATTTTCATGGACCTTGATTGTTATTCCCATGTACCCATCATATATACATAACGTTTATTACTATGCACATTTACGTTCAACGCTGTATCTGACGAGCAGATGTAACAAATTTGATTTCCTGCAATAAGAATGGATGAATAAATGAAAGCAGTAGCTGCGTGGTATCCTAGTATTATTATTGGTTTATTACAAAGCTTGGTATAGATTTATATACACTTTGAAATTCTCAAAATGAAA
Organism: Schistocerca serialis cubense; assembly: GCF_023864345.2. Lineage (NCBI taxonomy): Eukaryota > Metazoa > Arthropoda > Insecta > Orthoptera > Acrididae > Schistocerca > Schistocerca serialis. Next base: position 565,212,435 of record NC_064642.1, on the reverse strand, counting down.
TTCAAAAATAAAATCATGCAGATTATTCCTGAAAAAAGGCACAGAGAGGTCTGGGCAAGAAAAATTCAGGGAAATGTAGCAAACAGACTACAGTTAAAAAAATAACAATAATTTAGTGTGAAACAACATCCTATTATATACATATACATTTGAGTGGTGTCTGTTCTGTCGGACAATTCCTTTATTTACAATGCAGTCTTTTGCACTAACATATAGGAGGTATTAGTTTAAATGCTCTTTTATACCATCTGAACTGCCTAATGATGACATTCATTGTATTGCAAATAAATGGAACATGCTTTCAAAAATTAATATATTGTTCTTGCTATTATTTGTCACATACTGAATAACATTTGTACGTAAGATTTCAAAGTGAGATGATGGGTAAACTACAATGATACAGAAGCAGCGACAGTTTAATGAAACCTCCATGAAATTCTATTCTTTTGAGATTTCAAGAATCTTTCACTTTGTTGACATTCACCGGTCAAGATAGTATGCCCCGCTTATTTCTGTCCTCATTGCACACATTTATGGACTGACAAAGTTAACATAGGTAAGTTTTTTGCAAATGTGGAGATTGAACATGTGCACATGACTTGAAAGCTGAAAATGCAATGAATAAGAATCACTAACAGTAAGCAACCAAACAAGCAATGTTTTTGTAGTTATAGCTTCATCAGCTATAGAGTAAAAGAGGATTTAAATGGATTACAAAATCATCCTCATCACATCAGGTGCTTCTCTTCTTGGTTATTTGAAGTGCATAAACAAAAAGGAAATTAGATTTATGAGGGCAAATGTGTCATGTTATTGGATCAAATATAGATTTAAGACCAAAAAGAATCTTAAAATGCCTTTTTCACACAATGTTATTAGCATATGCTCTGTAATGTTTCCTATTTGAAATAACTTTAGCATGCACATGACAGAAATTATGAATAAAAAACAATTGTAAGCAATCTCCATGTAAACAACAGTGTTAAAATTTTGGGGCAGCTAATATGGCAGCTCCAACCTGCCCCCTTCCCCCAGTCGATTGTATGCCTGTCATCGACCTTACCTTTACTATTTGGTGGGATTGTTACCTTTACTCCTACTCTTAAATTCTGCCCATTAACATAGACATTGACAAGGCAATGTGGCTTTGCGTGCCTCAACAATACACATTGGCATAACATAACATAATGATCACGTAAGTTCAGTCATGGGTAAAGCAGGTGGTATACTTTGATTTGTTGTTGTTGTTGTTGTGGTCTTCAGTCCTGAGACTGGTTTGATGCAGCTCTCCATGCTACTCTTTACTGTGCAAGCTTCATCTCCCAGTACCTACTGCAACCTACATCCTTCTGAATCTGCTTAGTGTATTCATCTCTTGGTCTCCCTCTACGATTTTTACCCTCCACGATGCCCTCCAATGCTAAATTTGTGATCCCTTGATGCCTTAGAACAGGTCCTACCGACCGGTCCCTTCTTCTTGTCAAGTTGTACAACAAACTCCTCTTCTCCCCAATTCTATTGAACACCTCCTCATTAGTTATGTGATCTACCCATCTAATCTTCAGCATTCTTCTGTAGCACCAAATTTCGAAAGCTTCTATTCTCTTCTTGTCCAAACTATTTATAGTCCATGTTTCACTTCCATACATGGCTACACTCCACACAAATACTTTCAGAAACGACTTCCTGACACTTAAATCTATACTCGATGTTAACAAATTTCTCTTCTTCAAAAAAAACTTTCCTTGCCATTGCCAGTCTACATTTTATATCCTCTCTACTTCGATCATCATCAGTCATTTTGCTCCCCAAATAGCAAAACTCCTTTACTATTTTAAGTGTCTCATTTCCTAATCTAATTCCCTCAGCATCACCCAACTTAATTCGACTACATTCCATTATCCTCGTTTTGCTTTTGTTGATGTTTATCTTATATCCTCCTTTCAAGACACTGTCCATTCCGTTCAACTGCTCTTCCAAGTCCTTTGCTATCTCTGGCAGAATTACAATGTCATCAGTGAACCTCAAAGTTTTTATTTCTTCTCCATGGATTTTAATACATACGCCGAATTTTTCTTTTGTTTCCTTTACTGCTTGATCAATATACAGATTGAATAACATCGGGGAGAGGCTAAAAACCTGTCTCACTCCTTCCCCAACCACTGCTTCCCTTTCATGCCCCTCGACTCTTATAACTGCCATCTGGTTTCTATACAAATTGTAAATAGCCTTTCGCTCCCTGTATTTTACCCCTGCCACCTTCAGAATTTGAAAGAGAGTATTCCAGTTAACGTTGTCAAAAGCTTTCTCTAATTCTACAAATGCTAGGAACGTAGGTTTGCCTTTTCTTAATCTTTCTTCTAAGATAAGTCATAAGGTTAGTATTGCCTCACGTGTGCCAACATTTCTACGGAATCCAAACTGATCTTCCCCGAGGTCCGCTTCTACCAGTTTTCCATTCGTCTGTAAAGAATTCGCTTAGTATTTTGCAGCTGTGACTTATTAAACTGATAGTTCGGTAATTTTCACATCTGTCAACACCTGCTTTCTTTGGGATTGGAATTATTATATTCTTCTTGAAGTCTGTGGGTATTTCGCCTGTCTCATACATCTTGCTCACCAGATGGTAGAGTTTTGTCATGACTGGCTCTCCCAAGGCCATCAGTAGTTCTAATGGAATGTTGCCTACTCCCGGGGCCTTGCTTCGACTCAGGTCTTTCAGTACTCTGTCAAACTCTTCACGCAGTATCTTATCTCCCATTTCATCTTCATCTACATCCTCTTCCATTTCCATAATATTGTCCTCAAGTACATCGCCCTTGTATAAACCCTCTATATACTCCTTCCACCTTTCTGCCTTCCTTTCTTTGCTTAGAACTGGGTTGCCATCTGAGATCTTGATATTCATACAAGTTGTTCTCTTCTCTCCAAAGGTCTCTTTAATTTTCCTGTAGGCAGTATCTATCTTACCCCTAGTGAGACAAGCCTCTACATCCTTACATTTGTCCTCTAGCCATCCCTGCTTAGCCATTTTGCACTTCCTGTCGATCTCATTTCTGAGACGTTTGTATTCCTTTTTGCCTGCTTCATTTACTGCATTTTTATATTTTCTCCTTTCATCAGTTAAATTCAATATTTCTTCTGTTACCCAAGGATTTCTATTAGCCCTCGTCTTTTTACCTACTTGATCCTCTGCTGCCTTCACTACTTCATCCCTCAGAGCTACCCATTCTTCTTCTACTGTATTTCTTTCCCCCATTCCTGTCAATTGTTCCCTTATGCTCTCCCTGAAACTCTGTACAACCTCTGGTTCTTTCAGTTTATCCAGGTCCCATCTCCTTAAATTCCCACCTTTTTGCAGTTTCTTCAGTTTCAATCTGCAGTTCATAACCAATAGATTGTGGTCAGAATCCACATCTGCCCCTGTAAATGTCTTACAATTTAAAACCTGGTTCCTAAATCTCTGTCTTACCATTATATAATCTATCTGATACCTTTTAGTATCTCCAGGATTCTTCCAGGTATACAACCTTCTTTTATGATTCTTGAACCAAGTGTTAGCTATGATTAAGTTATGCTCTGTGCAAAATTCTACAAGGCGGCTTCCTCTTTCATTTCTTCCCCCCAATCCATATTCACCTACTATGTTTCCTTCTCTCCCTTTTCCTACTCTCGAATTCCAGTCACCCATGACTATTAAATTTTCGTCTCCCTTCACTACCTGAATAATTTCTTTTGTCTCATCATACATTTAATCAATTTCTTCATCATCTGCAGAACTAGTTGGCATATAAACTTGTACGACTGTAGTAGGCATGGGCTTTGTGTCTATCTTGGCCACAATAATGCGTTCACTATGCTGTTTGTAGTAGCTTACCCGTACTCCTATTTTTTTTATTCATTATTAAACCTACTACTGCATTACCCGTATTTGATTTTGTATTTATAACCCTGTATTCACCTGACCAAAAGTCTTGTTCCTCCTGCCACAGAACTTCGCTAATTCCCACTATACATAACTTTAACCTATTCGTTTCCCTTTTTAAATTTTCTAACCTACCTGCCCGATTAAGGGATCTGACATTCCACGCTCCGATCCGTAGAATGCCAGTTTTGTTTCTCCTGATAACGACATCCTCTTGAATAGTCCCCACCCAGAGATCCAAATGGGGGACTATTTTACCTGCTGCATATTTTACCCAAGAGGACGCCATCATCATTTAACCATACAGTAAAGCTGCATGCCCTCAGGAAAAATTACGGCTGTCGTTTCCCCTTGCTTTCAGCCGTTCGCAGTACCAGCACAACAAGGCCGTTTTGGTTAGAGTTCCAAGGCCAGATCAGTCAATCATCCAGTCTGTTGCCCCTGCAACTACTGAAAAGGCTGCTGCCCCTCTTCAGCAACCTCACGTTTGCCTGGCCTCTCAGCAGATACCCCTCCGTTGTGGTTGCACCTACGGTACGGCCATCTGTATTGCTGAGGCACGCAAGCCTCCCCATCAACATCAAGGTCCATGGTTCATGATTTATTGGTAGAATACTGGGGAAATGCAATCACTCTACAAAGGAAATTGGTTACAAATCACTTGTGCAACCAGTTCTAGAATATTGCTCAGGTGTGTGGGACTTGCAGCAAATAGGATTGAGAGGTGATTTGAATGTATACTTCTTAGGGCAGCACAAATGGTCACAGATTTGTTTAATCTGTGGGAGAGTGTCACAGAGAAACTGAAGGAACTGAATTGGACGATTCTTGAAGATAGACATAAACTATCCTGAGAAAGTCTGTTAACAAAGTTTCAAGAACTCGCTTTAGGTGATTACTTTAGGAATATATTACAACCACCTTCGTATCACTCACATAGGGGTTGTGAGGATAAGATTAGAATCATTACTGCATGCACAGAGGCATTCAAACAATCATTCTTCTTGTGCTCCACACATGATAGTCTAGGAAGAAACCCTAATAACTGTTACAGTGGGACGTACCATTTGCCATACACCTCATAGCGGTTTGCAGAGCATAGTTGTCATTGTGGATGTAGATGCATCCACAGTGGAGGGGTAGCTGTGGAGAGACCAGATGGTATGGTTCCTGAAGCAGGTTAGCAGCATTTTCAGTAGTCGCAGGGGCAACAGTCTGCCTGATTGACTGATCTGGCCTTGTAACATCAGCCACCATGGGCTTGCATTGCTGATATTGCGAATGGCTGAAAGCAAGGAGAAACTACAGGTTTTACTTTTTCCGAGGACATACAGCTCTACTGTATGATGGCATCTTGTTGGGTAAGATAATCTAGATGTACAATGGTGCCCTGTTTGGATCTCTGAGCAGGGACTACTCAGGAGGATGTTTTCAACAGGAAAAACAAAACAGACATTCTATGGACTGAAGAGCAGAATGTTAGATCCCTTTATTGGGTTGGTAGGTTAGAAAATTTAAAAAGGGAAAAGGATAGATTGTAGTGGGAAATATTGAAGTTCAGTGGCAGGATGAACAGAACTTCCAGTCATGCTTGTACAGGTTTACAAATACAAAATCAAATAGAGGTAATACAGGATTAGGTATAATAATGAATAAGAAAATAGGAATGTGGGTAAGTTAGTATGAGCAGCACAGTAAACACATTATCATAACCAAGAGAGACGCAAAGCCAACCCCCATCATAGTAGTACATGTTTATATGCAGTTAGCTCCACAGGTGGTGATGAGATTGAAAAAAATGTATGATGAGAAAAAAAGAATTATTCACACATTTAAGGGAGAGGAAACTGTAATTGTGATAGGTGATTGGAATTCAGCAGTAGGAAGAGGAGAGTGGGGAAAATAGTAGAAGGATTGGACTGGGGTAAGAAAGAGGTAGCCGCCTGGTAGAAATTTGATAAAACATAATTTAATCATTGCTGAAACTTGATTTAAGAATCTTGAAAGCAGGTAGTATACATGGAAGGACCTGGAGACATTGGAAGGCTTCACACTGATTATGTAATGGTAAGATGGAGATTTCAGAACCACATTTTAAACTGTAAGACATTTCCAGGGGCAGATGTGGACTCTGGCCGCAATTTCTTACTTATGAACAGTCTAATCTTCTTTCTCTGAGTTTCTACACCATGTCATCTCTCTCACATCCAAGTTTCCATCTCCTTGTGTCCTTCAAGTTCTCTCCCAGCATGGCTCTCTCCTGCATCACACACCTCACTCCATCACTCCAATGTAGCCAAAGTCTTCCTCATTTTCTGTACCATAGAGGTCTCCAGCGCCATATTTTTGAGGGCCTTCTTTCCTCTGGCACTCTTCTAAGATGTCCATACCATGTTAGGCATTTATTTTTAATTGTGTCTACAATATCTTTTGCAGTTTCCATCTGCTCTTGAAGCACTTCATTTCTTATTTTCTCTCTTCTTGTTACTACTCAACTTTGTCTCTAAAACCCCATTTCCATTGCTTTTTCTTTTCGTTGATCCTGGAGACTTCCCACATTTCAGCGATATTCAGAGCAATGCTCTCAAGTATAATTTCATATACCCTCTTTTTCAAATTTTTTTGACATCATTTTATTCCAAACAATGGAGAGTAACTGCTTAATTGCCACCTTCCCTTTCATATTCTGTGTTTTATTTCCTCGTTGATTCCACCTTTATCTGAAGTGAGTGTCCCTAAATATTTATATGAACAGTAGCATTTTACTATACGTAGATCATCCATAAAAAGATCCCTTCCTGTACCTACGACAACCAAGTATTCAGTATTTATAGAGTTAATTTTAATGTTCCACCGTTCATATTCTTCTTTAAGCTTTCTTAACACTAAGACACATCCTCTTCTTCCTCAGTGAAGATGACCTGATTATCGGTGAAATTCAGAGAGAAGAGGCTGTCATCACCTACTCTGATTCCCATGTTTTTGCACTTCCTTTTCCAATTTTTCAGTGTTTCATTAAAAAATATGAATGAAAAATATAATATATTCATGAACAATGTCAGTACCATGTTTGAAAACTGTTTTCCTCTAAAAGTTACTCAAATTAAACAAAAGTCTATAATAAAACCATGGATTACATAAGGAATAAAGATTTCCTGTAAGACAAAAAGGAAAATGTATCTTTCGACCAAGAATAGCTCCAATACTGATGATTTAGCTAAATACAAGGAATACTGTAAAATATTAAAAAAAGTAAATCAGACATCTAAACAAATGCACTACGAGAAGAAGATAGCAATGTCAGGGAACAAAATAAAAACAATATGGGATATAGTGAAAGAGGAGACTGGTAGAACCAGAAAGGAACAGGAGCAAATAGCATTAAGGGTAGATGACACATTAGTAACCGATGGGCATAGTGTGGCAAATCTATTTAACAAGTACTTTATATCCGTTACTGATAGAATGGGATTGCCAGGATCAGTAAATAATGGCCTTGAATATCTGAAACTAGCCTTTACAAACAGCTTCTGCTACATGAATATGTCACTCACTTCACCAAAAGAAATAACTTCCATAATAAAGTCTTTGAAAACAAAGCATTCTAGTGGTTACGATGAAATATCAACAAAGTTAATTAAGGCATGTTCTTGTGAGTTTAGTACAATTCAAAGTTACTTGTGTAACCAGTCAATTATAAATGGGACATTTCCTGACTGGCTAAAATATGCAGATGTTAAGCCTCTATTCAAGAAAGGGGATAAAGAGATGCCATCAAACTACAGACCGATTTCACTTTTGCCAGCATTCTCAAAAATTTTAGAAAAAGTAATGTACAGGCAGCTTCTCAACCATCTGACCACAAATAACATATTATCAAGAACACAGTTTGGATTTCTGAAGGGTTCTGATATCGAGAAGGCTATTTACACCTACAGTGAAAATGTACTTAATTCATTAAATAACAAATTACAAGCAGCAGGTATTTTCTGTGATTTGTCAAAGGCATTTGATTGTATGAACCACAACATCCTTTTAAATAAATTAGAATCCTTTGGTGTCACGGGCAGTGCTGCAAAATGGTTCAAGTCATACCTCGCTAACGGGAAACAAAGGGTGTAAGTACAAGGGACTAGTGAATTAAGTCATCAGTCATCATCAGAATGGGAAGAAATTACATGTGGTGAACCACAAGGATCCATCTTAGGGCCATTGCTTTTTCTTGTGTACATGAATGATCTCTCATCAGTTACACTGCCAGAAGCAGAGTTCGTTTTGTTTGCAGATGACACAAGTATTGCAATAAATAGTATGTCAAGTGTAGTTCTAGAAAGATCTGCTAATGATATTTTCATGGATATTAACAAATGGTTTAAAGCCAACTCACTGACATTAAACTTCGAAAAGACTCACTACATGCAATTCAGAACCTGTAAGAGGTTTCCACCCAGCATATGCATAAAGTATGAAGAAGAGCAGATAGAAGAGGTTGACAGTCTTAAATTCCTGGGATTACAACTTGATAAAAATAAATTCAGTTGGGAGGAGCACACCACAGAACTGCAGAAATGCCTTAACAAGTCTGTATTTGTAATTCGAGTGTTAGCAGACATAGGCGACATAAAAATGAAAAAGCTGGCATACTTTGAGTACTTTCATTCCATAATGTCATATGGTATAATCTTTTGGGGTAACTCTTCAAGTCAAACAAAAGTTTTCAGAGTCCAAAAGCGTGTAATACATATTATTTGTGGAGTAAATTCACGGACGTCATGTAGAAACCTCTTCAAAGTACTGGGTATACTAACCACTGCCTCTCAGTATATTTACTCCTTAATGAAATTTGTCCTAAATAATATATCTCTTTTTCCAACAAACAGCTCAGTTCATACATACAATACCAGGAACAAAAATGATCTGCACAAAGACTTAAAAGCACTTACTTTAGTTCAAGAAGGGGTCCACTACTCAGGAACACTCATCTTCAATAATTTGCCAGCAAACATAAAAAAATTTAGTTACAAATAAAGATCAATTTAAAAGGAGCCTGGAAGACTTACTAGTGGCCAACTCCTTCTACTCCACTGACGAATTTTTTAATAGAAACAAATGACGTATTGTATATATTCATACTATTAGTATTGTTGTTGTTGTTGTGGTCTTACGTCCTGAGACTGGTTTGATGCAGCTCTCCATGCTACTCTATCCTGTGCACGCTTCTTCATCTCCCAGTACCTACTGCAACCTACATCCTTCTGAATCTGCTTAGTGTATTGATCTCTTGGTCTCCCTCTACAATTTTTACCCTCCACACTGCCTTACAATGCTAAATTTGTGATCCCTTGATCCCTCAAAACATGTCCTACCAACCGATCCCTTCTTCTAGTCAAGTTGTGCCACAAACTTCTCTTCTCCCCAATCCTATTCAATACCTCCTCATTAGTTACGTGATCTACCCACCTTATCTTCAGCATTCTTCTGTAGCACCACATTTCGAAAGCTTCTATTCTCTTCTTGTCCAAACTGGTTATCGTCCATGTTTCACTTCCATACATGGCTACACTCCATACAAATACTTTCAGAAACGACTTCCTGACACTTAAATCTATACTCGATGTTAACAAATTTCTCTTCTTCAGAAACGATTTCCTTGCCATTGCCAGTCTACATTTTATATCCTCTCTACTTCGACCATCATCAGTTATTTTGCTCCCTAAATAGCAAAACTCCTTTACTACTTTAAGCGTCTCATTTCCTAATCTAATCCCCTCAGCATCACCCGATTTAATTTGACTACATTCCATTATCCTCATTTTGCTTTTGTTGATGTTCATCTTATATCCTCCTTTCAAGACACTGTCCATTCCGTTCAACTGCTCTTCTAAGTCCTCTGCTGTCTCTGACAGAATTACAATGTCATCGGCGAACCTCAAAGTTTTTACTTCTTCTCCATGAATTTTAATACCTACTCCGAATTTTTCTTTTGTTTCCTTTACTGCTTGCTCAATATACAGATTGAATAACATCGGGAAGAGGCTACAACCCTGTCCCACTCCCTTCCCAACCACTGCTTCCCTTTCATGCCCCTCGACTCTTATAACTGCCATCTGGTTTCTGTACAAATTGTAAATAGCCTTTCGCTCCCTATATTTTACCCCTGCCACCTTCAGAATTTGAAAGAGAGTATTCCAGTTAACGTTGTCAAAAGCTTTCTCTAAGTCTACAAATGCTAGGAACGTAGGTTTGCCTTTTCTTAATCTTTCTTCTAAGATAAGTCGTAAGGTTAGTATTGCCTCACGTGTGCCAACATTTCTACGGAATCCAAACTGATCTTCCCCGAGGTCCGCTTCTACCAGTTTTTCCATTCGTCTGTAAAGAATTCGCGTTAGTATTTTGCAGCTGTGACTTATTAAACTGATAGTTCGGTAATTTTCACATCTGTCAACACCTGCTTTCTTTGGGATTGGAATTATTATATTCTTCTTGAAGTCTGTGGGTATTTCCCCTGTCTCATACATCTTGCTCACCAGATGGTAGAGTTTTGTCATGACTGGCTCTCCCAAGGCCATCAGTAGTTCTAATGGAATGTTGCCTACTCCCGGGGCCTTGCTTCGACTCAGGTCTTTCAGTGCTCTGTCAAACTCTTCACGCAGTATCTTATCTCCCATTTCATCTTCATCTACATCCTCTTCCATTTCCATAATATTGTCCTCAAGTACATCGCCCTTGTATAAACCCTCTATATACTCCTTCCACCTTTCTGCCTTCCCTTCTTTGCTTAGAACTGGGTTGCCATCTGAGATCTTGATATTCATACAAGTTGTTCTCTTCTCTCCAAAGGTCTCTTTAATTTTCCTGTAGGCAGTATCTATCTTACCCCTAGTGAGACAAGCCTCTACATCCTTACATTTGTCCTCTAGCCATCCCTGCTTAGCCATTTTGCACTTCCTGTCGATCTCATTTCTGAGACGTTTGTATTCCTTTTTGCCTGCTTCATTTACTGCATTTTTATATTTTCTCCTTTCATCAATTAAATTCAATATTTCTTCTGTTACCCAAGGATTTCTATTAGCCCTCGTCTTTTTACCTACTTGATCCTCTGCTGCCTTCACTACTTCATCCCTCAGAGCTACCCATTCTTCTTCTACTGTATTTCTTTCCCCCATTCCTGTCAATTGTTCCCTTATGCTCTCCCTGAAACTCTGTACAACCTCTGGTTCTTTCAGTTTATCCAGGTCCCATCTCCTTAAATTCCCACCTTTTTGCAGTTTCTTCAGTTTTAATCTGCAGTTCATAACCAATAGATTGTGGTCAGAATCCACATCTGCCCCTGGAAATGTCTTACAATTTAAAACCTGGTTCCTAAATCTCTGTCTTACCATTATATAATCTATCTGATACCTTTTAGTATCTCCAGGATTCTTCCAGGTATACAACCTTCTTTTATGATTCTTGAACCAAGTGTTAGCTATGATTAAGTTATGCTCTGTGCAAAATTCTGCAAGGCGGCTTCCTCTTTCATTTCTTCCCCCCCAATCCATATTCACCTACTATGTTTCCTTCTCTCCCTTTTCCTACTCTCGAATTCCAGTCACCCATGACTATTAAATTTTCGTCTCCCTTCACTACCTGAATAATTTCTTTTATCTCATCATACATTTCATCAATTTCTTCATCATCTGCAGAGCTAGTTGGCATATAAACTTGTACTACTGTAGTAGGCATGGGCTTTGTGTCTATCTTGGCCACAATAATGCGTTCACTATGCTGTTTGTAGTAGCTAACCCGCACTCCTATTTTTTTTATTCATTATTAAACCTACTCCTGCATTACCCCTATTTGATTTTGTATTTATAACCCTGTATTCACCTGACCAAAAGTTTTGTTCCTCCTGCCACCGAACTTCACTAATTCCCACTACATCTAACTTTAACCTATCCATTTCCCTTTTTAAATTTTCTAACCTACCTGCCCGATTAAGGGATCTGACATTCCACGCTCCGATCCGTAGAATTCCAGTTTTCTTTCTCCTGATAACGACGTCCTCTTGAGTAGTCCCTGCCCAGAGATCCGAATGGGGGACTATTTTACCTCTGGAATATTTTACCCAAGAGGACGCCATCATCATTTAATCATACAGTAAAGCTGCATGTCCTCGGGAAAAATTGCGGCTGTAGTTTCCCCTTGCTTTCAGCCGTTCGCAGTACCAGCACAGCAAGGCCGTTTTGGTTAATGTTACAAGGCCAGATCAGTCAATCATCCAGACTGTTGCCCCTGCAACTACTGAAAAGGCTGCTGCCCCTCTTCAGGAACCACATGTTTGTCTGGCCTCTCAACAGATACCCATCCGTTGTGGTTGCACCTACGGTATGGCCATCTGTGTCGCTGAGGCACACAAGCCTCCCCACCAACGGCAAGGTCCATGGTTCATGGGGGGGATTAGTATTGTTATTTCAGCTAAAAAAAAAATTGACCTGTTCCACATCCACGAGGATCTCCTCAGCATGGATCTATGGTACGAAAAACTAATCTAATCTAATGTAATCATTAAAGAAATAATTCTTCTCAGCATCAGTGCATATGCAAGAGTGATCACTACGTCATATCCTTTTAGCTTCATATCCACACACATCAGATATACGTTCACACAGTCCCATTTCTTAATGCAGCATTTCCACTTTTTATGTACTGTGATGGATGTCTCCTTCTCCGCCCAACACTCTCTGTTCACTCCACTATAAATAGGAACATAATCATCCATTTCATGTATGCCCCTACCTTTCTTTTTTGAACTGCGGGTTAAAACTGAAGAATTTGCAAAACGGAAGGAAATTAAGGTGATGGGACCTGGATAAGTTGAAAGAACCAGAGCTTGTTGAGAGTTTCAGAGAGAGAAACAGGCAATTATCAACTAGAACACGGCAAAGGAATACCGTAGAAGATGAATTGGTAGCTTAAGAGATGAAATAGTGAAGGCAGCAGAGGGTCAAAGTAGTAAAAAGACAGAGCCTAGTAGAAATCATTTGATACTGCATTTAACTGATGAAAAGAGAAAATATAAAAATGAAGCAGACAAAAGAGAATAAAGTCATCTAAAAGATGACACTGACAAAGTGCAAAGTGGCTAAGTTGGAACGGCTAGAGGACAAATGCAAGTCTTATAGAACCACATATAACTAGGAGAAATATATATACTACCTACAGGAAAATTAAGGAAGCTTTGCAAGAAAAGAGAAGGAGCTGTTTGAGTATCAAGAGCTAAGATGGAAAACTAGTGCTTGGCAAAGACGGGAAAAATGAAAGGAAGTAAATGAAGATAAGATGGGAGACATAACACTACAAGGAGAATTTGGCAGAGCCCTGAAAAACCTAAGCTGAGACAAGATCCCTGGAGTAAACAGTGTTCCCACAGAACTGCTGAGAGTCTTACAAAGAGGCAACCATAACAAAACTATTCCATCTGTGGTGCAAAATATACAAGACATGGGAAATACCCTCAAACTTTAATAATAATAATGTAATAATTTCAATTACACAAAAAGTAGGTGTTGACAGGTGTGAATGTTACCAGACCATCAGTTTAATAAATCACAGTTGCAAAACACTGACAGGAATTATTTGCAGAAGAATGGAAAAACTGGCAGAAGCCGACCTTGAGTAACATCAGTTTGGGTGATGGAGAAATATTAGAACACGCAAAGCAATACTGACCCTATGTCATACCTTAGAAGCTATGTCTATAGCTTTTCTAGACTTAAATAAACCTGTTGATGAAATTGACTGGAATGCACTCCTTGAAATTCTAAAGTCAGCGAGGGTAAAATATTGGGAATAGAAGGTTATCTACAACTTATACAGAAACCAGATGGCAGTTATAAGTGTCGAAGGGCAAAGTACTTGAAAGTGCAGTTGAACAAAATAGGCCACATCCTGAAAGGAGGATGTAACAGATTATGGCTGAATTAGAGGGGATATAAAATGCGGACTGATAATGGTAAGAAAAGCTTTTCTGAAGAAGAGAAATTTGTTAACATTGAATATAAATTTAAGTCTTAGGAAGCCTTTTCTGAAGGCATTTGTCTGGAGTGTAGTGCTGTGAAATGTGGATGATAGGCAGTTCAGGCAGGAAGAGAATAAAAGCTTCTTAAACGGTGCCCTGCAGAATAATGCTGAAGATTACAAGGGTAGACTGTATAACTAATGAGGAGGTACTGAAGGGAATTGGCGAGAAAAGAAATTTGTGGCCTAATTTGACTGAAAGAAGGAATTGGTTGATAGGACACATTCTGAGATATCAAAGAATTGGCAGTTTAGCATTGGAGGAAAGTGTGTGTGTGTGTGTGGGGGGGGGGGGGGGGGGTGTTAGAAAAGTTGCAGAGGGAGGCGAAGAGGTGAGTACAGTAAGCAGGTTCAAATTATATGGGTTGCTGCAATAGTTGTTCAGAGACAGAGGCTTGTAAAGGATAGAATAGCATGGAGAGCTGTACCAAACCAAACAACTACTACTACTTTGCCAGAACTTTCCATACCATACATCTCTCAAGAATTAACTTGCATTATTTCTGTGGTTATAGTTGTCATACTCAGAATATGCTTATACGGCAACACTGATTTGAAAATGGCTGTAAACCACAGCTGAAACAAGTGAATATTGTAATGAATAATAAATGAAGAGAAAAAACTTCCCAATGATGTTCTGCAAAATTGTATTTATTTGTCACAAACCAGCTTTTGGCTTCTTAGGCCATCTTCAGGTAACAAATGAATGCTGCAGTCACAGGTACAATGACAGGTGACTTACACAAATATTATTCAGAGAGATGATAAAAAGGATGAAATTTAGTGTGTTAACATAGGGAAGTATATATTTCTTATGTAATGTCACTCTGTTATGTATAATTAAAACTTAATTTTTTTAAAAAAAGGGGAAAAAAGAAAATTGAGTCTGGTCATTTAATACAAAGTTGGCATTGTGTGTCATATGCTCAATGGTTTCCAGCCGGGTCATCTTCCTACTTTTCTTTACAGAATATAGAACTTCACATTCTGCATCATATGAGTGGTTTTCTGTTAAAAGATGATTAGTGAAAGTTGGATCTTACTTCCTTAATCTTCATCTTTTCTCATGTTCAGATAACCCAACTGCTGCAGCTCTGCTTGATTGACCAATATACAGTATTTACATACCCTAAAAAAAAATTAAATAAAAAAAGTTTACCCATTGAGTGGACTGATATATTACCTTGCTGGTCATGGCCAACACTCCAACAAGTATCTATACAAAATCAAAAGACAAGTGAATGAAAGTTGCTCCCATGGTAGTATGGGCACACCAGAATACACACTTGTTGGATTGCATGCCCTATGAAGATGCAACAGGCAATGGCTGTCAGGCATTAACGATGTTGGATCCCAAAGCAGCACTCAGGAGTGAGTCAACATGGTGCATCTTGGATAATACCACAACCGCAGTCTCCAAGAAGACCAAGGAAGACTTCATGAGCCATTCAACCATATGTCAGCATGCTGTCATCCCGGCTAGACAAGACACTCTGCAGATGGAGTGAAGACAACTGAGGCTGTCGACTACTGAATGAAAGTTTTCTCAATAATCTACATTGCATTGGTGCAAGTGATCATGGAAGTGTTAACTTTACGACGTAACAAGGATTAGTGGAATTGCTTGTTATAGTGGAAACACTGCTGACACACTAACAGTAGTGTAAACAATTGGATAACTGGTTAAAGGTTTTATTATAGTTTGGTAGTAGTAAACAAATTAATTATCAGAAGTAAATAGTTTGTATGTAAAACTTATTATTATCCAAGAAAATATGATTTGAGTGGCCTATTTTAGTTCTTCAGGTAATGGGCTGCAACTGTGAATATTAAATAAATGAAAATATAATTTCCCACAGTGCTTTAACATGATTTTATAAGGTATAGAGCAGTGAAACCAAGCCTGCCATCACTAATTGTACCTCTAGTTGTTATTTCTGTAGAAAAAACATACATGAGCTAATGAAAAAACCTAACTGGACTCCTTAGTGGCCAACTCTGCTTTATCAATGTGAACCTTGCCCATCCATTCAAGTCCTCTGATGCAGTTTGCTCCAGGATTAATTCCCATATGCTGTAGCACTTTCACCCTACCAGTGTTGACATTAAAAGCAGTAACAGCATCACTGTCCCCCACTTTAGTGTATTCACTCCCACAAAAACATTTTTTGATAAGTGCGTCCATATAAGATTACTGAACGACTCATTGGGATTTTGAGTCTGACCATGCAGACACTTCAGTCATTCAGGATTTGCCAGGTCTCTGTAGATAGGTTTTATGATATCCATGACTGCTGCTGGGATGGAATGTTTATGGCTGTATGAACCATGAATCAGGTCCAGGAGGGCAAAGGTGGCGTACTGGTTTTTCATCAGTTGACAGTTGGTGGAAGAAGGTAGCCTGTACTGCCTGCTTCATTTTCAACAAATCCTCAGTATTATTTCTAATGGCCATGCTGTAGTTCAATCATTTTGTCTGTCAGCCTGCCTCTTATGGTTTTACCATCAGAGAGTTTCTTGTCTGTCAAACTTTGTTTCAACTTCCTCAACCAGGTACCCATGCTCTTCTGGACATGACATGACATGACATTTAACCCTTATAACACAGAAATCCACAGCCTTCTATATACAAAAATTACTGATTGTAGTAGATCTTTAAGTAATGCATGTAAAAATTTTAACATTTTCAACTGGTGTAGATTATATTAAAAAAATAATAAGATAAAATACTTCCCATGTGAGTTTATAAGTGATATATCATTTTATTCGGAAAACTGCAAATTTTATAACGAGATAAAAATCTGAAAAAAAAAAAAAAAAAAAAAAAAGCTTTTCCATTCTAATTCCCCTTAAGTTGTCTAAGTAATCTAGAAAAAGAAGTAGTTGCTCTGGAAACCAACAAAGTTACTTTTTATATTCTAACTTTTTTTATGTATAAGCTGCTTTTAATATCTTCAATTCGTGATAGTGGCATGTGTGGTTTTAGTAATTTTATTTGTGAATGAAGTTCACGTACCTCTGAGTTCATAATTTTCGATTTACATTTTTCTCCAGCTGTAAATAAGAAATTGCAGTTTTCAATCTTTCTTTTTATTCCTAACTAGGTTCCTTTTTTTCCTCTGCAGTAATTATTTTCCACAGAATAATTATAACAGTAATTTTTGTTTCATTTTACCAAATTTGATATCCAAAAGCTGAAACTAGTTACTGGTGAAAACAAATATTCATGAATTAGTCAAAAGAGCACAAGGCACATACACTAAGCAATTGCTAGCAGGGAAGAAAGGGAGCCAGGTCTGTTACATTTTTTATTTATGTCATCAGCCTTAATCAAATTACCAGAATTGAGAGGGGCCAGCTTGTGCCTATGAAGGAATTATTAGCAATATTTTCAGAAGTTACCCACCTAAATAGAATGGACATGACTGTTGGCTACTGGAAGGAGCTTTTAGAGTCTGTCCATACATCATATAGAAAATTAAAAAAGAGTACCAATTTTGTATACTGCCTTTCACACTGAATATAAAGTGTGTTCATTTATACACTAAGTCCTTGGAGAGGAGTTGCTCCAGAAACCAAGACTTATGTCAATAACATTTTGATAGTTACAGAAGCATTCGTTTTAAACTGTCAGTTGGTGCATTAAGTACTAGCAAAGAGACGGGAATAACTATCAAATCTCATTAAAAAAAAATGTTTTTATATCACATAAATGATTTTTGTGGAATAACATTAATTTTGGAAGTATATAAAACAGCGCTTTGTTCAGAATCAAGAGATTGAAAACAAATTAACTACAATTTGTTAGTTTTCATATAAAGCTTTTCCATGACCAGCTATGAATACACTTAAGCTAATAAAACTATTTAAATGCTTAAGCATGTGGAGGTATAACAACTGTGCTAAGGCCTTTTAAAGTAGTCACATATGGTATGGCTGACACAGGTATGCTCCATCACATTAATTTTGCACGATTTCTGTCTACCTATAGGTGCCTTTAAATAAGGAGTGGAGTAAGAATTAATTCACGAGTAAGAATTCTCTGATAAAAGGGCACTGCAAAAAGTTACCATACAACTCATTTTACAAGTACAGCACTGAAAGGAGGTGTTAGCTATAGTGTGATAAGTGATAACAATAGAAAATCAAGTGCCCCATCAGTTCCACAACTTGCAAAACATAAGCAATCAAAGACAGCACACATGTAATGTATCAGTTTACCTTTTTTCCTGTATTTTATATTGACACAACCACCATCATGTTAAAATGAATGGCTACAAGTTAAGTTGCTACCCTTGCAATACCCAGTGTCCTGTCACTGATTGTAACACCTGATCATACACTTGGAATTTTATTATTCATGTCTTCTTATATATACAGGGCTATTACAAATGATTGAAGCGATTTCATAAATTCACTGTAGCTCCACTCATTGACATATGGTCACGACACACTACAGATACGTAGGAAAACTCATAATGTTTTGTTCGGCTGAAGCCGCACTTCAGGTTTCTGCCGCCAGACCGCTCGAGAGCGCAGTGAGACAAAATGGCGACAGGAGCCGAGAAAGCGTATGTCGTGCTTGAAATGCACTCACATCAGTCAGTCATAACAGTGCAACGACACTTAAGGACGAAGTTCAACAAAGATCCACCAACTGCTAACTCCATTCGGCCATGGTATGCGCAGTTTAAAGCTTCTGGATGCCTCTGTAAGGGGGAAATCAACGGGTCGGCCTGCAGTGAGCGAAGAAACGGTTGAACACGTGTGGGCAAGTTTCACGCGTAGCCCGCGGAAGTTGACGAATAAAGCAAGCAGGGAGCTAAACGTACCACAGCCGACAGTTTGGAAAATCTTACGGAAAAGGCTAAAGCAGAAGCCTTACCGTTTACAATTGCTACAAGCCCTGACACCCGATGACAAAGTCAAACGCTTTGAATTTTTGGCGCGGTTGCACCAGCTCATGGAAGAGGATGCGTTCAGTGTGAAACTTGTTTTCAGTGATGAAGCAACATTTTTTCTTAATGGTGAAGTGAACAGACACAATGTGCGAATCAGGGCAGTAGAGAATCCTCACACATTCGTGCAGCAAATTCGCAATTCACCAAAAGTTTACGCCCCCTTTTTCTTCTGCGAAAAAAACGTTACAGGACACGTGTATCTGGACATTCTGGAAAATTGGCGCATGCCACAACTGGAGACCGACAGCGCCGACTTCATCTTTCAACAGGATGGTGCTCCACCGTACTTCCATCATGATGTTCGGCATTTCTTAAACAGGAGATTGGAAAACCGATGGATCGGTCGTGGTGGAGATCATGATCAGCAATTCATGTCATGGCCTTGACGCTCTCCCGACTTAACCCCATGTGATTTTTTTCTGTGGGGTTATGTGAAAGATTCAGTGTTTAAACCTCCTCTACCAAGAAATGTGCCAGAACTGCAAGCTCGCATCAACGATGCTTTCGAACTCTTTGATGGGGACATGCTGCGCCGAGTGTGGGAGGAACTTTATTATCGGCTTGATGTCTGCCGAATCACTAAAGGGGCACATATCGAACATTTGTGAATGCCTAAAAAAACTTTTTGAGTTTTTGTATGTGTGTGCAAAGCATTGTGAAAATATCTCAAATAATAAAGTTATTGTAGAGCTGTGAAATCGCTTCAATCATTTGTAATAACCCTGTATTACTTAGTCTCTTCATCCTCATTCTCAACATTCCTTCCTTCCCCTTTCTGCTCACATTATAAATAGTTGTCCTGACCCAGTATTTATGATCTTAATCTTTCCTGCCTCACTTTACTTCCTGCTCTTTTTTTTCCTATTTCCTTCCATTCATTTTTACATTCTTTGTTGAACCACTCTATACCTACTGTTACAAAACCTCTTTTGCAGTAGCACATTTTGCTACTTCTCTATGGACTGTGCAGAGAAACAAATGACAAATTCACATATTTGGTAAGTACATGGATAGCACACTTGCCACTGAATGGTAGGCAGCAGAGTCCACATTACTATCCAACAAAAAATTTAATTTATGATATCAATATACGCGGGAAAAATATATTTAAAACAGTTTGTTGCGAAAGCTTGAATTTTGTGTGTATGTATGTGTTTGTTTGTTTGTTTATGTTTCTATCGACCTGCCAGCGCTTTCGTATGGTAAGTCACATCATCTTTGTTTTTAAAAAATTTAATTTGCCGCAAATATTGATTACATTGGATAATTCACTAAAGAGTAGAAAAATGTCATTCCCAAAATAATCAGAGATTTTTCAAAGATATTTTAATTTCCTGCTCATTGAGTTCATTACTGACAGTGGCCACCAGGAACTCGTGCCAATATGACATCACAGTCTTAACTCCCACAGTTATGAATAGGTACGCAATCTCACAGCACAGCCTATGGGGTTGTTTTCATCTCTTTCTTTCCTCTCTGTTCTTGAGAAAGGAGCATTTGGTTGTAAAAGATCTAGAGGTTACAATCATATCTTTATGGGAGCGCCATTGCCACCTTCCGTGCCAGTAATTACATTTCTCCTTAATTCATAAGCAACATGTGGAAAAATTTTAGTAGTATACACTGAAGTATGAATGGCTTTTCTCCAGTGAAATTAGCTAGTTTATGCCTTGGAAATTTTATTACTGCAAGTGTTTACAGACACCTTATATCTGGTTCTTCATCCAGTTAAATACCTCTTCTTTGGCAATAAACTTTCACTGCAGGTATGAGAAGATAAAGTGCCAACAATAACAATAAAAACATTTTATTATGAAACATGAATTACATCAAGTAACAACATACAATATTTTTGGTCACTGCTTTTGAAAGACTAATCATCAATACTAAATTAATAATGCAGATCACAAGAATGTTAATACAGTCTGTATGTAGAAGACAGTAGCAGGTAGCTGCATCAATTGTCCACAAGATGACAGGGTTTTCAAAGAAACCTGTTTGAATGGTATTTTATTTCTGTTAAATGATTCAATGACTACTCTGAGCACTGACTAGTATAAATTCCTGAGTATCTGCCTCTTATCCCAGATGCAGATAACAATAACACAGAACAATGCATTAATGTTTGAAAGAGAACACAACAATGATTAAATATGAAAATGAGGAACATTTAAATCTGTCTCTTACTCCATGAACATTATTGATCCTGCACAATATAGTATCATAAACTTGTCTAAAAGCCCTTTACAACAATAAGAGCTATCTTATGATATACAGATGAGAAATAATCACTTTGCACTTCACTTAGACTACTTAAACAGTTGAGAGAATCTTTTGCTTTACAGTTCTAATAAGCATTAAACATCCCAATTTCAATTTTATCAAAAAGTGGAAGTCTTATTACAACAAGATACAAACAATGTGCTGATAATGCAGAGCCTAAATTAAATTTGTTTGAATGGCATAAAATGGTTCTGAACGACAAGCCTGTGATTTTCGTGCACTGAGACATGAGGATAACAGTGTTCCTTATACTTTACACAGAAATATGACTTATTTCAATAAATAATTACTAAGCAAAGTTATTAAAGATTATTTGTTAATAAATATGTTGTTGTGAGAACTTCATTGATCCAATCTTGCTGCTCCAACAAAGTATTAATTCAAAGATTGGGTTCCAGACCTTCATTCTTAACGAGTTGTGATACAAGTTTTCAAATGATCTGCTTACTGTCTTCTTACATTTTGCTGTAAGATTTGTCATATTTGACACAGCCATACATTGGTGCAACAGTCTTATCTGAAGAAGTCTACATGTCTATAAATAACACATGTTGACATTCATTTTATACTATAACATACAAAACAAACACATAACAACAACGAAATAACTTTTCCACACTTACATTATAACAACCTACATTGAAAGTAAATTTTTAAACAGTTGTTAGACATAATCCATCAGAATATCAGTCCCATAAATAATACAGATCTTTGCCTAAAACACCTGAAAAGCTGCTCAAAGTGAAACTTTGAAAATATTTCTTTGGTTAGTAATAGCTAATAAATTAAATTAAACTGAGAATTAAAGTAATTACTTCAGTGTGTATTTTATGGGAGATTAAGCTTTTGATTGAATCACCAATGCAACTAAATATGCCCATCATCTCTACTAGCTATGAGGTATTTACATGTGACCATTAGTTTATGAAGCTTATCACAATATATACAGACAAATAAAAGTAACTGCACATTTGGGCTGGCAAAAGTAAATACTTGTAATTCGTCAGTCCAAATTACTTTCACAACATTTGAGACTCTGTTCCTTGTTAGCAACAAATTCCTAAAACTAAAACAACAAAAAATATAACAATATTTACCTGCCATTCCTCATGTTTATACTCAGAGAAGTGAGATTAAATAAAAATCCAGATACGTGCGGTTAGAAGTCGTGCACCGAGGGTTCCATACAAATTTCATTACATGTATAAATGGTTCATTCATCCCGGAAATCTAGAATCTCTAAGATTTTTGCCTGTTATCAGTATCAATGCTGGCAAGATATTGGTCCTGGAAATTCTAAGGCTTTCGAGAAAGCCTTAGATGTTTTCTCCGTGTGATGTAATCACAAATTAACAATTTTTGGATTTTCCTTGGGCTGTACTGTGAAACTTTGCTTCTCAGCCAGTTTCACGATTCTAGGTCAATGCGAAGTAACCCATATGATTTGATGAGCGAGTTTGTGAATATCAAAATATGTGACAAAGGGTCGTATCCTTCGATTTCATTGACTTAGAAGCTTACATTGATCACACCACCAAGGGATGACAGATTTTAGTATGGGACATAAAATTTCACTTCAGCTATTTACCCATCCCTGACAAAATAGGTTTTTAACAGACGGACAACAAAGTGAACCTATAAGGAGACTTTTTACCAACTGATGGACGGAACCCTAAAAATGGTAATAGACAAAAGTATGCAATCTGCTGTAGAGGGTGCACACTGCATTTAAATATTGATCAATTAGTGGAAAAGTCTTTCCTACAACTGCTTAATATTGTGCCTTTTTATTGGGTTGGTATGTTTATAATCTTATTTTTCAGCAATTTATTTGCAATCAAGTACAGTCAAACACAAAGCAAATTTCCCAGTTTAATCATAATTTTGATTAAAACTGGTACTCTTTGCATTTTTCAAATAGATTTGCTTACACATTTAGCATGACAATAGCACATCCTACAATGTCCAATATTTCTACTGATCCATAAAAAATTGAAGTCTTTCTTTCACCCTTCTAAGCAATTCCCCCTCTCTCCCTCTGTTAGGAATGAATATTATTCCAATTAGTGGAAAACAGTAAATACAGTTGTTTGAACATAAACAAATAATAAAAGAGACCAAATTGGAGGCTCACTTATTTTCTGCAGTGAAAAGTTTAGTAGCTGATGTCCTCACTGCTATGGAAGCAAGTTTATAAGTGAATATGCCACTGGTGCCCTGATGTTAGACATTTATAAAGAGGTGGGCATAATAGGCACCGATTTACATTGTCACCATCGTACATGCTAGCTATGCATTCTCAATTAGATACATAAACATGCACAAAACATATCTGATTAGTACACAGGATGTTACATTTGTGATTTTTCTCTTGTCACAAAGAACACCTCACGACAATGCTAAAACGTGCACAGAAAAAAGGGGTAAAAATTTAGTACATAATAAAATTCAAATTCCATCCACTAGATACTGACTCAACAAAATACAATTTTGATCAAAATGATATAGCTTTATCTTTTGAACAGGTAGCCCAAATTAACAATTGCTACTGTAACAAGGAATGACATATATACATGGCAGACTGGGAGGGGGAGGGAGGGCGTGGGGACAGAGTGCAAGGGGGAGGGGGATAACAAAATTTTAACATTGTCTGCTTCATTAACCCTAAGTACGGAAGATTACATACTTAACAAAATCATACTTTTGTGCAAAGAGAAAGTACAGGTAAAACTTTGTTCTGTTTTAATCCGAAGGTCTTATCACTAAACTGTTTTTATAACAGAAGAGGATAATACAACATTAAATAAGCAATAACACAGCTAACTGGTGCACAGGCAATTGGCTTACTAGTTAATTGTACTGAGAACTGTACTGAACACACAAGTTTGATTCTTATGAACAAGCTACTTTGTTCAATAGCACAAAATAATGATAGCATGTTGTCTGATGATGACGACATTGCGTAGAGTCCTAAATATATGCCTTGAACAGTCACATACTATTCACTTTGTTTATTGGATGCAGAAAGTGCGTCAGGATTAATAACTTTGAAGGAATTCTACATGTACCATACAAAAAAAAGAGCAAATTCAAATATAAACTTATCCTCCTCAAGTGCATTTGTGTACCTTGTTTGACTTATGACTGTCAATTTATGAACCTACATTAAGTTGTCATATAACATCTTTTGCTAGTTTAATGTTTACTTGGATTCTCTTTCACTGCTACAATGCAGAAGACAACATTTTGGGCAGTGTAAGACACACAGTCAGAGGACTCCAGAAAAGGATGCAGACCATCATGTAATGAAATGTATTAAAAGGTTGTGATATCTCGTTTGAGATAAGACTTCCACGCTGGAAAGGGTTTGTGAAAAAATGAAAACCATGAGATAATGAAACACTATTCACATATTTCAACTGACCAGAGAACAAAATCACTTCATGAATTATTCAATAATGAAAAAGGCAATCTTTTTCACGCCTTTCTTATAAGAGTGTCTTAACTTCAGACCTGACCTCAGTATTACAACAAATATTTTTAATTTTTTTTGTGTAAATTTATGTTTTACGTGATGCACAATACAGCCCAAAAGTTTTCAGAACTAGATGTTCTGGGAATCAAGGTATATGGTTCCAACAGTACGGAACCAAACTGAAGATCGATTGCCAGCATTAATACCAGGTATGCCAGCAGAAGGGACGGACAGTACTGCAGAGAGGACCTAATCTCATGAGACCCAGTGTTCCAAGCAGGACACACAGCATTTACATAAAGCTTCAGAGAAAAATGAACAGTTTTTACAATTAATTTAATACTCTTCACTACTCCTGTGCCATCAACCATATATTTAACATTTCATACATACTTTTTTTTTACTTATAATATTGAAACTTTTGTCCCAACAATTCAAAATTTGATACTTTTCCCTCCCATTTTTGTGAGAAGTGTTGCAATTTTACATATTTTAACAATCATTAAAATTAACATTCATGCTATTTAAAAATCATACCAACATAATAGCAATTTTTCAATTGTATTTCACCAATAATTAGAATCCGAAACTAGAAAGACGTAGAAATCACAACATTTCTCTTAAATTTTTGATTTGCAGTACTAGCACCTGAAGTACGATTTTGCTAGCTTTCAAGTGACATATACTTATGCTGTTACGCTATTTCAGACAAGTTTCTTAATTGTATGAAACATAGGTCTGGGCATTGAGCACTTAAGCCAAATGTGCGGAGACACTAAATTAAACAAAACAAACCCACAAAGCATGTATGAATTCAATACAACTGCATTAAAGGGATTAAGAATAAATACCCTTATAGGGAAGAGTGGGGTTACTGTGGGCGTGGGGGAAGAGTGGACACAGAATTATTTCAGTGAAATACTCTTTGGAATTTTTGCCTGTTCATGTTGGTAGTTCTGTAGGATGTAGTAAACAAAACAAAGAAAATTTGGTGCCAGTCTGGTTATTGTTGCAAGCAAGATAAGTGAAAATTCGATTTCCGTCCACTATTCGATTTTTGTCATAAATTTCAAGATTACTCCAAATGGTTAGTACTGAACAGATTATCAGTTGTGGTTTATAAATTTATAAAGATTTCCCTAACTTTTGCTTGCGTAATGTTTCATCTAAATACAACACATTTGCTACAAATTGATTTCATATCCAAAATGGCCCCTTAGGGCAAGTGTGGACAGTAACCACCGTTAACCCAGTCCTGATTTAGAACAGAGGCCAACATTTAGTTTCATAGTTTTATGTTTATAAATTATTAATTTATAAATTATAAATTTTATTAAATTATCTATATTATAGATGGTGAGGACATATATCCAGAAAACTGACAGGGCTAATGTTAACGACGAAAAAGTTCACAAATTTGGTTAAAAAAGGGGAGTATTCGACGAACTGTAGAGAAATTTGGATTGAAGAAGTCTATGCTACAGAAACACATCACCACAGCTAAGAAATATGCTGCTGAAAGCATTCAGATCCGTCCAGGTGAGTTTCCAAACAATTATGCCACCATATAATAATAATTCTACTGTTCTTTGTGAACTAACTGTTAACAGATACAGTTGTGTAACTGCAAAAATCATTCTCTATTCCATACATTGTGGCTGACTACGTTATATACTTTTTCAGATCCATGTGATGGAAATGATTCTGGAAATTCACATGAATAAATCCAAACACTTAATATGACAGAGTCCAAATACAGAGTTCACAAGGTTTTTACAGATCCTCAAGAGAAACTACTAGCTCAATACTTCATGAAGGCATCAAATTTACTTTATGGACTGCCATACAACTAAGCATGTGAACTGGCATACATGTATAAAAAAAAAAATTATCCTAGGAGCTGGAATGTAGGGTGTTTGGCAGGAAAGGACTGGTTATTTGGATTTTTACACAGCCAACAGAAGCTATCTCTTTGTAGACCTGAAAATATGAGCTTCACAAGGGATGCAGCATTTAACAAAGTAAATATTAACCTTTTCTTTGACAATTTTTTGACTGTATTGTACGAATTTAAGTTCAATCGAGACAGGATAATGAACTGAGGATATTGCAGAATGTGGTAAGAAGCATGTAGGAATGGTAGCATCGCAACAGAGAGGGGAAAATGTCACCAAGTGTGCTTTCTATTCAGCCTTAGGGACGGCCACACCACTAGTGTTCATTTTTCCACGAGTCCATACGAAAGAAATTTCTGTATGGTGCGCCAAGTGGTAGTATTGGATTTGCCAACAAATCTGAATTCATGAGAACTGAATTGTTCCTCAAAGTTTTGAAGCATGTAGCTAAGAAGATCAGCTGTTCGAAAGACAATCATCTACTCATACTTCTGGAAAATCGTGCAAGTCACACCAGCATTTATGTTATCAATATGGCCAGAGATGCTGGAATCACTCTGCTGACATTCCCAGCACATTGTTCCCCAGGATGAAGCCACTAGATATCACTGTGTTTGGGCCATTCAAGGGATATCTAAGAATAGCAATGGCTGACTGGATGAGAATGCATCCTGGCCACCAAGTCACTATTTCAGAGATCACTATGTTTTATGAGATAGCATATCCAGTTTCATTTACCCAAAATGATATTGTATCCGGCTTTAAGATGCCTGGATTGTGGCCACTTAATAGGTTGGCATTCACTGAAGGCGATTTTAGGCCATCGGAAGTAACTGAGCAGCCTATGTCAAGTTGTGACATACCTTCTCCTGTGGAACCTCCAATTTTGTATGATGCTTCACCTTACACTTCAGGTGCAGTCCTAACTGAAATTCCAATTCCTGAAGACTTGTCAACCTTTCCCAAAATTTGCAAGGCAAGAAAGGAAATCGGGGCAAAAGAAATCCACAGTTTATGCTGGTACTTCAATCAAAGACGAATTGGAAGCAGCAGTAGTGGGTAAAATGAGATCAGCTTTGAAGAAGACTGATCCAGAGCAAGGAGGACCTGAAGATCTCTGCAAAAAAATAAAATCACTGATGATAAAGACAGTGAATTGGAAAACCTTTTGTCCCCTATGCTGGAATCTGATAATTAGGGATGCTGTGAAAGACAGCAATAAAAGCCCAAACTTTACAAATGTTGATAGATGATGATGATGATGATGATGATGATGATGATGATGATGAAGTGAGGTATAGTGATTTTGTTTTGGTTCATTTTGCCACCAAGAAGACTTTTAAATATTACGTTGGGCAAGTCGTGAATACCGTTGGGAAAGAGGAAGTGTCTGCTTCCTATCTGTGGAAAAAAGGATCTGGATTTGTATTCCCTTTTGTCCCAGTTGAGTCAACAGTGGAGAGGCCTGATATTATTTGTCTCCTGCCTTCTGCAAAAACAACTGGGACACAAAGGCATGGGAGGATGCGGCAGTTTAATGTTAATTTTGAGAAGTACAATATTTGTTTAAAAAGCAAAAAAGAATTCTTTAGGTTAATATTGATGTTTCATATTTATATAAACATTTTTTTGGCAAACTTGACTTTACGTATATAAAAAACATACTGTCCATTTTTACCTCATGCAATTTCAGTCAATGAACACATTTGCCCCAACATGGGACAAATGTGGGCAGATTGCAGACATCTTGTTTTTTTTTAGCTCATGGTCAAAATGTTGACGATACAAAGAACTGCTGTAATGATTCTGGTAGTGTGAAAACTGGTGAATCCAAAGATACTGAATTTAAAAAAAAAAAAAAAAAAAAAAAAAAAAAAAAAAAAAAAAAAAAAAAAAAAAAAAAAAAAAAAAAAAAAAAAATACTTCAAATGGTCTTAGTACAAAGCATGAAACAAATGTCCACACTAGCCCCACTCTCTTCTAGAAAACTCAAAACTTTTGTTTTATCTACCAACAATTCTTCACCACGCCAATGAATAGAATAGTCAATTCTTCTTTGAAGATTGCAGTTACTCCTAATACAATGGAATGCAAACATTAACAACATACTTAACCTAACCATTTCAAAATAATTGTGGCGTTATTGAAAATTGTCATTGCCTAATAAGTTTGATGACAATTATTTTAAATATACAAAAGTTTTCCCTAATCATTTTCTCACATAAAAATCTCTTTCCACATTACGTTTCATTGTATTATGGAAACAAATATTATAATATTTCTGACACATACTTAAAAATCATTAAGGCCTATAGAAATACACATTTCTCATTTTCTGTGTTGACATAGGAATTTTCCTCAATTACAAGACACTAACACAACCATTTTCAATGGTCAATAGCTTTCAATAGATGAAAATGCAACTACTTTTTCTTCATGACATCTAAATCAATTGTGCCTTCTTCACACTCCCTTATCAGTACAAAACTCTGGCATCAAAATACAACACAGCACAATAATATAATACACTTCTCCACTGACAACCAGATACAAGCAGATGAATGACATGTTTAATGTTTCCAGCTACAAAATTCTATCATTTGGTATATTTTACTCATGAATAACAACATAAATGCACAGACCATTTAGTTTCTCAGTTGCCTTCCTGTTTCAATTCTTTTGAACAACTCATAATCTTCATTGTCAGTTGGCATTTCATGTCGACACAATGGGCAAGTATTTGTCTGTAAATAGTCAGGAAAAATTTACAACCTTGTTACAGAATCTTTACAATATCATACTAAACTGTGACAGTGAGAAAACAAATACCTTTTCTAACCATGGCAGAATGCACTCATTATGAAATGCATGAGTACAAGGAAGCAATTTTAAAGTCTCGCCGATTTCACAAATTCCTAAGCACACTGGACACTGGTACCCTGTGGAAGAATACTGGTAATTATTGAAATATCCACAATAATGAGCAGATTCATGCTGGTAGCTACATTTATAATGGTTAATTTTTGTAATTTTACATGTGATCTACCTTTGAATTTTAGAAATAAAAGGAGATACTATGAAAGCAAAATAAAAGGAAGATCAAAGTCTAACAGACAATCATCAAAATTATGAATGAAGGGACACAGCTAGATAACAATAGAAGAGATCTGAAATTACAATGAAATTCAGACCATTAGCTGCTTACAGGCGTTGATAAATATCAATGAGACAGTTGAAAATTTGTGCCCCAACCGAGACTTGAACCTGAGATCTCCTGCTTACATGGCAGATGTTCTATCCGACTGAGCCATCGTGGACACAGAGAAGAGGGTGACTGCAAGGACTTATTTCTAGCATGCTCCTCATGAGACCCACATTTCCAACTTACTGTCCACATACTACATTTGTAGTGCCCCTGCCCACTCTCCTTATTACTCACGGCAGTCATTCTACTGTTTCCTAAAAGAGTTTGAGCAATGTGAGTGCATCCACAATGAAGATCACTGGCCAGTAAGCCTTATCTATATGAAGACGGTATGTGTTCTTTTGGACATGTCTGAAAGAACAGAATCTAAATTAGGTAGCCATATATGGATTTCAAACATACTGTCTTCAATTGTGGGGTCATGTTATGTAAAATATGACAGATTTGTGCATCTTGTAGAAACAGGAACCAATGGAAAATCCAGGATGAAATAACGACAAAACTGGTTAGTTTCATGTTTCACGGATAAATTTGCACGATAGATTGTAATGATGTAGAATGAGTCACTTTACATTCACATCGTAAATTAATTTATACAAATGGTTGCATTCTGAACATTACTAAATTGTTTACTTTTATGTTTTTAAATAAAAATGATATTCAGATGTTGTGAGTTAGTGAGTCCTGTGCACCACCTTTTATACCTTACAGTAATAGAAATAATTCTTTGAAATAGGACAAGTTGTCAAGGAGAAACTTTCTCAGTTTGTCTTCAAATTTTACTTTGCTGTCTGTCAGACATTATATATCAATGGGTAAATGATAATTTCTGTTGCAGTACTATACACCCCTTTTTTGTGCTACAGACAACCTTTATAGGCAGTAGTGTCATTTTTCCTCCTGGTGTTGTAATTATGTACATTCAAAAAAATTGTAGTAGATTATTTACAATGTACTTCATAAGGGAATAAATACACTGTGGAGAAATAGTCAAAATGTCCAACTCCTTAAACAGATGTGCACATTTTTTTCACGATAAAGACCTCCTTTCTTAAAGAAGAGTTGCCCCAGAACATTATTTCAGTGGCCATGTGTATGAGGGTTGTGCTTCATGAACCTGTGTGTGTGTGTGTGTGTGTGTGTGTGTGTGTGTGTGTGTGTGTGGTTTTCTACTTCAGAAGATGACCTTTTCGCCAAAAAGGCTCAAATGTATAGCAGTGTTTTTATTGTGCCTGTCCGTGACTCAACATCTTCTCTTTATGGTGAGTAACAATCTTCCATAATACTGTAGTCGAGAAATCGAGAAATGAGAGTTTCGCATACATTAAGCTAACTTCTCTTACCACATCAGTTCACACACACACACACACACACACACACACACACACACACACTTTTTTTAATGTTCGCCAGTCACTGAGCCTGACAACAGGATCATAAATGCAGGTAATCACTGCAGGAGGGCGAGGAGCAAAGTTATGTACTACAGTGTGGTACAGCACAAGGGCACAGCAGGACAGGGGTACAATGAGGGATCCTGCCTTAGGAAGGAAAGGAACACGAAGTGTTAAGAGGGATGGTGGACAGGTAGACAGGTAGGTTGCACATTAGGCAACACCCTGTCCAACACGGTACAGAACATTATGTTTTTCATAGAACTTTTTTCCTCCTCAATAATATGGATAAGACAGAAGGCTTTTCATCACACACAGGAGGCATGAAGCCACAGACAGGCACAATGAAAAAGAATACTAGAAATATTTCAGCTTTCTGACAAAGAAGTAGAAAAAACACACATTCCAAAAATCACATTTCACACAGGTGGCCACTTTTGTCCCTGGGCACTAAGGCCTCACTGCAATTGCTTCTGACATTAGAAGCAAACTAGGATGGGGGTAAGGAAGAGGCATGGGTGGTAAGTCTGAGGGTTAGCAGGGTATGTGTGGGGCAAGATATTAGTGTTGACTGTAGGAGTGAGCAGGGTCATGGTAGTGATTGGAAAGGGCTGCCAGATGCAACATCACAAGGTTGTGCAGGGAGCATGGTTGGGGGAGAGAAGTAGAAAAGAGGAAAGGATTATGTAGATGCATTGGTGAGAGAGAAAACCTGCAGTACTGAGGCTGAGAGGCCAGTGGGGTTATGAGAATGAAGGATATGTTATAGGGAGAGTTCCCATCTGCACAATTCAGGAAAACTGGTGTTGGTGGGAAGAACCCAGATTACACAGATTGTGAAGCAGTCATTAAAGTGAAGCACACCATGTTAGGCCTATTCTACATGGTGAATATCTGGAAATAACGAGCTCACTGACCAACAATTAGGGTATACATTAAAACAAAAAGTGCCCTTTCATTCAAATATATTTACATAAGGATTAAAGCACAAAACTTTTCACTGTGTGATACTTTTTCAAAGACATCAAGATGGTCAGTTTCCATCATTTCACTCTAATTGTTTACAAATGAATCAGTGTCATCATCAAAATCATTGTCATTCTTATTTTTGCTTAAGACATCATGCCAAAAGCTCTACAGTCTCTTTGATAGAAAGAACTGTGGATGGAGAACTGGCCATTTCACACCTACTAGCTTAAACGTAATAATTACAACCTCTCTCTTAACACAAGTGCTACAGTTTGACAAAGAATTAACAGAGGCTTTCCTAGATGGCAGTACTGTGCAGCATTGCTGCCTAGTACAGATTCAGGAATGGAGCATGTGAGAGCTATGAAAAATTGTTTCTAATGAGGCACGACATTGGAGTGGAAAGGGTTGATGCTGTGATTTTGTATTTGTTAGAACTACTAATTTCCTTAATCTCATAAGGGCTTATTAACAGTGTTTTAAGTAATCCTATCTATTCTACAGAGTGGTCCAAAAGTCCAGAAACACCCTGATAAAATCCAAATGGAGTAGCAAACAAAGAAACAGTCCCTACACACGAGGAACAGGAAGGGGAAGGGGAAACTATAGGCTATTCCACCAACATGGTGGCCATCTTGAAAGCCGCCATCTTGGATTCAACTCCAAAATTTCAAATGGAAATGTGGTCATGTGACATATCAAACCGATAGAGACTTTCACCAGGAAAACAATGCTGTTGTTATTTTAAACATAGCTTTATTCATTCTCGGGTTATAGCCAATTACGCTCGGCAGTGTGAGTATTACATACTGAGAAGTCACAAAATGGAGTCTGGAACGCTGCAAAGTGACTATCCCATGTCCGATATGTTACATGTGTTTAACTGTTAGCTATCATTTACTCATGCTAATGTTTTAATCATTGTTTCCTTATTTACAGGTTACAAAATGTCTTTAACACATGAAGAACACATTGAAATCATCTTGATATCAGGAGAAAGAAGTGCACAGGTCATTGCTGAGGATGTCAACAGTCAACACCCAACCAGACAGCCCATCACTCACAGCGCAGTTGCCAAGCTATTGGCCAAATTCTGAGCAACAGGTTCTGTCGCAGATAAACCTAAGCTCGGAAGACCAAAATCCGCCACCGATGAAGCAACAACAGTGAGCGTGTTGGCATCATTTAGCAAGAGTCCGCAACGGAGTACTTGTCACCTGTCACAAGAATGTGGGGTTAGCCGTACCTCCATACTGTGAAGTTTATCGCAGCACAAATGGCACCCGTACAAAATTCAGCTGCTCCAACCTGAACAAGGATGACCCAGACCGTCAGGTACAGTTCGCAGAATGGGTGACACAGCAGCTGCAGATAAACCCATGTTTCCCCTATCAGGTGCTGTTCAGTGATGAAGCCAATTTCTTTATCAATGGTGAAGTGAACAAGCAGAATCACAGATACTTGTCCGACACAAACCCACACTGGATTGATGCTTCAAAAACTGTCGACTCACAAAACGTGATGGTCTGGTGTGGTGTGCAGGGGTACTAAAGACGTTGGACTTTTTTTTTTTAATTGATGGTACGTTAACAGCCAACGGTTATCTGAGGTTATTGGATGAAGAAGTGTGTCTATCATGTTAACAGAGGACGGGACATTTCTAGAATTCTTCCAGAATGATGGAGCCCCATCACATTATGGGCACATTGTGTGAGCATACCTGGATGTGTAGTTCCCTCAAAAGTGGATGGTCATACGGGTGCTGTGGAGTGGCCACCACGTTCACCAGACTTGACTCCTTTGGATTTTTATCTTTGGGGTCATGCCAAAGCACTGGTTTATTCTGTGAAAATACAGGATTTGCATCATCTAAAGCAGCGCATTGTTGACGCGTGTGGTCAAATTCAGCCAGATGTGTTGGTCAAAGCTCTTCAGGACTGGGCTCAGATGATAGCATTAACAATCCAACATAATGGACAATATATCGAGCCATTCCTATGATTGTTGGTGGTCTCTCGGGACTGTGTAACATCAGCATAATGTCTCTTCGGCACATAACACACATGCTGCCGAGCGTCCCACTGCTGCCACATGTAACTGGCTATAACCCGAGAATGAATAAAGCTATGTTTAAAATAACAATGGCATTGCTTTTCTGGTGAAATTCTCTGTTTGATATGTCACATGAACACATTCCCATTTGAAGTTGAATCCAAGATGGTGGCTTTCAAGATGGCCACCATGTCGATGGCATAGCCTATAAGTTTCCCCCTTCCCGTTCCTCATGTGTAGAGACTGTTTCCTTGTTTGCTACTCCATTTGAATTTTATGAGGTTGTTTCTGGACTTTTGGACCACCCTGTACTTATCATTATTTGAATTATCTTGGGAGTCAATCAATGTTTAATTTCCACAATCTAACAAAGAAATTTCAAAAGAAAACATTTACTTAATCACATAAGATAAAGCAAAAAAGAATATGATCACACAGTGCTTAAATATTACAGGAACAAATGCAACAAACAAACTGTGTAAATGACAATTTACAGTACTGTGCTTGCAAATCATCAGATTAAAGCCTAATAGAGGAGAAAGTGCCCATGCACCTAATGGTTCAAAACAGAAGTCAAAGTAGCTGTCACTCAGCACAATGAACTGGTTCAGACTCCTTACAAAGAACATGTACTTTCCTGTACTTGTGCTGCTATTGCTACTACTATCCATATCCATGACAAATGAAAATCAAATTAATGCAGAAGTAATACTGTTTTGTGAAACTAACTAAAAAATTACCACAATATGCATATTTATGGAAAGAAATTTTTTCAGTGTGTGTGTGTGTGTGTGTGTGTGTGTGTGTGTGTGTGTGTGAGTGTGAGTGTGAGAGAGAGAGAGAGAGAGAGAGAGAGAGAGAGAGAGAGAGAGAGAGAGAGAGAGAGAGAGGAGTGGTGGGTATAATATATTTTGTGCTAACCTGTTATTAAATAACAGATATCTTAACAGAATATTGCTACAATTTAAAATTATGTACAGGGTATCATTACTGATCTTAAGTTTTGAGATCATCAGAAAATTGCTGATAAAGAAGGTAGATGGTGCAACCAAGATTTACAAAGAACAAAGCTTCCAAAGAATATGTTGGTCTGCATTTGCTGATATGAAATATACCACAAACAGGGCTCGTGTTTAAGTAGTTTGTGGGTCCTCAATATGTACCACACAAAACTATTTTCCCAATGGTACAGAAATTATCTTCAAATTTTAACCCCTAATAAAATTTTTAATTTATCAGATTTTACCATAAACAGATTGGAATGAGTACACAATACCAACTGTAAAAAGTAATTCTCTGTTAGCTGATCACTGTTTTAACAGTTTAATGCTATGTTCCTACACAGACAGAGGGAAACGTGAGAACCCGTTGACTTAGTTATTTTCAACAATGTTTTATGGTACCACCTTCTTAAGGCCACTCATTATATTCCTGCAGGATATTCTTAGGGAATAAAATTTCTAAAAGAATAATTTCTCCAGTTTGTTGCAGAATTCATGTTGGCTGCTGTTCAAAAATCTTTAACTTGAAACTGGCAATACAATGGAATATGTAGCTAGTATCATGCACTGCCCTAAGTAGTACATTACACACACTCTCACTCACCCATTCAGTCAGTCACTCTGAAACTAACTTCAAGTAATATGTGAGTGACAACTTCAAACCTACACTGAAACGTTTCATTGTGTTACTAATATTTTATTCGTTACAAGACTTCTTTTGACCCTTTTACAGTAATGTATTCACCTGAAAGAACAGTAAACAACAAAATGTTACTTACCATGAGTATAAAGTACAGTAAGAAAAATATATGATTACATTTGTAGGTGACTTTGGAACATACAGGGAGCAAAATTTAGTATACAGAGCTTTCACCCCTGGCAGCAACAACAGCTCTAACTTGGCTGGACATTGATTCGAACTGAGCTTGCATGACAGGTCTGTGTATGTCATTCCACACTGCTTCAACTTTATGCTAGAGTTAATCAGTCTTAGTGGTTGGCGACCGGTGGCATGCCAATATCTCGGCTGTTTTCAGTTGGTAAGTGATCCAAAGACTGTGCTTCCCGTGAACAGTAACTCCCTCCAAGCTATCTTGCACTATCTTGTTTAAACAGAATATCAAAGAGATCTTGAAGATAGGGCACAGCCACTAGCATTAACACAGCAGAAATGTAACACCTCCTGTCCAGATTACTGGCTATGGGAGCCAGATGTGATTGTGTTGTGTACCCAATAGCATGGTGCTGGGTTTATATGACTAAGACAAACAGTCTGGCCACATTCATCCTCCACTGAGCCACCACACACAGATACATCCATTGTAAAGATGTACACAGAACTGGAACTGTTCTGCTGCCGCATCAAGGAAAGCTCTAACAATGGTCACCAGGCTAACAGTTTGTGATGCCCCAGGTGGAGTTGCACTGCCCAAGTGGATACCTGGCTTGATGCAAACAAGCCTATTTCCTGACTAAGTATATGGTGTGGCTGCACAATCTTGCATGGCCAAGTACCCGATGTGTGTGTCCTTTTGGTTATTACACATGGAGCCACTCATGCACTGCATTCAGTATGGCCCTCCTGAACGATCAATTCTATATTCACGTGACATTCAGGGGTTCCAACCAATGTGAGCAGCAATAGACAGGAACGAATAAACTGCCATCAACAGCCTACAATCCTGCCGCTGTTTAATTCCAACATATACTGGCAGATTTTTTCCCCCTTTTATGTGAGACATAACACAAACAAAGAACACCACATGTAATTTCTGAATCAGAAACACACTGTGTAATCTTCCCTTATATGTATAAATATATATAGCATTACTTCTACCTACTTTGTGTAGTTTTGCTATAATGTTAGTAATTTGAATATTCAAGATGTAATACAGTATGCCAATTTGGTGTGCATTGAAAGCAATTTTAATGGTCAACAGAGTAGCTGTGATATGAATGAATGATGTCAAATCTCTCCTTTTTGTAAACAAAAATAGAAACACGAGAAAATAAAAGAACACACATTCCCCTCGTTTAATTTTAGGCACAATGACATAATGACTACACATGTTATGAACACTTTGTTTGCCTAATGCTGCCTATGGCATATAAAGTCTGAAGCTGGTCAATGTATGGCTGAAACCAACTATGGCTGTTATCACATTACGCGATTGTGTCTAAAATAAAAAGTGACCAATATGTTAATCATTCTGTCACAGACAGAATATGGTTTTTTTCTATGACATGTTCCCTATCTTTGATCCTCATTTAAATTCTACATTATAATTATATGGTATCCCTGGATCCTAAACATGGACAGTGATTGCTGCTCTTCAAAGTTAGTGAGTGCAGTTTGCTGTTAAGAATACACAACTTATCAGGCTTGTTAGAGTCCACCTGAGTAAGACACCAGGGAGTAAGTATAAGAATATATGTAAGATTCATTTCAATTTATTTAAAAGTTTACAAAAATTCTCCACAACTTGCATATGAAAGAGTGGTGTGCGCATTTAGTAATAACTATACTGTTATCAAGATTCTGATGTTGGATGACAGTATTAACATGCATACAAAGAAGGGCTGCACAAATGGTGACAAGTTTGTGTGACTCACAGGAGAGTCACTGAAATGTTGAAAACTATGAACCAGAAGACACTTTAAGATAAACACCAAACATCCTACAGAAGTCTAGTGACAAAGTTTCAAGAAAAAGTAACTCCTTTAATGACTGTGAAGACAAGATTACACTAATGACAGTGTTCACAGAGGCACTTAAGCTATCATCCTTCCTGTGCTCCATGTATGAATGGAATGAGAAGAAACCCTAGTATGATGGGAAATATCCTCTGTCATGCACTTCACAGCAGTTTGTAGAGTATAAATGAAGATTTAGATAAATATCACAGAAAAAAGCAACTGAAAATATTAGAGAGAACCAGTAGCAGAAAATATCCCCAGTGTTGCAACTGTTAGCTGAAGTGAAGTATGCATTGTGGAATAAGAGAAGAACAGACAGAGCAAACTGGCAACATCCTATTGTCCAGGCACTGAAGTTCACAATTCGGATTGCTCTGCTTTGAACAGCAACAACGTCAATGACATTCTTATTTGTTGCACAGTCCAAGGTCTAGCTTGGGCCAGAATCTGGTAGTATGATTGCCAGTTCAAAGGGCCAATTAAAGTGTTTTTTTTATTTCTCATTTCCTAGATATATTTATGCTCCTACTCAAAACCCACATACTCTCATGGTAATAACAATTCTCTGGTTGTTAAAATACATGTGAGTGTTGATGCCATAAATATTACACAGTGCTGGTAAACAGTTGCCTAGGTGATATCAGTAGTTAAAGCTGATGGGCTGTACTGCATTCTTCACTACTTTTCTTCTTTGTCTCTCTCAGTTCAGAACACATTAGAAACCCATCATCTGTCATACATATGAATCAACACAGCACACTACAGATATCAGTGCATGTTATCAATTTTGGGTGAAAAATTGCTCTGTTATGAAACAGATGCAATATTGTTGCTATTCTCCATATAGCGGAGATGCTGAGTCACAGGTATGCATAACAAAAACACTATCAAAAAGTTAGCTTTTGGCCAAAGACAGTGGCCATGTGTGCGAGTCGCACACGTGTGTGCTTGCGCACGTGCATGTTTTATCTATTTTCAACGAAGGCCTTGGTGGTTGAAAGCTCACATTCTGATAATCTTTTTGTTGTAAGTAGCAACTATCCTTTTTATAATACTGTCACATTCCATCCTAGATTTACTAAACAGATATACTCATTGGCCTGGGTATATACCTCACCGTTAAAATTAAACTAACTCCAAGATCAGGCCTAGTGTATTGCACTTTCCTGGGCATACTCTACCACGGGGCAGCAACCAGACATAGTATGGAGGGGCATGGGACCAGCACACTGCTCTCCCAGGTGTCAATTCCCAGATCCTCGAGCTGCTACTTGTCATTCAAGTCGCTCTACACTTAGCATCACAAGGAAAGGAAAAATTCCTGGCAGACTGTTAACTGAACTCTGTTCCTCCACATGGCAGTCAGAGATGTTGACCACTTAGCTACAGAGATGGGTGACATACTTTGTCATATCAAAAAAAAAAAAAACTTTTTCCTAAACACAAATTCCAAATATCAGGATGTCACCTCTTCCATTGTACACTTACTTGAAGAATGGAGTTCAGTATAAAGTATTCATGCATAAAAGTAGCAGTTTCAGACGTATGTAAGGCAAGAAAACAGAAATGTAGAGCACAATAGCCATATCAGCTCCTATTGGTAATTTCATTGTGAAACTTAGAGATTTTGTATGTTAATTGCTTGAATTCTTACTTGCCTTTTTCTGTAATCGACAAATTTTCCAGACTCTGTATCACTTCTTTTGCTGCTGGTGGCGGTGGCTTCTCAAATTGCTCCATTTCTGCCCAAACACTGAAGGCCCTTATTATTGTTGCAAAGCCTGTAGAAGGACGAGTTTCTAGAAACTCTTCAGAGTTACATTCAATAATGTAC
This sequence comes from Schistocerca serialis cubense, assembly GCF_023864345.2. Lineage (NCBI taxonomy): Eukaryota > Metazoa > Arthropoda > Insecta > Orthoptera > Acrididae > Schistocerca > Schistocerca serialis. Next base: position 565,172,685 of record NC_064642.1, on the reverse strand, counting down.
AAAGGACGTGTGCTGTCATCTGCTTCCTCCTCCTCATCATCATCATCATCATCATCGTCATCATCATCACCATCATCATTTTCAGCCTCACTGTTATAGTACAGTGATTCACCCTCTGAAAGGTCCGTTGTGTATGTACTCCTGTAGGACTGATTGTCATCATCAATTTGACTATCTGCACAAGATTCATTACATTCACAGGAATCGTCTCCTATAGTATGATTTGATTCTGACAGACAATTGCCAGTCTCACAATTATTCAATTCTTCAGTGTTATGTACTGCTGGTTGGCTGTTCTCATAGTTCTCTTTACATTCACTACATCCATCTTGTTTTCTTCTCACATGAGACTCTCTGCTTACAGAATTATCACTTCTGCACAGCTCTTCAATTTCATATGATTGACTACCGTCATCGTGTATTTCACTAAACAGATACGGGTGACCATCATGATAAGAATCATCACACTCATAAATACTTTCACAGTGGGATGTATTATGTCTGTGTAAACTATCACTGCCTGCCACTAGAGTGTGTTCTACTTTCTCAGTTTCCGCTAACGAATTCCTTCTGTCCAGCTGGCAGGATTCTTTTGACCAACAGCTTCCATGCAAATGATTTCCTTCTTCAGATTTCTTATCTTCATCAAACATGTTACAGCTCTGAAATAAAAGACTTGGATTAGTATAATGAATTTTGTTATGCACTATGAAAAGTAGTATTGAAATAATGTTTTTCACTACCGACATGATTTCTGTTTATTTTCTTATAAAAGTAGTATGTTTTCTCACATGAAAGTGCACATTAGTTCTTACCACCACTCGTCAGATTAACTAGTCCTGCCGGGCTAAGGTATCACATGGCGACACCGTCAAAGAGGATCTTTGAGTTAGCATAGGAGAAGACTGTTTGCCTTTGGTGGATTGTTTGAGCATTTCCGGTAAGAGGAAGACTCTGTAGTTGTTTGGTTGGAGGGATGGAGGAAGTCTTCATGGGAGTATTCCTTTGTCCTTTACACCCTACTGGTTGTGTAGCTGGTGGCTTCACCCCTTGAGGTGAGAGTCTGACGGCTTGTTGCACAGCTGGATGGGGAGACGACAATGCTACCTTGACACTGGGCGATTTCACAACATCAGAGCTGAATTGGAGGTCGTAAGTCTGTGTGGCCATGGCCTTCATGTGGCGAGGGGGTAACAAGAACAGAACTATAGGTGCCAGATGGGAGAACACAGGGTTTGCGACTAGACAGTCACTTGCAAGCGATTGGGTAAGGCACTTTTCACTTTACCCTGATCTCTTTGACAACCCGCATGACACTGATAGCAGCGCATCAGGTTCGGAATGTGCGACTGGACTGTGATAATTTCATAGCCTGCTTTGATCTTGGACGGAAGCACCACTCTTTCAAAGGTGAGAAAAAGAGTGAGGGGGGGACACTAAGGAGGAATCTACCCTTTTCATTTCCCTATGGACAGCAATGACAATGACACCCTGATCAAAGAGGTGAGATTGGATTTTGGCCTCTGTTAGACCATTGAGCAGCGTGGTGTAAATTACACCATGGGAAGAATTCATAGTTCTATGAGCCTCGACATGAGCAAGGTAGCTGTGGAGAAGTGAGGCAGCAAGCAGTTGTGCTTGAGAATAAGAAATAGTCTCTAAAAGCAAAGTGCCATTCTGTAAACAAAGCAGGATTTCACAGGTCTGGCAACTGCATCAACACCTGTATGAATAATAAACAGATTTAGCCATGGTTAAGGACTGACCGTATTCAGTAGATGAGACCATGAGGAACCGTGGTGCAGAGGGAAGGGTCTCTGAATCATTAGCCTTATTACGTTTATGTTTCGCAGATGTGGATTATGAAGTTGACTGACTCATTGCAAGAAAATCCCACATGATTGCCAGCATCTCCGATGGCACACTCCTTCCAACTGAGGGCCCCCTTCACAAGGGGGCGCACCTGCCTTCGGTGATTGTTCAGACCTCAGGTCACTCCTCCTGAACACCTAACGGAAGGACCAATCAACATTTTGGGAAGGTTGCAGCTCAGGCAATTCCCCATCCCTGTGCCTGGCCTGTACCTGGGGGTACGTGAGAACCCAACCTGTCGACCCAGGGCTGGGAATTATGCATTACCCAGTCAGCTGTTATGCGTCAGATGGGTGGGCTGGCCTTCGGGAGTGCACAGGGAGGAAGAAGAAAAAGAGGAACCTCAAATGCCAAATTGGAGGAACAATAGGAGAAGGGAAACAAAGAAAGGAGAAGGGAATGAAAAAACAAAGGTGAGACATTTCTTACATCAGCGATAGACAATGCAGAACATTCCCAATAACATCCCAGACACTTTCCCCAAGGGAGGCGAAAAAGAATAGCAAGAAGATAGACCTGCAGCACGGCAGGAAAAAATGCTGCAAAGGCTGGAGCCCCTTGGTAGCCAAGCACGAACCTGTCAAAGAGTGGCTAGGCCCCCTGGGGGGACCATCCAGGTTGGAGGAGGTCAGAAAGGAGATCCTGGATAGTCACAACCAACAGCTGAGGGTAGGTCAGCAGCCTGAAGACTATTCAAGAAGTCACTGCCAATTAAGAACAACTTGCTGGTGCAAGAACAATGGTGGCTGAGGGTTCAAGCGATGGCCATCTCTTCTGCAGTGCATACATTGCATCTGTTCAGCAGGGAGCTTAGTTCACTGCACCTTGAATGTGTCTAGGGACAGTTGGTTTGTCCTTCAACCAGAGCCCTCAGTGTATACCACTCCTGAACCAAGAAATCCTTTGAAAACGACCAGGAATAGGTGGCAAAAAACCTCATGGTCAACAGAATATTTCAGTCCATGGGATGGGTCGAGGTAGATAAGAGGGCGGGGTACACACCATGAGGGTGTATGTGATTGGTCCTTGACCAGAGGTGACAGTGAGGGAAGTTGGGTGTTCAGAGTGGAGATACTGTATGCGAACTGCATTTGTGATGCCAGTCCCGGGCCTCTGTTGTGGGAGGTGGCTCCCCTTACCAGAAAAAAGGGAGTGGCAAATGTGTATCGCACAGCTGAGCAGCAGTTGTTGGCGGCTGTTCTGTGGTGGAGGGACCCCAGCCTCTGTGAGTAGGCTGCCTGACAAGGCTGGTCTGAAAGGCACCTGCCGGGAATTGGACCCCACAATGATGCATTGGTTCCAGCATCCACAATGCTGAAAGCAACGTCAAACTATATGCTAGATTCCCATAATCAAGACAGGACAGGTTCAAAGATCTGTAAAGCTGCAAAAAGTGTAGAGCAGTCTGCAATAGTGCCAATGAGACATAACTGTTGTTACTGAGGTAGCAAAGAGTATTAAGGTGGGACCAGCATGTTAGCTTAACCTGGTAAAGATGGTGAAACCAAGTCAAACAAGCATTAAAGATCAGTCCCAAAAAGCAGTAAGACTCCATCACAATGAGCAGTTGGTCATTGAGGTAGAGTTCTGGTTGTGGATGGACATTATGACAATGATATACGTGCACAATGCATATCTTTGTGGCTGAAAACCACAAGCAATGTTTAAGAGCCCAGTACTGTACCTTTTGTATAGCACCCTGCAATCAGCGTTCAGCAACACCCACAGTCAAGGAGCAATAGTGAATGCAGAAATTGTCTGCATACAAGGAGGTTGACTGTAGACCACTGACAGCTACTAGAAAGAGGCACTAGAAAGAGGCACACACAATATAGAGCACTGTGGGATCCCAGTCTCTTGTGTATGGAGGGGAGGGGGGGAACTGTACTGTGGGGAGCATCGAATTGAACCTGGGAATTATGGTGTGGCAACAAGTTCTGAACAAACATCGGGAGCATGCCCCAAAGTCATAAGCATTTTGCAAGTCAAAAAAGACATTGATAAAGCACTAACACTGAGAAAAACTGACTGGATACCAGACTCATGACAGACCAAACTGTCAGCAATAGAACAACTTGGTGAAAATGGCCCCAGGACAGAGTCAAAAGATCCTGAGACTTCCAACACAGCTGCTGACACACCATACATTCCAGAAACTTTTAGAGAACATTAGTGAGACTAATTGGGCAATATCTGCCCATCTCACAGAAGTGTTTACCCTCTTCCAGTATTGGGACAATCACACCTTCTCGCCACTGAGGTGGGAACTCACCCTCCCTCCAGATACAGTTTCAAACAGCAACAAGACGACATTGGCAATCTCTGATAAGTGTTTGTGCATTTGATTGTGGATGTGGCCTGCTTCTAGAGCCATCTCAGGGCAAAGGGCTTGGGCACTCAGGAATTCTCATGCACTGAACAGAGCATTACGTGGCTCCAGGTGATATTTGGTGGAAGATAAAGTGCATTCGCTCCACCTGCTGCTTGAGGACACTAAATGCATGCTCACAATTCTTACATGCAGAGGCATGAGCATAATGTTTGGCAACAGCATCTGGGCCACTGTAGACACCTTTCAAGGAGACACCAGATATACCTGTAGGGGGATTGGTGTCCATACAGGCTTCGAACCTTTTCCCAAACTTGCACAGGAGTATTACACAGTCTGATGGTAGTAATATACTGTTCCCAGCGTTCTTGTTTCTGTCATTTTATTAGGTGGCGGACATGAAGACAGAGCCATTCAAAGGCAATAAGGTTCTCCTACGATGGAGGTAACTTATGGCATTCAAGAACCCATCTACAATCTACAATGGTCATGGCAATTTTTGGAGTCTACAATGGTCTTCCAAAAAGGGATCCCAAGGAATAGGGAATCACAAAGTCTGGTGCAGATACAATGTCTGTGGTTGTGCTCTGGACAGACACATCAATAGCTCAATGTGGTAAGGTGATAATGCCAATGGCAGAGGCAAAGGCATCCCAGTCAGCACTCTTGCGGCCCATTCTGGTGAACACATAAGCAACTGATGCTGAGAGAGGGACAGGACGATCTGAAAATGATCAGTGTCACACACGTCAATCATGGACTCTCCAACAGATGGAAGGGAAAAAAAAGGGCTGCAGATGGATACGTCAATGGCCAAAAAACAGCCATATGCCACACTGAAGTGCATGGGGGCACCAGTATTCATGGGACAAAGATTGAGCTCTGCAAGCAAAGTTTCGATAGCTACTGCAGCCTGTGGCCATAGTTCCACCCTACAAAGGGATGCAATCACTGAAGTTGCCCAAAATGAAGAAGGGTGGGGGAGTTGAAAAATCAGATCAGACAACACAGACATTTAACCATCGGAAGGGAGATACACATTACAGATGATAGTTATTCAGAATGATGAATAAGTGTCCAACATCTTAAAAAAATGTTCACAACACAAAGTACAGTACCTTCAGAATAAAGAGCGTTCAATCACCTCTAACACAATTTCAGCTTGTATTAATGAGTTGGGACAAAAAGAACTGCTGGTTAATATTGCCAGTCCCAATCAAAGGGTTATAATTTATACAAAACTCAGCCTTCTGACGACTGGACGCATCAGAATGGAATGCGAAAATAAACCACATGGTTTATGACAATTGCAAGGAAAGAGCATTAAGAAATTTGGGAAAAACCCCATCTCTGTAAACAGCTTTCAAAAATCGGTAATTCAACACACACATACATAAAAACAGTGCCAACATTAAGCAAATTACTTATTGCTGTAAAACAAAAAGTCCATTTTCCTTGGCAGACAGATATTTTACAGAAGACATTGTATGAAATGGGATTTGCCTGAAAGATCTCTCCAAGTAGAAGGAACATTCTACTGAAGAGAACTAATGTAATTGACTGGCGATGCAAATACTTGATACAAGTAAGGAAATTAAGAGAGCGAACAGTAAATTCTTTTATATCAATGAAACTTAGGTGGACAACAAACAACATTACCCTTAGAGAATGTTGGCAGAGTCATAGCATTGACACCAACGTGGGTAATACTTGCGGAAGCAGCAATGATGAACAAGTATTGTGCTTTGTTATTAATCTACATCAAAGTTATCCTCACCAAAATATTTCACATTACATATTATAGATATTCCAGTGCTTTATTATAGTACAGAAACCACGAAATATTCTGCCACAAATCTGGACTTTTTTCCCTTTCTTTTTTTTCCTCTCTCCCCTTTGGACTATTTCATGCATAATGTGTTGAATTTTTTAGTAGTACTCCTTATTGATTGTTTCACCTTCTGGCAAGAAGTCTTGGTGCACTATACTGTTAAAATTGAAGAACACTGTGACAAGCATAGCATCCACATTTGACTGCACTTGTGGAGAATTTATTGGTCTTTGCAATCCAGACTGTGATGACTAAGCATTAGTTTCAACAACATATCCATTAACTCACACTTCATCTCCTATTATGACCCATTTTGTGGCCTTCACCTTTGATATACTTTTGTAAACCCTTGTTTTACTCATAGTAGACTTACCAAAAGTAATATTTGACATTTCTAATAGTCTGACTCACTTTATTTTTCTTACAGCAAAATTTAATACGAATGCCCTGATCCATTTTTATACAAAATAAATGATCACCGATACTACTAAAACATGTGTAATCTTTTTAACAGGTAACAGCAGACTAAACATCCAAGATACCTAATGTTCAACCAAAAATTTCAGAAATGTTTATCAACACAATGTCAAAAAACACTCATGCAAATTATTCTACTAAGAAATTGTGTATCGCCATCACCTTTGATCACTCCTTGTGTAGAAAGAATTATGGTTTTTCAAAAACTTTGTCAAAAATCTACTTATTATTAAAGTAAAAAAAAGACAACTAAAACAAGCAGAGAGAAATGTATGTATGTTCAGTACACTAGATAAAAAATCAGTAGTGTCATATCTTGATGAGGAACTTTAAACTTTCAGCACAGGGCAGGAGCTCACAGAAGAACCCCGGCACAAGTTTAAAAGAATAGTTAACCATGCACTGGATAGATATGTACCCAGTAGAAAGTTCATAATGGCAGGGAACCTCCATGGTATACAGTCACTGCAATGAAACTTCTACAGAAATAGAGTTTACTGTATAACAGGTGTAAAACAAAGCATTGGGCTATAGATAGAGAAATGCTGAATGAAATGCATTGGGCTGTCAAATTTTTTGTGTGTGTGTGTGTGTGTGTGTGGGGGGGGGGGGGGGGGGGTTTTAAGGGCGCTCAACTGCTGAGGTCATTAGCGCCCAGTCACTGTTGTTATAGCACATGGAATCTAGTAAAACTCAAGGGGAAGGGGGGGACACCAGAAGGACCTGACAAGGATGCAGATAAAATAAGTAAAAAGGTTAAATGTCTTTGGACAAGCCAGTTAAAGTTATAAAACGCAGAATACGAGCAGCTGCTCGAGCGTCATCAGCTGAAACATCTGGTAAAGTAGATGGCAGGGACAGGACAACACAAAATTGACTAAAACGGGGACACGACAATAAAACATGGCACACTGTTAATGCCTGACCACAAGGGCACTGCGGGGCTGGGTCACCGGAGAGCAGGTAGCGGTGGCTAAACCGGCAATGCCCAATCCGCAACCTGGTCAGAAGTACCTCCTCTCGCCGAGATGGTCGGGAGGAGGTTGTCCAAGCAGTTGGGAGCGGTTTGACTGCCCGGAGCTTGTTTCCTTGGAGGGATGACCAAGCATCCCACCACAACAACACAAGCCTCTTACACACATCCCCACGAACGTCAGATGACGGGACACAATGGGAGGCTGGCCGAGGCAGGAGGACTGCAGCCTTGGCTGCAGCATCTGCAGCCTCATTCCCAGGCACTCCTACATGTCCGGGAACCCACAGAAAGCTGACAGGAGAACCATTAGCAGCGAAAGAATGGAGGGACTGCTGTACCCGTTGAATCAAGGGATGGACCGGATAGGGAGCTCCAAGGCTCTGAAGAGCACTGAGTGAGTCAGAGCAGAGCACGTACGATGAATGGCGGTGGCGGCGGGCATACTGAACGGCCTGATGGAGAGCAAAAAGCTCGGCCGTAAAGCTCGAACATTGGTCGAGGAGCCGGTATTTAAAGGTGGCGGCCCCGACGACAAAGGCACAGCCGACACCATCGTCAGTTTCGGAGCCATCGGTGTAAATAAAGGTGTGACCGGCAAGTCGAGCACCAAGTTCGACAAACCGTGAGCAATACACTGCAGCCGGAGTACCCTCCTTCGGGAGTGAGCTGAGGTCAAGATAAATATGAACCGGAGCCTGGAGCCAAGGTGGTGTCGGGCTCTCACCCTCTCTGAATGTGGTAGGGAGGGCAAAATCAAGTTGTCGAAGCAGGCGACGGAAGCGGACTCCGGGGGGCAGCAGGGCAGAGACATACAACCCGTACTGACGGTCGAGAGAATCGGTGAAGAAGGACTGGTAAGCGGGGTGGTCGGGCATAGACAACAACTGGCAGGCATACCGACACAGCAGTACGTCGCGCCGGTAGGTCAACGGTAACTAGGCAGCTTCAGCATAAAGACTCTCGACAGGACTAGTGTAGAGGGCTCCAGTCACAAGACGTATCCCCCGATGGTGGATGGAGTTGAGCCGGCGTAAGAGGGATGGCCGAGCGGACGAGTAGACGAAGCTCCCATATTCCAGCTTCGATCGGACTATGGACCGATACAAGCGAAGCAGGACAGTGCGATCCGCTCCCCAAGATGAACCGCTAAGAACTCTAAGGACATTAAGGGAACGTGTACAACGGGCCGCCAAATAAGAGACATGTGGAGACCAAGACAGTTTCCTGTCCAACGTGAGCCCTAGAAACTTAGTTGTTTCCACGAATGGGAGAACAACGGGACTGAGATGTAAGGATGGCGAAAGGAACGCTTTATATCGCCAAAAGTTGATACAAACCGTCTTCTCTTCGGAGAACCGGAAGCCATTTGCCACGCTCCATGAGTAGAGGCTGTCTAGACAACGCTGAAAGCAGCGCTCCAGGAGGCATGTGCTCTGGGCACTGCAGTAGATCGCGAAGTCATCGACAAAGAGAGAGCCTGAGACATTAGGTGGAATGCAATCCATAATTGGATTGATCGCGATGGCAAAAAGGGCTACGCTCAAGACGGAGCCCTGAGGCACTCCGTTCTCCTGGAGGAAGACGTCGGACAATATGGAACCCACACGTACCCTAAACTTTCGATCCGTTAAAAAGGAATCAATAAAAAGGGGCAGGCGACCGCGTAGGCCCCACCCGTGCATAGTGCGGAGGATACCTCCTCTCCAACAGGTATCATAAGCCTTCTCCAAGCCGAAGAACACTGCTACCATTTGGCGCCTTTGCAAAAAGTTGTTCATGATGAATGTCGACAAGGTCACAAGGTGGTCAACAGCGGAGCGGCGGCGACGAAAGCCGCATTGGACATTAGTAAGTAGCCGTCGAGATTCAAGAATCCAGACTAACCGAGCATTAACCATGCGCTCCATCACCTTACAGACACAGCTTGTAAGAGAAATGGGGCGGTAACTAGAAGGAAGGTGTCTATCCTTCCCGGGTTTGGGTATAGGGACAACGACGGCATCACGCCAACACATGGGGACCTGACCTTCAGTCCAGACGCGATTGTAGGTACGAAGAAGGAAGCTTTTGCCCGCCGGAGAAAGGTGTGCCAGCATCTGAACGTGAATGGCAACTGGCCCCGGAGCAGAGGACCGGGACAGTGCAAGCGCACGTTCGAGTTCCCGCATAGTAAAGGGGGCATTATAAGTTTCCAGATTCAGCGAGTGGAAGGAAGGTCGCTGAACCTCTTCTGCCTCTTTCTTGGGAAGGAAGGCAGGGTGGTAATGGGTGGAGCTTGAAACCTCCGCGAAAAAGTGGCCAAAGGCGTTGGAGACAGCCACAGGATCAACAAGGACCTCATCGCCTGAGGTCAGGCCAGGTACCGAGGAGTGGGCCTTAATGCCCGACAGCCGGCGCAGGCCACCCCAAACGACGGAAGAGGGAGTAAAATTGTTAAAGGAGCTGGTGAAAGAGGCCCAACAAGCTTTTTTGCGTTCTTTGATGACTCTACGGCATTGCGCTCGGAGTCTTTTGTATTCAATACCATTCGTCAACGTAGGATGGCGGCGAAAGGTGCGTAAAGCATGTCGTAGAGCTCGGATAGCGTCCCTACAAGCCTCATTCCACCAGGGGACGGAAACGCGACGTGAAGAAGAGGTAGTACGAGGAATGGAACGTTCGGCAGCATTGATGATAACAGCCGTGAGGTATTCGACCTGACTGTCACAACTGGGAAAATCGTGGTCCGGAAAGGTCGCCAGGGATGAGTAAAGTCCCCAGTCAGCTTTCGGTATGTTCCAGCTCGAAGGACGTGGGGATGGGGTGTGGTGCAGGAGACGAACGACACAGGGGAAGTGGTCGCTCGAATAGGTGTCAGAAAGGACATACCACTCGAACCGACGGGCAAGAGTGGTAGAACAGATCGAGAGGTCCAAGTGGGAGTAGGTATGAGTAGAGTCCGAGAGGAAAGTCGGGGCGCCGGTATTGAGGCAGACAAGATGGAGATGGTTGAAGACATCCGCCAAGAGTGAGCCTCTGTGACAGGATGCAGGAGAGCCCCAAAGGGGATGATGGGCATTGAAGTCGCCAAACAATAAAAACGGCGGGGGAAGCTGAACGATCAGGTGCATCACGTCAGCCCGACTAACAGCAGATGACGGTGGAGTGTAGATGGTACAAACTGAAAAAGTAAAAGCAGAAAAAGTAATGCGGACAGCTATTGCTTGGAGTGGGGTGGTCAATGGGATGGGATGGTAATAGACGTCGTCCCGAACGAGCAACATGACCCCACCATGAGCTGAGATACTGTCCACAGGGGTGAGGTCATACCGCTCTGAGGTATAGTGGGTAAAGGCAATACGGTCAGTCGGGCGCAACTTGGTTTCCTGGAGACCAAGGACGAGCGGACAGTGCAGGCGGAGGAGCAGTTGTAATTCCTCCCGATTAGATCGAATACCTCTTATGTCCCAATGAAACAACGCCATCGCTAGTCAAAAAGTTGGGGGAATGAGACGGGGAAGAGCTGGTCACCTCGACAGCCGCGGAGGGCCAGGTTGCGAGGGAACAACGCTACAACCGACGGGACGCGGATCCGGTTCCATCGACTCGTCGCCAGCTGCGGCCGCTGCCCCTGGTTGTGTAGGAGGGGCAGCATCATTTGCCGACGAGAGGCCTGCTGAGCGCCTGGCAGCAGAGCGTCCCGGCGAAACTGAGGACGGCCGGGAGCAGCGACTCACGGATGGAGCGTCAGACGAAACGCGCCGGGGTGGAGAGGGGGATAGAGACTTCTTCTTTGAGGCCTTCTTGGAAGGCCGAGGAGGCGCAGGGATGGTGGGCTGGACCCGAAGAAGGTCCTCACGCCGGACCTCGGAAGCTGGGGTCCGGAACGTTTCCCCGATGGACGCCTGAGAAGAGGATCGCTTCTCAGGTGGCGGGGGGGAGAGGAGGAGGAGGAAGGGTGGCCCCTGGGGCAGAGGGGGCG